>NC_069129.1:23035742-23402344 GCF_026914265.1 Mya arenaria | reverse complement strand
AGCCCTCGGATATTATAATGCAAAATAAAAATATGCACATAGCTAATAGAAAGTCAAAATATGACAGCACAGTATTCCACATTTCGAATGTTTCCGTTAAGACAGATCAATGTGATAAAATATATGTTTGTATTTCTGACAGGTCAGTAACAACATGTAATTATAGTGGTTTAATTGTTTGTGTTCTTCATGTTTCTCTAGGTTATTTGTCACTTTATCCTAAGATACAGGTGAAAAGGTCATATCAACATTGCATTGAATGAATGATTCTTAATAATCAGAAATTGTAGTAATTTTTTTCATCATGCTCAAACTTTGAATATCTGGGAATTTAAACAACTAAATTCTTGCTCATAGTGGTCTAGGAAGGAAGCAATGGCTGCATTTGTTTTTGCCTCTTCCTACGGGAAGCTCTAATGTTGCGCGTATTGCATTTTAATGAATGATTCTTAAAGTGACACTCTTATTCAAAATCAGTACATTCACATGTATAACAAACATTTAACTACGTACTAAATAATTCATTTATGGAAAATATTAATTGCTAATAACAAGATTGTAGCCGTGTATTTAATAGCTAAAAACGCAAAAATATTTCTTGAATGCTTAAAGATTTACTGTGATATACAAACGTGTCATAAGGTAGAAATACCGTGTTTTCTGCACCTTTCTTTCAAATTAAAGTCGGTTTCCTTTATAGGAACCATTGTTTTCGACATTTATTCATCCTTTTTGGCAAATGAAAACGATTGTTTTAAATGTGGTGAATCTTTTTTGGAAGTTTAAGTGCATCTTTAACAATAAGCAATTGTAGTAAATTCTACCATTATGCTCATTCTATGAATATCTGAAAAATTAAATATAATATTAAAGTGAATATTGTTAAAACAACTAAACTCTTGCTTATAGTGGTCTAGAAAGGACGCAATGAATGCATTCGTTTTTTGCATTTTACTGCGCTAAGGGTGCACATATTTTCAAATTAATACCATGTGTTGAAGCATTGGATGGTAGCGGTGTTAACTCCAACCATTGAACAAGTTCCGACAGTTGTACAAAGACCACTAACGATTCATGTTTATATCGCTAAATTCGAAATGCGTGACAGTGCTGAAACTTAAGTACATGCAATTTGAAAGTGCCACTATAACTATGAAGGAAGGATCACAATTGGGAACTGAGTCTTTATTTGAAAAATCGAAAGTGGGTTTGGCCGTTACTGCAAACATGATTTCTGTCAAAACATTTACCATGTTATCGGTGAAGTAAATTAAAACAACTATGAATAAGCAATCATCAAACATAATGCTGTAAACTTGTTTCTACGTTTTCGTGCAGAATAATACGAGTATTGCTCGCATTATAAGGAAATCTAAAACATAATCCTATTGGTTGCTCTAAATTGTTGAAGCATTAACTTATGATATCGAATATATAACTCCAAAAACCGCGGACCACATAGAAAATGAATGATTATTTTACCAGTTCGTTGAATAGTAACCAAATAAACAACGTTGACATTTACTAAGTTTTACTTCTGCATAACAAATATTATAACTTAAAATAGCCTTGCTACATTATAACTGCAATTGGTACAACATCTTATCAACAAAAATAAAAGGATTGGCAAAATATGGCCGTGAAAACGAACGGACTCCATGATAGGTCATAGCGACACACGGCTGGAAGTCCGAGTGGGAAAGAACCACGCAAGCCGAGAGAGGCTAGGCTGAGCCGTTATATTAAATGAATATTCAAAGTGTACTGTATTAATACTATAGTGCTCTATGATATGCCCGTGCTGGAATAGACTGTAAGGCAAAATGCGACAACCAAGCAACTACGGTCTACGTGCAAATGCTCCTTTTGCCAAAAGCAACTATATAACCCGCAAACTCCTAGCAACGCAACGGAACGCAACAATGCAACCCACAATTGCCAACAGCTAATGCAACATCCGCAATATATCTCCGCAATCTCATGGCAACGCAACGCAATTCAACGCAACAACGCAACCACCGGGACGCCAAGTACTAGGACGTTCCCGGCCTTGAGCAACAGACATGCAACAGACTCCTTAAGAACTTGTTATTCCAGCAACGGGATAGTAAACGTTATTTATATCTATATTCATCCTAATTGATTTTAGTTTATAATTCCCAATTTCACATGTATAGCCCTCTTGTTGATTCCCATACCGAGTGATAACTAGCACCGAGGTGCTCGACCAAGGTAAAAGGTCTCAACAAGCCCAAATACATCTAAATCATAAATTATATATGTATGCAATTTTAAATTAAAATGGATGACAGCCTAGCCTACTCGGCTTGCGAATTTTTTCCCGCCACAAAATTGTTAAACAATTTCCCCCAAAAAAATTATGTTTATAAAATTATATGTAATTCTTTATCGAATCCCTTAAAGTGTCAATGTAAAATTCAATCCCCAGGAAGCTGAGATGTACTCCATCCGGGCGGAAAAAACCCCGGTCCTCATGCGAAATATCTATTTCTAGTAACCCATGAGCCCCTGTGAGGCGAACCTCAACCTTCCCAAAGCGATTCACCCGCTTTCTTTTCTTGTCCAACGGCGAGCCTCGTGGCTACACCAACATTGGTAATATGTTAACCCAGAGGATTGATGTGTTTGGGAAGGCAACTCTCAAGCAACCCACTTCCCTTCTTAACGAGGCAAACAAAGCACCCAAATGACCGCCTGCCAAATCGTTCCCACCCAGATGGAGACATATCAACTTAGGGGGGCTAACGTGAAAGAGTACATTTGCCTCAATTTTCTGTCTTATAGTCCGGATTTTTGCCCCACGAAAGCACAGCCAGGCCATCGAAGTCTTCAATCCCAGGCTGGGTTGCCCCCTACTGGTCGCCTGGCATCCCGCCTAATAGGGTATAGAATCCCCTATCATCCAAACGTCTGTAAATTGATCTAAAGTTATGCAAAATTCATCGAATATATGTTTTATAAGCGTCCGACCTCCAGCGCCCCAATTGCATAATAGTTGACGAAGACATGCCCAGCCCAGCTAAATCAGTTGCTCTGCCAATACGAAAACTATGGCTTTTAAATTTTTTAGATGCATATTTCGTTAGTATGAGACCTTTACGCAATACTGAATTGAACTGTGTGCGTGTAACAGCTGCACCGTTGCGGTGGCAGAAAAACGGACCTTTCACTTGCGGACGAAGTCCTATGAAAACTGATATGGCTTTGTACGGACATGGGTCATTTTTTTCCTTTGGTAGTTTTATAATGGAAGGGGGGCCTTTTTGATTTGTTTTCCATGTTCTAATAGTAATTTCTACTTTCTGTTCAGACACATTTAACAACACATCAGACTTTTGCACTGTGTTGTTAGCACTACCAGTTCGCTTACTCTAAATAGCCTAAAATACGTAAGTGTAAACAATGCCTGAAATAAACAGGCCTCATAATGATCATAACATGCATTGAGTAGCGCTACACAAAGTTCTGAGAGTACTGGTTTTGTGAGTGGTTGCCTTGCATCGGCTGACTTTTTCTTTAAACGATGGCAACCCTCTAGCGTTTTCTTAACTATAAACATGTCATCCAAACTTTGACCCCATTCATTTTTTGAAAGTAGTTTACGCCTGAAAGATATGTGCTAATAAAATTAGATGCTAGACCAGATTCAAAACAAAAAGCAATGAACAAAACTGCCGTTTGGTCTGAAATTGGCCAACTTTTTGCTAAGTTATATTTATCCCTAAAGCGATCAAATGCTCTTAACCCGGTTATGTATGTCAACTGGGAGTTTATTGCCGTTCCTGCGGCTGTAAGTTTCCCAGCTCTAGCGCAAATATGTTCCAAAGAAACTCCGGGATCAGATCTGGAGTTGGATTGGCTTCCGGTGCAAGTTCTCTGAACTTTTCCATCTGTAAGCGAGATAGTGCATCACAAATATTGTTCTTCACGCCTGGGACATGACTAGCCTTAACTATTATGTTAAATTTGATGCATCTAAGCGTGAGTACCCTAACTAGTTTCATCACCATTTCGGACTTTGATGTGAGTTTATTAAGGATTTGTACTACTGCAATATTATCGCAATTGAAACGAATCTTTTTGTTTGAAAGATGTTCCCCCCAGACAAAAAGTGCAACAACTATAGGGAAAAGCTCTAGAACAGTAATATCAGACAAAAGCCCATTTTCAACTCAGCAGACAGGCCACACCGCTTGACACCAATGAGACTTAAAAATCACTCCGAAGCCTAGCTTTTCGTTGCCCGAGCTATCAGAAAACAATTGTACCTATTCATTAGAAAGCCAGAACTGATCGTGAAAAATTGATTTACCATTATGACTGGTGAAAAACAAGAGCCACATAGACAAATCTCTCTTTACTTCCTTAGTGATTCTACAATGGTGGTGTGGTTTGGACAGACCGCATGTTTTGTCAATCAAGCGCCTGCAGAATGGCCTGCCCATTGGTATTGCACGGCAACAGAAATTAATGAACCGATAAGAGACTGCATTTCTTTAAGAGTTGTTTTTTCTTTAGTAAGCATGGATTCGATTTTTAATCTAATTTCTTGTATCTTTTTTAATGGAATGCGAACTTCCATCTTAATACTATCAAGGTCAATACCGAAAATTACTAAAATTTTTGAGGGGCCTGTTGTTTTCTCTTCAGCTATTGGTACACCTAACTCTGACGTCACTTTCCTGAAAATGCGCATGTTTTCGACGCATTCCGGTTTTGTTTCAGCGGCCCCGAGAAAGTCATCTAAATACTGAATTAAATCACCTGACGCCATGCGCTGCCTGATACGATACAAAAGAAATTTCGCAAAGCGTTCAAAAATTGAGCAGCTTATGCTTGCCCCGAAAGCCAAAGCCTTGTCGAAATAAAATTGACCATTTACTGAAAAACCAAGCAAGTGAAAGTCCGATGGGGACACCGGCATCATTCTAAATGCTGATTTAAGATCCATTTTGAACAACTTGCAATTCTTACCAAACTTTTGAATCAAAATTATTGCCTCATCGAAATTTGTGTACTGTACCGAAGCCAGCGCTGGGTCGATGAATTCATTGACCGATTTTCCGTCTGGGTTAGATAAGTGGTGTATTAACCGAAATTCCCCAGGGTTTTGTTTAGGTACAAGGCCAAGGGGCGAAACGATCAAGTTGTTAAAAGGTTTTGCCTTAAAGGGCCCGGCAACCCTACCTGCTTGAATTTCAGTTGTAATTTTTTGCATAAGAATATCTGTAGCTCTATTGCGGACTTGATGTTTCTAGAATCTCTGCCCTCTCTTGGACCCTTATACTGTAAAGAAAACCCGTAGCGAAAACCGTTTGTCAAGAAATCAGCCTCCAATGGATTATAGTCTAAACAGAAAGCTGCAAGTTTTTCAACATTTACCGGGGAATGTGCTAGACTGTTTGTTGAATTGTTGACAAACATGTCTTGGTTTTTAACGTCTCTGAAATCTGAAACCTCTACCCCTGCCCCGAAAGGGCTGCTTATTTCGAGAGAAATTTTTGTTTGCATGGGTTACATTTGCATACGGGTTTGGCGGTGAATGGCTGCAATGAATCTCAGCATGCCTTGCACCACACCGTGAACAGACATGGTTAAATTTACACGCGGCCCATGAGCAATTCCCTTTGTTAAAATCAATGAACGCAAAACGTGTAGACGAGCGTGTTTGACTATGGTTTACCGGGACCGCTCGAGTTCCCTGGGACGTGTCACGAACAATCATACAACGCCACCACAGGTCATTATTAATTTTGGACCATGTCGACGGAGTTATGGCCTGGCGTAGCCTGAACTGCTCATCATATGAGCGCCATGCAAAGCCGCCTTGGCGTGAAGCACCCTCTCTAACATTGTACATATATTGTAACATTTTGTTTGTTTTATGGGGTTGCAAAGCCAGATAGATGGACATGTAAATCAAAAATGCATCAGTCCACTTTTCGATGGATTATACCTTTTCCTTGCATTCTTTTGGTTTGGCCTCAAGGGAGCCATCTAGTGATATTGAGAGTGTGGAACTTTTACACATATCGTTCAATTCGATTGCCCCTTTTAACAAGACAGCCAAATTTATGTATTCTCCCCTCATTATTTGTTGCTTTAATTGCGTTGGTACATGTGATGAAAGATCATCGTTTGCTAACCTATACATGTCCATGCTACCATCAAAATTTGCACCCATTTGGAACTCTCCACCTTGGCCAGACCCCGCCAAGCCACACCCAGTATCTGCAGGACTTTGCCTATTTTCCGTAGTTTCTGTCGTTAAAGGGGGCAAAATATTAGACCTAGCACTGATGTCATGGAAGTCAATTACATTACCCTCACTGTTGTTTCCCAGCTCCGCGTCTGGCAAAAGTATCTGCGGCGCCTGAGGGGGTTGTGCCTCCACGTTTACACGAGGCGGTTGCCTAAGCCGCCGTACACGTGGCTGTTCTTCTTCCCTTTCTTCTGCCACTTCCGCCACCTTCCTTTTTCTCCCTTTAGGACATCCTCTACCCGCCATTGTTATAACAGGCGTATAAAGCCGCGAGTGTAGAATATTAAAATACTAAACTTCTTTAATTTTCTTATTTTTTCAAGAGCGTTTTAATTTCGGTCCTCACCGCACGAGATTTCGCTAGCAAAGAAAGATTCCCGTTACATAGACCGGTTTAATTTAATTCGAAAAATCACTTTAAACTAGTGTCAAATATCGAGAACCAGTCCTCTCCGCACGAGATTTCGCTAGCAAAGCAAAATTCCCGATACATAGACCGGTTTAATTTAATTTAAAAAAACACACTTTAAACTAGTGTCAAATATCGAGAACCAGTTCGTATTGACTTGACCGATAGATGCCGAGAGTGTTCCGATTGCTTAGCAATGGAACAACAGACCTTAAATTCAAACTCGCGAAAATAATAAAATTTATTTTTAAGCAAAATAAATTAACTTATTGACAAATGCGGGCGATCTAAATATAGCAGGATGTGCTGTGTAAAGAAGGCTGCCGTCAGCTGAGACTTGTAATTACTTAAACCTTTGATTGTGGTCATGTCTCATGTTAAAACGGTCATTAACTAAAAACAACATTATGGTAATTATGACACTTTCTGTGCGCTTGTGTTTCAAACCCATAACTTTACTTTAGTTTGTCTGAAGAAACCGATGTTTATAAATTAAAAGATGACAAGTGTTCTCAGTTATTGACATGAATATTAGTTCACTTGTAAGGAAAATCATCAAGGTGGCTTATGTAATGGCTAAGTATCATTGTTAAAAACATACAAATACTAATATTACTATTTTTTTATGTGACTTTATGTATCAAATACATTGATACATTGTGTTACATATGAAGCATGCATATAATAAATAACATATTATAAATAACAGAATTGGCAGAATAATTATTTGTCAACAATGCTAAATATTCATAATTGCTTTACGCAGTCAAAAAATGGCCTAAAAATGTCTTCCCATTCTTAACATTTTACGCTCCTATCAGACTTTACAGACTATAGAACGTTAATGTGTGCGTGTATTTTAATATGGCTTTAAATTGAATTTGCTGAAAACTACTAAGCACATAGAGAATTTGATTTTTGCAGAAACCGAATAATAGCTCCATTAATTTAATTAGTGCTTATCAACAAAATTTCCAATGTTTAATAAAGCTGTATTTTACTATGTTTTTATTTTATTTAAGTCACTGTTAAAGTACATCTTGTTTTCCACTTGCCATCCAGTTCGTTTCATCTTACAACATTTATCCTTTATTTCGGTACTTTGCCAGAATGATTTTCTTGACTCTCGCCTCTTCAGCACCTTTAGTGCCTTGATCGAGCTCTTAAATGTTCGATACAATATAACCTCTCATTTGTTTCAACTAATTGAAAGAACGTTTTAGGAAAGGTATTATTAAAGTGGCTGTAGCGTTGAGAATTATAAAGGTAAATTGATTCTAAATGTCAATATCTAGACCGATATTATGAGGGTCTATTATGAGGATTTTATAGTGCCTGACATAATAGAAATGTGTAAAATGTGAAGAAATCCGTTGTAACAATCATAAAACTTTACCATAAGTTCAAATAAGAGCTCCGTTTTAAAGATATACTGGCATATGCGATATAGAATACTCTATTTTACCGAACGCGTTAGTAACGGTTAGCCTATTGAAAATTAAATGCTATGAGGTAAAGAATTTCAAAATTATGTTTAAATTGACTTAACGGAGTTTGAAAACAATCGTCGTTGTTAAACGATATGCGAACGGGTCTCTTTAAACTAATTCTATTTTCGTACCGATGTGTGGAGTCATTCATTCGACCAGCCCTGTTGTCTTTCCCCTACGGTGCTTCCCGGTAAAGCTCGTTACCGCCTTTTCTTTTCTCCGTAAACGGCATTATTGTTTTTACTTAACCGATTTAATAAATGTTGTTTATCGAACACTTTTTAATGTTACTACTTAATGATGATGCTTATTGATCCTTTAGTAAACAACAACAACAACAACAACAACAGCAGCAACAGCATTGTTCATTGCATTAGCGGTCACAAAAAAAACACACAATAAGTATACCACTTTAATGAGCTACAAGCAAAGATACCATACTTTAGAACCACTCTTTAGATAGAGCCATATGGCTAACTTTATTTAAGACTTTTAACGCTATCTTTTTGGCACAAAGGTTGTGACAGTACTTTGGAGGCTATGGACTATTTGAAATGTAAGACTTCTTATATTCATAAAGGTTCACATTTGCAAGCTTGGATTCTAGAATTCCTAAGTTATTAAAACCTGAAATTATTTTTTATACAATATGTGATTTTGTTAAATGTCAAATAGTTACATTTTGTAGTAATTATACATTTGCTATGAATTAAACACCCCCCCCCCCCCTTCAACACAACCTCTGGATTCCGGGTTGTTTGCGCCGGCATTCCTTCTGCGCTTGTCATTAGGAGGCAATAAATATTCTGTTTGTATTTGCAGTTGTTTTCTATATCCTGGTGCTCCCATCCGGGGTGTGGGGCCAATGTGCTGATATCGACAGCAGGGCTTGCGCTTTAATGGCGCAACAAAAACCAAATATGTGTCAAGACCAAAGTATTGCTCCCTCCGCTTGTCCAAGATATTGCAACTTGTGCCGTAAGTAGTTTTTTTCCAATTCCTTATGCATTTGAAATGTAATAAATTACTGATTTACTTTCGAAAAAATATTGAAAAATATTTTACTTATAACGTTATACATATACGAAAGTTTGTTGTGTATTATGGCGCTTTGAATGATTATGTGGGTTATGTATGAATTTCGTCGTGTTCTTGTGTGTTTTTTTTATTGTTTTTGTTGTTTCATTGAAATATTGTGAATAATGAGCATTATAGTATTTTACAGCACTGACATGTTACAATTGTCAAAGGATGTCACAAAATGACACGTGTAATTCAACAATGACGTGTGCAACTGGAGAGGTAAGTGTTTCAATCGTAACATCTCGGCCATCTCCGGCAAGCTTCGAAATAGACTTCAATTATATGCTTCAAAATATACGAAAATGTGATAAGGCCTCAGGTCATTCACTCAGTTATCATTTATTTACATAACTAAACCTATTTGATAACCTTAACAATGTACTGAAATGAAGTATTTTGATTTGTGTATTAGTAATGCTTTGGAGAAATCTGTAAATGAACTTTTAGGGCTGACATATTTAACTTAAACGTACCTTGACGGTTAAAAACACATTCAACAGGTTTCATATGGGTGCCGCCATTAAACACCCGTATTAGTTATATCTATTCATAATGGCCGAGTTGTTCCGATTGATAGGTGTTCTATCATGAATATTATGTAAATGTTTCAAAAGAGTGCAAATAGGAAACGCGCATAACCTCTAATAATACAGCGGTGTCTTACACCCTGTAAATAGAGCGTTAAATGAAAAATGGTCTAGTTGAATCCCTACTGTATCAAAAACATGGCTTATTGCTCGTCCAATGGATCTACTCCGTTTGCTAGCCTCCAAACCCCGATAGCCTTTTCATGTGTCTAAATTGAGATAAGTGAAAACCAGTTGGAACCTCTTTTTTCATTTAAGGGTAATCGTTTACTCGGGTCGGGTTGGCTCTGGTATATATGTATCGAACACGAGTGTTACTCATACAAACAGCGCTACATTACCCGTGTCGTCATTTGTAGTTAAATTATTTTGTTCCGGGTGGAAAAATGACACAAATTACTTGTATGCAGTGTTGGTTTGCAAATATTTTCATACATAATTGATTTCCAGGGTAGCCTTTAATCCTTTCCGATATATTATGCAGTATGTATATTGAGATCTAATCTAACCAAGATTTAGTCTACCGACAAAACAATAAAATTGTTAAGATGAGAGACAAAGACATTCTACAAACCGCTAAACTTACAATGCTTCATAATTAACCAATTGTTTTCTTTTAAGAAATGCCTATCCAACTTGATTCACTCGACCGTTGATGGACATGATGAGTACACCTTCACGTGTGCCACAAATGATGTACGTATTGGAACATGGTATACGGTATGACGCCCCATACAGATCACAATACCCTTAAAGCCGAGAGTAGAGCAGAAATAGTGGTACATCTGAAAATTTAGTTACACCTCTATCGTAAAAGCTCCAGTTTAAAACCAGTAATTAAGATAGGGGTGCGCCTCTGAACTTAGACACGTACCTCCATTGTATACATAACAACTAGAAGGTGACCCAGATGGTGCCTTAAAAAATAATCTGTTTATAGTAGAAGTCGAATATCTATATGATATAAACGATGCAAATATAATAAAGGATGTCGTAAACGTTATAAATAACGTCTACACATATAGGTGGGTCATGGTATGTCCCAAAAGAATGGTTTTACATAAATAAATGTATATTTTGTTATTGCTAACCAACTGTTCAGTAACGTTATGTTTTTTCTCAACCAAAACCTTTTTCTTTAAGATAAAAAAATGACAATTGCAGTTTTGAAACTTTAACTGACACTTTGCAAAAGTGCATAAATGATTATCACTATACGTGACTACAGCTATGTGAGTTTAATACTATATTATCTTAGAATGTCGGTATATTGATAATTCATAAATAAAATGGTGTGTATTGTGTATAGGTTTGTGATGGAAAAGCGGTATTGGCGGTCGTGATTGGAAAACGGCGTCTACATCTAACAAGTCGTGACGCAGCTTTCTCTTGCTGTTCAACAGATTTATGCAATAATCCACCGACGTCAACGTACAACGTCGCTAGTTCAACATCAAACGCCCCAATAACTACCACCACTACCACCACCACCACCACCACAACGAGTAGGCTCAATATTGATTGTACATATGATCAATTTCGTATTCTACTGAAGATTTGTTAGAACTATTTTTAATTGAATCATATCATTCCTTAGACATTCATTCTGAACAGTCCTTTGCATGTGTGTCTTTTTCGTTCATGACATTGGCAGGTTCTGTAGAGCTTTCGTTTCTGGCATTTTTTGTGGTTTTTAAACGCTTCGAACCTCTCACTTGTTGTATCTCTTAATATGTTGTATGACCCATTGGCTTGTACACAAACAAGTTTCTGGAGTGTTAGTCGCATTATAACGTAATCAGCATGATCATAATGTATGTTGTTTCGTTTAAGCAGTATGTTAATGGGGGTTTAGTCTCCACGAGTTCTTATTAATTCAATGGTTTGGGTGGAGGGGTGAGGGTTTGCACATAAGTTGAAACTATATTCTATCAATGATTTTAGGATGATTTGGAGATATGATCAGATATGAATATTCAAAGACACGGATCATTCCAATCTAGTTTGGTGCATATTTATTTTTAAGTAATTTTCGATACAATTATATTTGTATTATGTAATATGACATGTTTCTAGCATAATAAAGGAAATAAATAGTTTATACATGTTTTAGGTTCTTCGTGTTTGCCAACCTTAAACCCCTCTAGTGATTTATTCCATGAAAACATGGAGGAGATATATACAAGTTTAACATATAAAACTTTCCTTAAAAATTTATTTTAAGGACCACCCGCCTACTGTGATACGTCTGACGGCTACACCCTGCTTACTTCCAACTCCTCAACTCAGCTGTGTGTGAAGCTGCACCAGAGCACACTCGAATTCGTGGACGCCATGTCTCACTGTCAACGTGAAAATGCCAGACTTGTTGTCCTCGACACTCAGGCGAAATACGACTTGGCAAAGCCTGTCCTGAAAACAAGTAGGTTATTATACATTTGATTTTTTTTTCAAACGAGACCTGCTGTATTTTCTATCTTAAGAAAGCCACTCAATAGTGTTTGTATTCTTCATTCAATTTATAATTGGTCAATTAAAAGTTCACATGTTCCCCACGTTTTTTATGCCCGCCGTTCCCCGATGAGACTGCACAATGTTGAGACGAGCATATTTATACAGGTCTATATTATGAGGCACCACTTAAATTGTTTGTGGAAATGTTTCTCCTGTCGCTGCAAATCATGGAAATTATCACCATTCGCGGTAACTGGAGAGTGCATTCGTCTTATATACATAGCAATATTTTAGTTGTTATTTGACAAGAATGGTCTCTCTCCTAGAAGACCCTTTAGTTTTCAATCTTATGTTTTATCTTAATTCAATGTAAGTGGCGTTATCTGTTTGTTTGTTTTGTTTTTTGTTTTTATTTGACTACACATAAACATCATATTTCCGGGACCATGATAAAAGTTAATCTTACAATGTTACTTTGGTCGTCTAAGGATACGTAAATATATTGAATATGAACCTTGTTTGTTCTCCTTCAGCACACCATGACCACGTCTGGGTTGGAATGCAGTATAACAAATACCAGAATACATTCATTTGGTTGAACGGCATCCATGTGGACGCTAACGATAACAGATGGGGGAGCCATGAACCGTCTCATCCTTCGGCAGAGGGTTGTGTTTGTATTGACAAACATGACAACAATGGTTTCCATAATGCAGTGTGCCATTACCATTATGCCTACATCTGTGAGAGGAAAATGTAAAATAAATTGGTTTTATAGAACTGCATACTTTGCATTTTAGTTTGGCCTGTATATAGCCCTGTTATTGGCTCTAATACAAAGAGGATCGGTAGATCGGCACTTAATTTTCTTCGTCAAAATTCGACCACCGGTGTTATGTTGGGGTAATTCGTTGGTCCGTTGGTTTCTTCTCAATAACTAACTATAATTGGTAAAATGTGGGGAAACGTTATATGTATGAAGCTTTTGTGAATACGCAGATTGGGGTTAGTGGGCCAAGGTCGCCATTACTTAATTCGAAAAATGGTTCCCGTTCAAATATTGAGTTTCGAATAACTTACAATGTTGAAACGTGTCATATCGCATGTAGATGTGAAGGAATGTATTACCCAAAATTTAACAATGGCAAATGTCCTGATTGCACAAATTTTAAACGCTTTAGGTGACAGGCAACACTTTTTTCGTTTAGGCAAAGATCTGCGTGTAATCCGAACTCGACAAGAAACGTCACTTGTAGTTACCATCAACCTTAGTAAAACACGTGTTCAACAATTAGAGGGAAATTATACATAAGAAATGATATTTTGTTCAAATTCTTAAAAATAAAGAATAAAGCTGTAATTCGCTTTCAATATTGCATCTGAATATTTGCAGTTTATAAAATGAATTAGCATATATACACGAACACATATCAATTATTGATAGACATGGTATTATGCTTTACTGAAAATCACCTTTCAAATGAAGTTTCAGATAAAATTGTAAAGCTTAATTACTCGGACACTGTGTATCGTAAGGATATATAATGATCTCTGGAATCGTGTATACATAAATACTGATTTAGTATCAAAACGCGTCACTGAGCTTGAGAATGCTCCTTATGAATCGAGTTGGTTTGCATAAAACGACGGTATATTTTTTTTGTAATTATGTGCATTGTATGTTTTATGTAAGGGTGAAAGGCCGAAAACTGTCCATTATTTCAGAGAAAGAACAATCCGAGACACGCAGTACAGTTTGAGGCGTTTCCATTACTTAAATATGTGAACATCAAGGTCAAATCATGCATTTCATGGCGCTATTGTCAACTTAATGGAGACACAGTCACACCCATTGAACATATACTAATCATGTGAATCTCTTGGACAAATCAAAATGATTTTGCGCTTATATACATGTACATATGAATTGTAAATGATTATTTTGGTTATTAGTTAAAATAATCATTTTTAAAATTTTACTTCTACGGATATATAACAAGTGCAAAATGTGTTTTCATTGTGCATTATTCGCTTAATACGGAAACTTTTAAGTTTAAGATTTCTTGTTTTCCTTTTCCCTAACGGCTGCGCAAACCTCAGTCACATCTCCATTGTGCATTCAGTTGTTACAAACTAAAAAAACGAAATTTAATAGAAAAAATAACATTTTATAATTAAATATTAAACCTAAATTAAAAAGTGTTTTAAAGTTAATTTCTACAAGTAAGTGCATAGGTTTACACATACCCAAGGAAAACAAGTTTGTCAATACACGTCTTGATTCTATAGTATGTTAGTCGCACAAGACCACTATTTCTTAAAATTATCCATTATTAGAACAATGGTTGTCTATTATTTGCACAATGACTTTTCATAATTAAAATATTGGACAGTCCATTCTTTAAATATTGGACAGTCAGTGAAAATAAAGTAAAGAACGCAGTCCAATAACCCATAAAGAGTACAAAAAGAACAATGCATGACGTCACGAACATGTTTTAAATATTATATATATATGGGCGTCCAAATACTAGTAGAATTTTGGGACGGATTTGAAACTAGCCTTAGAAATAATAAATTCAACCTGACAATGATGGACTTTGGTCCAAAAATATCAATCCACAACCAACAAGAGGTGCAAAACATACTGAAAGATTACTTGATTCAATCATAATCCAATCATCAATTGTTCTTTTTGTACACTTTATGTGTTATTGGACTGCGTTATTTATCTCTTGGGCAAATCAAAATATGTATATATTCAAGAAATTTAAGGTAAATCGCAAAAGCAAATGTAAAGGATTGCATTTCCGGCCATACTGATTAGGTTTAAAGATAGTGTTTCCAAAAATTATACCAAATGATTTTTACTCAATATATATAATAAAAACTATAGTAAATTGCATATAAAATATATAATGAATATAATAAAAACAACTGAACATTAATGATAATTTTAGCACTTACCTATACAACTGATTCAAATCACTTTAAGACAAATTTGTTATAAAAGAAAATTTTGGTTCTATAAAATTGGGAATGGCGATCGACTTATTTTAAGGAATGAGTATAACTGGTCTAATATACATATACATATATATATATATATATATATATATATATATATATATATATATATATATATATATATATATATATATATATATAAATACAAGTGCCGCACATTAACGCGTCATTGAGAATTTTGTAAACCATATATTAATGCAGTTTATGACGTTCCAAAATACAAAATGAAATAAATTATTTTTCGAAAACGAAACAAAATGATTTGAACCTCGAACAAGTGTGTAGTTCTTTGGAACTATTTGACATCCACTGGGATTTTAGATTACTGTGTACCACTGCATCAATAAACAAAGACGCACATGCGTTTTGGTAAAATGCACAAAAATGTGTTTTTAATTTTAAATATATTTATAATAAGAGTATTTGTATAGGTTACCACTTGACGTGTCCATATACTCGCAATTAAATCGGACCTTTATGTTAAAAGTATGTCAATAGTGTTCACATCACGTTCTTTTGTTTGTAAAATTTAGAGGAAACAATCGCCGCATTTGCCAATCTATTGATCCGCTTCTGGTTTATTGTTCGAAAATGATGTAGAGGAGATATATTTACCCTATACACCTTTCCTGTCATTTATTTCTCTTAAGGACGCCAGTGCGACACGTCTAACGGCTACACCCTGCTTTATTCTAGCCAATCGGGCACTTTACTCGCTTGTGTGTGAAAATGCATGATCATCTACACGAATTCCTTGAAGCCAGGTCTTGCTGTCACAAAGAAACTGCTGAGCGTGTTACCCTCAACATGCAGGCGAAATACAAGTTGATTAAGCCTTTTTTGAGTACAAGTAAGATAATATTACATTTGGCAATGTTTGAAACGAGGCTCTTTTATGTTTCATTTATTACATTGATCACTTAAACTAAATTAAAAAGTAGCCTCTTCTCCTCATAGTTTGTATGCCCGTTTTTCCCCGATGGGATTGCAAAACATTGACATGTTTATAATGTAAATACTCAAACGCCTTTGTGAAATCGACTTTAACTGTCCGTTCAACGCAGTTATCCCGACATTTAAAAATAAGGCTATTGTATTGCTTGTGTTATGTATTATTGGTGCTTGTAAATTTGTGTTTCTCGTTCAGTTCCGTTTGTGGTCTACATTTACAACTCGGATTGTCCCTGTAGTTTGCATTTATCATTGTGCTGAAATTATGTAAGGGTTTATTGCTACCATTTCAATTTATTTTAACAAAACAAATCGAACAAGTGCAGAATAGGACAACCATACAAAGTTTTGATTTTCAAAAGTTAACCATCATTTTACGAGAGTTCCTAAATAAAATCTCCTCTTGCAAAAATAACTTACTTTTCCTTTCGCAATGACCTCCACTTGGGTAATAATCAATGTAAGCATGAATCTTACGAGGTTAATAAGTACATGTAGCAAAACTGAAAAGTTTAGGAATTCGATTTACAAAATTAATGAGTTTCGTATCGGGTTATATGAGTGATATCATTGGAATAAACAATTTAAATACTTATAACAAAGTTGTGAGTTTCAGTACCTTTCAACTAGTTCAAACCTGCAGTGACCGTTAAAATGCGGTGACCAAACATAGCTGAAATTGTTAATTGTTAATTAATAATATAAAATAAATATTTCGGATTTAACTAGTGTTTCCTTTCAGCGGACCGTAACCATATCTGGATCGGAATAAAGCATGACAGACCCCACAACAGCTTTTACTGGCTTGATGGCACTCATGTCAGTCTTACCGACAACAGATGGGGAAGCCACAAGCCGTCTAATACTGTGGCCAAGGGTTGTGTGAGCATCGAAAGGCACGACCATAATGGTTTCTATGATAAACCATGCAATGATAACCTTGCCTTCATCTGTGAACGGAAAATGATAAAATAAAATAACATAGCACCGCATATTATCGACTGGTAAAAGATTAGTTGCGTTCCTGTTGGAATGCCATCTAAGGTGGGTCACTAGATAGGAATTTCTTCATCAAACATTAAAATCTTAAAATGTTTTAAACGGCGAACACCATACAACACATTTTAAGATGAAAATAAGCATAAACATCAAGGCAGCATTTTAAAAATAAAGCGCATTCTAGGCAAACAAAAAACAATGTTTTATGAATAACTGAGCTTTTATCATAATTCTGATTTATTTTAATACAGAGTGATGAATATTGTGTTCACTTACCAATTTAGACAACGTCAATGTTCTTTGTTGTCTTTTGCAAAATAAAATTCAGCATATAAGTGATTTATTGGGAATGAGAATCTCATTCGGGTCACAAATTGAACTACATATTCTATTATTGAAATTGAATTATATTGTGCAACATAATTATATTTGGCATAAATGCTTAAGAAATACACTAAACTATATCAGAACTCAGATATTATTGTGCAAAATAAAAATATGCACATAGCTTATAGAAAGTCAAAAAATGACAACACAGTATTCCATTTCTCGAATGTTTCCATTAAGACAGACAATTATGATAGAATATATTTTTGTATTTCTGACAGGTCAGTCACAACATGTCATTATATTGGTATTTTTGTTTGTGCTCTTCGCGTTTCTCTAGGTTATTTGTCATTTTATCCTAAGATAAAGGTAAAAGGGCATTTCAAAATTGCATTGTAATGAATGATTCTTAAAATGATATTCTTATTCAAAATCAGTATATACACATGTATAACAAACATATTTTGAGTAAAAACATTTAATTACTTACTAAATAATGCATTTATGGAAAATATTAATTACTGATAACAAGATTGTAGCCGTGTATTTAATAGCTGAAAACGCAAAAATATTAAATAATTGGTGAATGCTAAAATATTTACTGTGATCTTCTATCGTATCATTATTTAGAAATACCGTGTTTTTGAACCTTGCTTTCAAATTAAACTCTGTATCCTTCATTGGAACCATTGTTTTCGACATTTATTCATCCTCTTTGGTAAAGTAAAACAATTGTTTTAATTGCAGTGAATCTTATTTGGCAGTTAAAGTGCATCTTTGATAATTAGCAATTGTAGTAAATTATGCCATGATGCATAAACCATGAAGATCTGGAAATTTAAATATAATATTAAAATGAATATTGTTTAAACAACTAGACTATCATTTATAGCGGTCTAGGAAGGACGCAATGGCTACATTTATTTTTGCCATTTACTGCGGGAAGCTCTAATGGTGCACATATTTCCAAATTAATACCATGTGTTGAAGCATTGGATGGTAGCGGTGTTAACTCCAACCATTGAAAAAGTTCCGACGGTTATACAAAGACCACCAACGATACTTGTATATAGCGATAAATTCGAACTGCTTGACAGTGCTGAAACTTAACTTCAGGCTCTTTGTCATTGCCAATATAACTATGAAGGAAGGATCACAATTAGGAACTGAGTCCATATTTGAGAAATCGAAAGTGGGTTTGGCCCTTAGTTCAAACATGATTTCTGTCTAAGCATTTACCATGTTATCGGTGAAGTAAATTATAACAGCTATATACTATGCATAAGCACATATCAAACTTAATGCTATAAATTTGTTTCTAAGTTTTCGTGCAGCATAATACGATTATTGCTTGCACTATTAAGAAAATCTAAAACATAATCCTATTGGCTGCTCTAAATTGTTGAAGCGTTAGCTGATGATATAAAATATATATTGCAAAATGTATGAACCACATATTTATACCACGTGATAAATTTCGTCATATATGCTACGTCGGGAGGCAAACATGTGATTAAAATGAAGACTTAAATCAAAGATAACTTTTCATTTACAACACAATATTAAATGAAACAAGAGGCAGTCTATGCCGCTGAAAGAGCCCCGCATTTGATTTATTTAACTCTTCGACAAACCTGTTTCCAAAATAATGTGTTGACAGTGATCAGTCAGTGCCGTATTGTGAAAAGGTTTGTGGAAGTGCTTTAAGAGACTAAACTCGCAATCAAATTCTGGTAAAAACGAAGGTGGGGCTCCGTAAACTGCGTTGACTGCGCTTTGTTTCATTTAAAATGGTGAAGAAATAGTTAAGTTATATTTGTTTAAAGTATTTTTTTCAAATCAAAATATGGCCTTCCGACGTAGCATTTATGACGCAATTTATCACGTCGTATACACACACTGTGTGTAAACAAAGCTATCGTCAGCTGAGTCGTGTTATAACTTAATCCTTTAATTTTGGTCATGTCTCATGTTAAAACGCTTATTAAGTAAGAACATCATTATGGTACTTATGACACTTAATGTGATTCAAACCCATAACTTAAGTTTGTCTGAAGAAGCTGATGTATATAAATGACCAGCGTACTCAGTTAATTATATGAAAATTAAATCACATGTAAGGGGAATCATCAAGGCTTATATAATGGCTAAGTATCATTGTTAGCAACATACAAATACTAATATAACTAATTTTTATGTGACATTATATATCAAATACATTGATACATTGTGTTGCATATGAAGCATGCATATCATAAACAACAAAGTTGGCAGAATCGTTATATGTCAACAATGCTAAATATTCATATTTGCTTTACGCAGTCAAAAATGGCCTAACATGTCTCCCCATTCTGAACTATTTCATATTCTTAAAATTTTACGCTCCTGTCAGACTTCACATACTATAGAACGTTAATGTTTGAGATTATTTTAAAATGGCTTTAAATTGAATTTGCTGAAAATTACTAAGCACATGGAGAATTTGATTTTGGCAGAAAACGAATAATATATCCATTTATATAATTTCATTAATTTGTGCATATGAACAAATTTCCAATGTTTAATAAAGCTATTGTTTTCTATGTTTTTACTTTATTGAAGTCACTGTTAAAGTATATCTTATTTTCCACTTGCCATAAAGTTTGTTTCATCTCACAACATTTTATCCTTTATTTAATTACGTTGTCAGCATGATTTTCTTGACTCTCGCCTCTTCAGCACCTTTAGTGCCTTGATCGAGCTTTTAAATGGTCGATACAATCTAATCTCTAATTCGGTTCAGCTAGTTGAAAGAACGTTTTGGGAAAGGTATTATTAAAGTGGCTGTATCGTTGAGAATTATAAAGGTAAATTGATTCTAAATTTCAATATCTAGATGAGAGGCTATTATGAGGGTTACGGGCGCTGTCTTTCTAAAATGTCATTATTGAAAAGGACTTTCTCAAATTTTATAGAGCCTGACATAATAGAAGTGTGTAAAATGTGAAGAAATCCGTTGTTACAATGATAACACTTTACCATAAGTTCAAATAAGAGCTCCGTTTTAAAGATATACTGACATATGCAGTATAGAATACTCTGTTTTACCGAAAGCGTTAGTAACGGTTAGCCTATTGAAATTTGAATGCTTTTAGATTAAGAATGACTAAATTATGTTTTAATGAACTTAACGGAGTCTGAAAACAATCGTAGTCGTAAAACAATATGCGAACGGATCTCTTTAAACTAGGGATTTAAATAGGTATTCGAATATTCGACTTTTTTTGTTTGGTAAAAAAATAAACCTTTTGCTTACAACTGTGTTGTTGTATATACTCGCTTGTCTCGTTCCGTAATGCCAGGGGCGTGATCGCTATGACACTATACACGTGTCACATTAATAAGGGACATATCGTCGGCGACTATAAACGGTACCCGTACTTTTACGAAAACTGGCTATTAGACAAGTGACCTCAAACAAGCTTCAATTATTTTCTGTAATTTTTAATGATCATGCCAATAAAGGATATACGGAATCAGCAACCAAAGTGGTGTCATGACTGCCAATTAAGCTGTGCAATATACATGTAGTTCAAATCGACATAATGATATGAATGACACGTGCTAGTTATGTGCTCTAAACTGTTTTCCATGTTTCAATATATCGTTCGTGCTTTGAAATGTAACTGTATAAAATAACGTTTTAGGATATTGTTGTACAATAGATGAGTCAAAATTCAGGGTTATTTTCGTTTTATTACTGAACCAATTTCCGAGTAGGTTTGGTTTTTTCCATAGTTATGTTTAGTAGAGAACAATCCGAGAACGAGGCAGCTCGTCCTACGGAAATGCCATCCGTTGGGGATCATGACATTCAACCGGGAATTTACGATCATGGCCTTAACAAATACGAATGCTGTTGAATTGAAATTAATTTGGGTTTTTATTTGTTCAAAATATTGTGCTATTTGTTGGATTTATTTTCTGTAAATGGAAAATTTCAGAGGCTAATTTTGGGAATAATCAGGGTCCGGCACGTGTACCGGCTATGGCAAAGGCTCCGGCTATAACTGTAGCGAATAATTACCGAATATTCGAATATCAATTTTGCCATTCGTTTGCATCCCTACCCTAAACCAATTCCTATTTTCGAACCGATGGGTGAAGTTATCCATTCGACCAGTCATGTTGTGTTACCCCTACGGTGCTTCCCAATAAAGCTCGTTACCGTTTCACATATCGTCGTAAACGGCATTATTGTCTTTAATTAACCGGTTTTTATAAATGTTGTTTATGGAACATTATTTAATGTAACATCCATTTACCGTTTATGTTACTACTTAATTCTGATGCTTAGTTATCCATTTATGAACAACAACTTTCTTTATTGCATTAGCGGTTACAAAAAAACCACAATAAGTATACCACTTTAATGAGCTACAAGCAAAGATAACATACTTTAGAACCCCTCTGTAGACAGTGCCATATGGCTAACTTGATGTAAGATTCATAACGTTATCTTTTTGGCACAAAGGTAGTGACAGTACTTTGGAGGCTATGGACTATTTGAAATGTAAGACTTCTTATATTCATAAAGGTTTACATCTGCAAGCTTGCATTCTAGAACGTCTAAGTTATTAAAACCTGAAATTATTGTTTTATACAATATATAATTTTGTTAAATGTCAAATAGTAACAATTTGTAGTAATTATAGATTTGCTAGGAATTTGTCTCTACGACCTAACGCCCTCCCTCAACACAACCTCTGGGTTCCGGGCTGTTTGCGCCAGCACTCATTCTGCGCCTGTAATTATGAGGCAATAACGATTCTGTTTGTATTTGCAGTTTTCTATATCCTGGTGATCCCATCCGCTGTGTGGGGCCAATGTGCAGATATCGACAGCAGGGCTTGCGCCTTAATGGCGCAACAAGACCCAAATGTGTGCCAAGACCAAGTTATTGCTCCCAACGCTTGTCCAAGATATTGCAACTTGTGCCGTTAGTATTTTCTTGGCACTCTTTATTTATTTGAAATGTAATAAAATACTGATTTACTTTCGAAAAATTATTGAAAAAATAACCGTTTATTTACTTATAACATTTTACATATACGTAAGTAGTATGGCGCTTTGAATGATAATGTGGGTTGTGTACGAATTTCGTCGTGTTTTTGTTGTTTTTGGATTGTTTATGTTGTTTCATTGAAATATTGTGAATAATGAGCATTATAGTATTTTACAGCACTGACATGTTACAATTGTCAAACGATGTCACAAAATGATACGTGTAATTCTACAATGACGTGTGAAACTGGAGAGGTAAGTGTTTCAATCGTAACAACTCGGCCATCTCCGGCAAGCTTCGGGATATACTTCAATTATATGCTTCAATATATACGAAAATGTGATAAGGCCCAGCCCATTTACCCAATTATCATCTCATAAGTAGACCTATTTGATAGCCTAAACAATGTACTGAAATGAAGTATTTTGATTTGTGTATTAGTAACGCTTTGGAGAAACCTGAATGAACTTAACAGGCATAATCCCTTAAACGTACCTTGACGGTTGAAGACACGTTCAACACGTTTCAGATATGGGTACCGCCATTTTTCTGTATCATTTATATCTGTTCATAATGTCCGAGTTGTACCGATTGATAGGTGTATCAATCATGAATATTATGCAAATGTTTCATAATAGAGAGTGCGTACAGGAAACGCGCATTACCTCTTAAAATAAAGCGGCGCCTTTCACCCTGTAAATAGAGCGTTAAATGAAAAATGGTCTACCTGCACCCCTACCGTATCAGAAACATGACTTATTGATCGCCAAATGGGTCTGCTCCGTTTGTTTGCTTACCACCAAACCCCGTAGGTGTTGTTTTTTTCAATTTCCTAGATTGAGATAAAAACCGGTGGAAACCTCATTAGTTTTTTTTTCATTCAAGGGTAATCGTTTTCTCGGTGCGGGTTGGCCTTAGTATATTTCTATCGAGTGTTACTCATACAAACAGTGCTACATTTCCCGTCCCGTCATTTGCAGTTTAATTATTTTGTACCGGATGGAAAAAAATAAACAAAATACTTGTATGCAGTGTTGATTTGCAAATATTTTTATCCATAACTGATTTCCAGGGTAGCCTTTTATCCTCTCGGATATATTATATAGTATGTTTCTTGAGATTTATACCAAGTAGCATTTAAGCTAACCAAGATTTAGTCTACCGACAAAACGATAAAAGCGTTTAGATAAGAGACAAATACATTCTACAAACCTCTAAACTTACAATGCTTCACAAATAGCCATTTCTTTTTCTTTTAAGAAATGTCTATCCAACTGGATTCACTCGACCGCTGATGAACATGATGAGTACACCCTCATGTGTGCCACAAATGATGTACGTATTGGAGCATGGTATACGCTATGACGCACCATACAGGTCAAAATATCCTTAAAGTGACTGTACACCAGATTGGTACTAAAATGTTTTTTCTGTAACGAATTTCAGGACAATTATTTAATAGAATTTGTTACGCTTTGATATCATCATTGTAAAAAAGGTACCAAAATGTAAAACAAAATTGTGTCGGAGACCGGGTTTGAACCCGTGTCGTCAAAATCGTCGTATCCACTGAGCTACGACAGCTTACTCTAATCGTTAATTAAGATATACACCTAAATCGGTCATATCACGTGATACCACCGACTAGCCAATCACGCATAAGGAATGAATTCTACTAGGTAGACATACCCAGTAATCTTTTTTAATGGAAAAATACGAAATAACTGCTAAACTTAAATAAATTGTAAACTATGTGGTACTTCAGTTAGTAAGTTTCAAAGCATTGTACACATTAATACCAAGTTTATGAAAGTTTTCGACAATTTTCTGTTTTGCTTGCAAATTGATCATCTGGTGCATAGTTGCTTTAAAGCCAAGAATAGAGCAGGAATAAAGGTGCATCTGAAAATTTAGAGATACGCCCCTATCGTAAGAGCTTCATTCTAAAACCAGTAATTAAGATAGAGGTGCATCCCTGAACTTAGAGACGTACCTCTATTGTATACATAACGGCTTTTAGGTGATCCAGCTGGTATACCTTTAAATGTAATCTGCTTATAGTAGAAGTCGAATATCTATATGATATATCGATGCAAATATAATAAAGGGTTTCGTAAACGGTATGCATGAAGTCTACACATATAGTTGGGTCGTGATATATCCCAAAAAGAATTGCTTTACATCGATAAATGTATATTCTGTTGTTGCAAACCAACTGATCAGTAAGATTTTTCCTAATAAGGTTCGTAAAAGAGGACGCGTACGGTGATGCTGTTTCTCAACCAAAACATTTATCTTAAGATAGCCAATTTTCATCTACCAGGCGTTTTAGCCCCATGATTTATTTGTATTTTCCAAAATGCTTGTAGGACAACACGCTTGACAAATATATAGATTTTTTAAAAATGCCAAAAAATGAAAATTGCAGTTTTCAATATTTTACTGCCATTTTACAAAAGTGCATAAGGGATTATCACTATACGTGACTACAGCTATGTGAATATAATAGGATATTATCTTAGAATGTCGGTACATTGATAGTTCATTACTAAAATGCTGTGTAATGTTTTAAAGGTTTGTGATGGTAAAGCGGTATTGGCGGTCGTGATTGGAAAACGACGTCAACGTCATGCAAGTCGTGACGCAGCTTTCTCTTGCTGTTCAACAGATTTATGCAACCATCCACCAACGTCAGCGTACAGCGTCGCTAGTTCAACATCAAGCACCCCAATAACTACCACCACTTCCACCACCACTACCACCACCACCACCACCACCACCACCACCACAACGAGTAGGCTCAATACTGATTGTACATATGATTAATATCGTATTCTACTTAAGATGTGTTAGAACTATTTCCATATGATTTACATGCATTTATTCCTAAATCTCAATATTGAACATTCTGACGAGTGAGATTTTATAGCGTAGTTGCCCTCCTTGCATAAGTATCGAAAGACACTCGATGGAACTACATTAATTAAAATAGTTGAAAAGCAAGTAAAAAATGTATTCAAATGTTAGATTGCTGTTTTCTATGTTCCTTGTGATTTGGCTTGTGCTGTGTTGCCATTTGGTCTTTGTGTCGTTACTGCACATATCACTGTTACTCCTTGACTTCTCTTTCTGAACAGCCCTTTGCGTGTGTGTCTTTTATGTATCTTTTACATTGGCAGGTTCTGTTTCTGGCATTTTTGTTTGTGGTTTTTGAAAGCTTTGTGTCTCTCGCTCAGTGTCTTCTTGGGTCTTGCCTTATATCATTTGATAGGGTGTATGACTACTTAGTTTGTACACACACAGGTTTCTGGAGTGTTAATCGCATTATAGCACAGTCAACTTCATTATAATGTGTTTTGTTTCATTAAAGCAGAATGCTGATGTCAGTTTAGTCTCCACGTGTTCATATAAGATAAATGGTTGGTGTGGAGGGGTGAGGGTATAAACAACAGTTGAAATTGTATGTTTTCAACGATTTGAGAAGGATTTTGTATATATGATCAGATATGCATAAGAAACCGACCATTCCAATCTAGTGTGGTGCATACTTATTTTAATACTTTTCGATACATTTGTATTTGTATTTTGTAATGCGACATGTTTCTAGCATAATAAACCAAATAGTTTGAACATGTTAGTGGTTCTTCGTGTTTGCCAACCTATAAACCCGCAAGTGATTTATTCCACGAAAAAACATTGACGAGATGTATACAAGGTTTAACATATGACCCTCTCCTTATAAATTTATTTTAGGACCACCCGCCTACTGTGATACGTCTGACGGCTACACCCTGCTTACTTCCAGCAACTGGGAATTCTCCTCAACTCAGCTGTGTGTAAAGCTGCACCAGACGACACTCGAATTCGTAGACGCCATGTCTTACTGTGAACGTGAAAATGCCACACTTGTTGTCCTCGACACTCAGGCGAAATACGACTTGGTAGAGACTGTCCTGCAAAAAAGTAGGCTATTGTTTCATTTGAAAACTGTCCAAACAAGACCCTTATGTATTTCCTATCCAATAATAGC
Organism: Mya arenaria; assembly: GCF_026914265.1. NCBI lineage: Eukaryota > Metazoa > Mollusca > Bivalvia > Myida > Myidae > Mya > Mya arenaria. The sequence goes on along the minus strand of NC_069129.1, from coordinate 23,375,660 downwards.
CACTCAAGAGTATTATTTCTTGTTCAATTTATCGTTTATAAAAAAAAATGATATGTTTCCACGTACGTTTATGCCCGCTGTTCCCCGATGAGATTGTAAAATGTTGAGACGAGCATACTTATACAGGTCTATATTATGAAGCACCACTTACATTTTTTGTTGAAATGACTCTCCTGTCCCCGCAAATCATGGAGAGTGCATTCGTGCTATGTACATAGCAATAATTTAGTTGTTATTTTACAACAATCATCTCTTTCCTAGAAGTTTTCAATCTTATGTTTTATCTTAATTCAATGTAAGTGGCGTTATCTATTTGTTGTTTTTTTGTGTGTTTTTTATTTGACTATACAAAAACATCATATTTCCGGGACCATGAAAAAAATTAATATTACAATGTCACTTTGGTCGTCTAAGGATACGTAAATATATTGAATATGACCCTTGTCTGTTCTCTTTCAGCACCCGATAACCGCCTCTGGATCGGAATGCAGTACATAAAATACCAGAACACATTCATTTGGTTGAACGGCATCCATGTGGACGATAACGATAACAGATGGGGGAGCCATGAACCGTCTCATCATTCGTTTGAGGGTTGTGTTTGTATTGACAAACATGACAACAATGGTTTCCATAATACAGTGTGCGGTGATCGTCATGCCTACATCTGTGAGAGGAAAATGTAAAAATAAATTGGTTTTATAGAACTGCATACTTTGCATTATAGTTTGGCCTTATATAGTTCTGTTTCGGACTCTAGTCCAAAGATGGTCGGTATATCGGCATTTAATTTCGTCAAAATTCGACCACCTGTGTAATGTTGGGGTAATTCGTTGGCCCCCGCGTTGGTTGGTTTCTTCTCAATAACTAACTATAATTGATAGAATGTTGGGAAAATTTGTATTTTTGAAACTTTTGTTAATACGCAGATGGCGGTTGGTGGGTCAAGGTCGCCGATACTTAAATTCGAAATACGTTAACGTTGGGAAATTTCCTGAATTCAAAACACTTTAGGCGGCAGGCAACACGTCACTGAGCTTGAGAATGCTTCATCAGAATCGAGTTGGATTGAATTAAACGACGGGTGCATAATGTATCCTATATATAAACGTCCAAATACTAGAGTGGAATTTGGGACAGATTTGAAAGAGCCTTTGAAATTTTCTCATGAGCAGTCATAGCAGGAGATTTGAAAATCTCACAAATAGAAATAATAAATCCACCCTGACAATGATGGCATTTGGGTCCAGAAACATTACTCTGCAACCAACAAGAGGTGCACAAGGCACTGGAAAATAACTCGATCCAATAATAATAACTAACAATATATACATTCAAAATATTTGTATATCGCAAGCAAATGTATAGGATTGCATTTCGGGCCATACTGATTAAGTTCGAGGTCACTGTTGCAAAAATAGATAATAAATGGTTTTCACCCAATATATGTAATAAGAACTATAATAAATTGTATATAAAATATAATAAAAACTCCTATTGACGTTTGTAACCATTTTACCACTTATGTATACATTTAAGTTATATCACTAAGACATATTTTGTAATAAGAGGAAATTTTTGTTCTATTAAATTGGAAATGACGATCGACTGAATTAAAATAAATGAGTATAACTGGTCATTTTTATATATCAAAATTCTGAGACTAACATACATGATGTGCCTTCACAAAAGCTTTTAAAAGCTGAAAAACATATTTCGCGAAAAAAAAGAAACTATTAGGTCAAATGATAAATCGTGGTACAACTCAGAAATTCGGAACTTTTCACAACATACAGATCGACTATAATGTAAAGCTGTAAGACCAAAGTTACCTAGCGACTGGAATGAATATAAAACACTTAGAAACAAGGTAAAAAAACTTGATAAAACATGGAAAAGAAACTTTGAAAAATTTAAAGAATTCTTTAAAAAATGATATGTCTCAAAAAACTTGAGAAAATACTGAACACAATAAAAATGCTTATGAAATAAAATAAAGCCTCTGAGCAAATATCCCCTTTATTATTAAATGAGAGTTATTATGCCTTCACTTATAAAGATTAGGCAGACGCACTTACTGAATATTTTGTATCCATTTCTACAATTGAGAATACTGGAGTGGAGTTACCGCCGTGTGTGTTAAGGTCTGTTGAAACTATTAATGATTTCGAAATATCAGAACAAGATATGATCGATATACTTGATTATTTAGACGTGAAAAGCCCAATGGACCTGGTCATTTTATATTAGAACTATTCAGTTTGCAAACAATTATGTAAACGTGTTAATACATCAGTGTCAAATAGTCAGTTCAACAAAAATAAAAATTAGCAAATAATATCCGACTATATAAAAATGAGACAAATCAAATCTACAGACAAGTATCATTAATAATAAGTCTGGGAAAAGTTTTGGAAAAAAATGTTTTTAAGTATATTTATAACCATTTAGTAAGAAAGGTATTTAAAAATCAATCGGGATTTCTTCCAGTGTACATGCTATCGTGTATCAACTTATAGACATGTATCATCATTGTTCATGCAGCTGATAATAGGGACTAAGCATGTTAACCATTATATGTCATATTTTTCTAAAAATAATTATAGAGTTTGGCACACTGGTCTATAATTCTAATTACAACAATGTGGAATAACGGAAACACTTTTAATGTGATTAGAACAGTATCTAAGTAATCGAAAACAAGAAGAGTCCGAGCTAGAAATACCACTTTGTCAATACTTCAAAAAGTACTTGCATACTTCAAGGGTCGGTACTGGGTCCCTTTTTATTTATAATATGTGAAAATGATATTGCTTAAATATTGGAAGCATTATCACGTATATTTGCTGACGACAATTCACATTCAGTTTCGTCTACTAATATTAATGAAATTGAACATGTCTTAACAATGATATGGAAGTGATAAAGAATTGGTGTAAACAATGGCTTTTAAATTTCAATGCAAGTGAAGGAATATTTTATCCTCGCGTAACATCGTTATTTTAGTGTGTTTTTTTCCATTTCATTAGCGGTATATTTATATAATCATTTAGAACATAACAATACAACATCTCCTTCAGTTTCATCATTTAAAGCAAATTACATGTAATGGGAATATTCAATGGTCCTTTTATTCCCACGTACTTTTTATTAGGAGAACGTGTACATTCCGTATTTATCGAAAAGAACCCATTTTAGTTATCTTTATAACGACCTCTACAATAATGATTTGCTTCATAGCACTAGATGACAGTGTAGTTACATAGTTTAAGAAGCGGAGCATTTTTTTAAGTGTTATATTAATACTTAAAAACGTATAACCATGTTTCGTGCAACACGTGCTTTTCATCCACTTAGCATTATGTCGTTATTTTTTTGTAAACCCTCACTCTCCAACGAGGAAAATATTGCATCAATCCATCTTGTACAATTATTTATAAAACACTTTAAACGGCTAACGGATTAGCCCCATTTGTTTTTGTAACTAAGCCAGGTTCTTTTATTGATTAGTTTAACGCATATCACCTGTGTAGCAGCGAGTCATAATTATTCTATGCCATTTTACTTCTAGTATTTTAATGGCATTTCCTTCGGAGTGACTCACCCATTTTCTTCAGTTATTTTTGCCCTGCCCTTTTCTTATTTATAGGTATCGCCAAATGCAATGTACTTATCAAGTGAATGTGCTCATAGGAATTAAGACGTTAAGTACTTTTGTTTCACAAGAACTTGTGTCTAACCCATTGGCTTTTTGTATAATACTCTTTATCATTGTTGTAAATCTGATCATGTGCAACGAAAAGCGGATACAGTACTGGACTTACCGAAATACGCTTTGTTACCGAAAGACGAAGAAAATTATCGAAATACGCAAGAAAGTTACCGAAAGACGCCTTCTATACATTTATTTATATTGTATTTATATTAATATTATATAAATACATTACCGACCCAAATTTTAGAGAAAAATATTGAAATATAATGATATTGTAGGCATTTGAAATTTCATTTTTCGAGATAGAATTCCTTGTTCTGAATCGCCAACGGAAAGACAGATAAAAGCTACCAAAATACACAATTTCTCCCATTAATGATGACCTCATGATATTTATATAACGGAAATACACAAATAAAAAAGAACTTTTAAAGAAAATATTAATTTATTCTTCAATTGGAATGAAAACAATATGTCAGTGAAAATTGTTTCCCTTCGTCAACCGAAGGTCGATTTAACGCGTCAATATTATATGTTTCAATCAACAAGATTTGGCAAGCAGTCACTATTTAAAAAATCGTGACATAGATTCAAGATTCAAATATTTATTGTATGACATATATATAACTTACCCAGTCTTCATTGTTTTGGTCATTTCGAATGAGACGTTTCATCTTTTCACCGGCGGTCATGCGTACGATTTGATTAACTAAAACATATTTGGGTATAGGATTTTAGAAGACACACGTATTTTATTTATTTTGACAAAACTAACGATTTTTCCGTTCTTTTTTGCATATATATCTCTATTAATTAGTGAAGTCATCTTTTGATTATCTTCTAGAAGTGTTTTATTCATAATATAACTGAAAGAAGATGTCTACTGTCGTGAGAAAGCGGAATACAGAGAAATCGGTCGAGCCGGTAGGTCCGACTGTAGCAGAAACTTTCAGCAGAGCACTCACATCGGAGGCAAAGTGGACGGATAAAGTAAGTTTGTACTTATATCAATATAAATAGATATAGAGAAAATATAATATGAAAAACAACCAGAAGCCTAGTAAGAAGAAGCTTCAATCAGAACATGCTGGTTAAACTTATATCCGATTAGGCAACAGTGTTTGATCTTGTATTGTGTGTGGGATAGAACCAGCCGCCCGGTTAGCTCAGTTGGTTAGAGCGCCTTGCTAGTGTTCCGGCGGTCTTCGGTTCGAGCCCCACACCGGGCGCACTCTTCCTCCCAGATTTACTTTACTGGTGGCAGCAGTAGTCTAAAATAATAGACGTGTTATACGGGATTCTTCCAATCCCTAACGTCTAAACAGGTATGTGCAAAAAACGGGTCTTTTAAAAATATTGAAATTGTTTTAAGTGAAGTATTTTATGGTTGAAATTGATCATAAAGAGTTATATTCATATTTTACCATGTAAGTGAAATGTTATATTGCAGTAAACAAGCATTTAGTGCATTAAAACAAGTTGTTTACCTTTCCAATAAAACGAAAGTTGACTGACACAGACAACAATTATGCGAAGGGGAACAACTCGATACAATCGTAATAGCTTGGCCTCGTCCGACAAAGCTTCGAGATAGACCTCGTTATACAATGATTATGGTAACAACTCAGCCATGGCCGAAATGTTCCGAGCGATTTAAAACTGTGCTATAAAGCCTTGCAGGTGCCCTTCATTTATATATCGTTATGTTTTGACAGAATGACATCGGAACAACTACCCACTTTTGATACTAAACAATTTGTACGTGAAGGATTTGCCATATCAAAAATCTAAAAAAAATCCGTCGATGTACACTTATTTGGACTAGTGGCAGCGGTAAACAGCAGGAGTGCCTCCGTCGGCCTAAAAAGGTTAATGGGGGGAGGAGTGTAGTGTGTGTGGTTTAGAACCAGCCGCCCGGTTAGCTCAGTTGGTTATAGCGCCGTGTTAGTGTTCCGGCGGGCGTGGGTTTGAGCCCCACACCGGGTGCCTTTTTCCTTTCAGGTTTACTCTAATCTTTAAATAAGTGCCGGCTCTTGCAATGATTAGATTAGTCACAATAATTCATGTAAACGGATTTTTTTTAACATTTGAATATTCATTTTTTTCCCTAGTCCAAATAATTGTACGTTGACAGATTTTTTTTACGTTTTTTGTTATGGCAAATTCTTCACGTACAAATTGTTTTGTACGAAAAGTGGGTAGTTATTCTAATCGGGATTTCAGTTGAAAGCATATTATGTCTATAAAGTATCATAAAAACAGGAAAAAATGTTATTTTATATTTGTTCCGTACACAAAAAATAAATATCCATCGAATAATTATGAGTTTGACGGGTTTTTCTTCATTTCATTCTGTCAAACATAACGATATATACATGAAGGGCACCTGCAAGGCTGCAGTTCACAATTTTACAACAATGCGAACATTTGGGCCATGGCCGAGTTGTTACGATTGTATTTACGAGGTCTATCTTGAGGCTTGTCGGAGGTTGCCGAGTAATTACGATTGGGTCGAGTTGTTCGGCTTGGCATAATTGTTGTCTTTGTCAGTCAAGTTTCATTTTATGGGAAAGGTGAATAATGTTTTTTAATGCATTAAATGCTTGTTTTGTGCAAAACAGCTTTGCACTTGCATGGTTAAATATGACTAGAAACCATTATTATCCATTTCAACCATAAAATACTTCACTTCGTACAATTTCAATATTTTTCAAACACTCCCGGTTTTTGCACAAACCTGTTTAGACGTATGGGATTGGAAGAATCCTGTATACACGTCTTTTATTTTAGACTTTTTGTTCCCTAAACACCACAACTCCCTAAAATCCCACCGAGTTCCTCCGAGCGGCTGGTTTACCGCCGAGAATAATATAAACGATAGCCTTGAAAATCGTCCTATTTTATGACCCCTCGGTGGAATTCTGTGTCTAATCAGATAAGCAAGAAATCACACTTGTTAAGAAGTTCTTTGTTTTTATGCTTATGCACCAGTCAATTGTTAAATCCCCGCCAAATGCCCCCGCACCCCAGGGACCCTAAATAAGGACCATACCCCCGGACTGTAGGGTGGGCTGTAGTAACAATTGACTGGTGCATTATGTACATTATTAATCGTACAAGATTCTTACCAGCGTTTTATTCGTATTTTTGTCCATAAACGCTAATTGAATATTGTCTTTACTTGTTAATAGTAAACATTGTATTATTGATGTATTGCCACTAATTGTATTGCATCATAAAACAGCCGACATTTTACACGATTCTGAACCATGACCTCTGACATCACACGCATGATCAATACAATAAAAAGAATATACTAGTTATTATTGGTGGTTAAAAATAGCTGAGGTTTTAGGGAATTTTTCCACAGAAAACGAGCAGAAGAAAAACAATAATAGCAATTTACTGAAGCCATCATAATCGATTGAATTTTTTTATAAAAAAAACCTTCTTATCCAGTGTCCACAGAGTTTTGCGGAGGTTATCCCTCCGAGGATCCTCGCGTTTGTAATTCTTAGGTTGACTGATCACTCTCCGAGGGCCTTAAATTCCAACTCCGGGGAACGCGGACAGATGATAAATTTCTTGTGTTGGCCGCGATAGCAAAAATTCGCAGAGGGTAACAGAAAGTGGGTCTAACTTGTTGAGTGTACTGTACACAAGAGTTCGACATTTATAGCCAATATCTTTTTCTCATTACACTTGGTGGTTTATTAAACACAAAATTATAGCGATCTGTCAACAAAGCATCGCCTTTTTTAATTATCTAGCAGGTGCCCGTTATCTTTCTGGTCATTTTACTTAGCACTGGGATCTGTCATTCTTGGCTAGGAAAACAACAAGTGGGATATGGACGCGTAGAGTCGCCAACACAAAAACCATCAAAGACTCTGAAGCGACTGTTTATATGGACTATGATTAGATCAGTAGTAGTAGCACTTTATGCCTTGTTTACCAAAAAGCAACAACTGCAAGTTTGGTGTACCAAGGATACATGCATTATGATGAAACATTTATAAAGCAAACACTCAAAGATTTGTGCAACATGGGTCTACAGTCTTGAGTAGCCACAATAATGTGCATATAGGGAACTTTTTTTAACATTTGGATATTCATTTTGTTCCTTAAACGCCACAAATGGACTGATTTATACCAATGTAAAATATATTCTTCAACTAAACCTCCTCAGTATTTAATACTGCATTGTTATATAAGAACACAAAAGTTACACATAAACTTAATCTGTAGCCATTGAATACCTTTCACTTATTTCACAAGTGTTTCATGAAACACTTTTTCAGATCACCTTCTTAGTCTGTCAACAAAGCCAGTGATTTTTTTGGAATTATTTTCACTGCCTGTTCCTTTCAAATTGGGATTTTTTTTCGGAAAAAAATACAAAATTATGCAAAAATAGCAAATATACATGATTTTACTTTTAAATGCTGTAAAAGAGCTAGTATTATCAAGATTTTTTTTTTTAATAAATTCATTGCCTTTTTATTCATTCGAAGGACCTGTATTTAATAAAATGAGAAAATATCATTATTTTTTGGGGAAAATGAACACTTTTTCACTAGGGGAAATAGCCTAAGCCCTTTAGAAGGCAGTAAATTGCACCAAATAATCACTGAAAGCATCTTTATTTTGAAACTTATATGCAGCCGGTGCCCATTTATAACCTGTCGGCTCAATATACTCAGAGCTAGGATCTGACATTCTTGACCAGGAAAACAACAAGTGGGATATGGACATCATTGAATCAACAAAGATCCTATTAAATTGGGCTTGTAGTACTGTTCTTATGTTGGCAGATGTTATTGACCGCGTGGTTTTTAAGGCCCGTGACCAGAAACTAGACCTTTTTATAGGCCTTATGCACTCATCAGCTCAGAAAGCCTTAAAATTCAAAACCCACAAAACATTATCAAAGTACATGTAGCTCCTCATTACGACTGAGAAGCAGAAGTACTGTGAAAAACTATTTTGTTCTGACAGTTCAACTTTAGAAGTATGTCAAAACACATGGATTTCACAACATTCGAAATAACAAAATCATAATATATATAACCATGTAGTAAACAGGGCCAAGGTGGATCATAAATGCCTGTATTCAAGGTGCACAACATCTCCTTCATTGTTGCTTCGTGGTAAACAAGGCATAAAATGTGCCAGGGCCTTTTCTTTCATGAACTGACACACCCTCTGCATAGCAAAATTCCAACATCACTACATAATATGCTTTTTTGTTTATGTTTTAGATGAGAAGGTCAAAAGGTTATTTGTACAATGGAAAGAATTTGCATTGTTCAATAGGTCTATAAAAGAAATAAAGTTATTTACCTGAGTAAACAGCATCAATTAAATACTAGTCAATATATTGAGTTCTATTACATGAATTTTTGTGACAGCTCCACAGAAAACAAGCTAAACCAGAACTCCAACACAGCTAGAACTTTTACTTGCTAGACTGTTGTTGGGTTTTGGCTGGTGGGTTATTTTTAAAACTGCTTTGAATGATAAAGTTTTGGCAATTTTCCAGGTGATACATGTATGTAAGTGTTGGTAATCAGACATTTTTAACTATCAATTATCAGAGATTAAAATTGATTGATTGATTATCACCTATTTTTGTTCATATTCATGTTCAATTTGCTTTTTGAAAGAGGAAAACGGCTTTTATATGTTTGATGATTTCTATTTAAATATTCCCATTTCACTTAAAGAAATAATACTTAATATAAATCTCTTTAAGTGAAATGGGAATATTTCAGGTTTAATACATGCTTTTCATGGCGGAATAAAAGTGATTATATGTTGAATTTGTTGAATTTATAGAAAACTTAAAATGTTTATACTTCCAAAATTTGAAAATAATCAATAAAAATGGTTTTAAATAATAAGTAATTAGTTCAGAATAAAAAAAAAAAGAATTGATGATTTGAAACAATCTTTGTCAAATTGTTCAATTTATTTGAAACTTCTCACTCAGACACTTGGTGAATACATTTTTATACAGCCCTGCTAAAACATGTACCTTATGATTTGAATCTGTCTGTTGCCAAATCTCACAAAATTTCCAAAGTGGAATTTAATTTCTGTCCGGCTGTCCAGTAAGCGCAGTGGTTAGTTCACCCGTTTCCAACCTCTGGGCGTCCCGGATCAAATTCCTGGCCTGGGCGCATGTGAGTTTGGTTTGTGGTCACCAAGTCTGACAAGTGGGTTTCCTCCAGGTATTCTGGGTTTCCCCCACAACACAAGACCACACTCTCGCGCAACATTGTACCAATGAGAGGATTAATATAAGTTGCAATAGCTTGTTTCAATATCCTTGTAAAATAAATAAGTTTAAACTAATTTCCTCAAATCAAAAGTAGAGCATTTGATTTCTGAACTAGGCAATTTGCAGACTGAATATTGTGGGATGTATTTTATTATATCATTTTGTGTTGTCTTGAAAAATATACTGGACAAACTCATGAGTATGAGAAAAATAAGTGGTGTCAAGCTGAGTGACTCCTCCTTGGTTTGTCAAGCTGAGTGACTCCTCCTTGGTTTGAAAAAGGTGACAGATTTTGTGAGTGTGTTTTGTCATTTGTGGAGTATGCACAAAAGCTACTAGCAAAAATACGAGGGTGAAAAATATAGTTGTTAATAAATTATAATTCTTGTTCATGTATTTTTTCTCACTTTCAGGACGAGTTTCTTGATGTTATTTACTGGATGAGACAGATACTGGGTGTCTTACTGGGACTGGTCTGGGGCCTTCTTCCCCTGAAAGGCATTCTTGGACTGGCTTTGTTAGTATTTCAATACAAATATTATTTAAATTAATTTTAAAGTAACATTAGTGTTGGACTTGTGAGAGGCATTATTTTGACGATACAAGCCATGCACTGATTGGTCAAACAATGTCCTTAAAGGGACTGTACACAAGATTGGCACCAAAAAAGTTTTTTCTGTAACGCATCTCATGACAAAAATTTAATAGAATATGTTACGCTTTGATATCAAAAACGTTAAAGAAGTACCAAAATGTAAAAAAAAAAATTGTGTCGGAGAGCAGGTTTGAACCCATGTCGCCAAAAGGCTTACTTCTAATGGGTGGTATATTTAAGCTATATACCTAACTTGGTAATGTCTTGTGATAACATCAACTAGCCAATCACTCATAAAGAATAAATTCTACTAGGTAAACATACCCAGTAATCTTTTTTAATGGAAAAATACTTCAATAAATTGTAAACTCTGTAACTACTTCAGTAAGTTTCAATGCATTGTACACATTAATACCAAGTTTATGTAAGTTTTCGACAATTTTCTTTTTTTCTTGCAATTTGATCATCTGGTGCGCAGTTGCTTTAAAAGGGGGCACAATATAGGTTGACACTTGTTAAAACATTTATTTATTTATTATTCATAATTATATCTTACTCATTTCACTTCATTGATAAAAACAAAAGAATCATACGATTTTGGAAGAGATAAATAATATCAGTGATATATTGGCGCTTTTTTAAATGGGGATTAGTGGTAATGAAAATCCCATTTAAAAGGCATATATTTTTTAAACTGTACACAAAGCATTGCTATTTTTTGTTTTGCGCTTTTTAAGTTCAAAGAGATAACATAATGATGCATTAAAAATGGAATGTGTGTGTGCGTGCATTTGTTTGTGTGCACATTATTATATGTATAAGACAATCTTTTTAAACAGGTTTTCATCTTTTTAGCGTTTTTTGTTTGTTTGTTTTTATGCCCCCGAAGGTGGGCATATTAAAATCGCACCGTCCGTCCGTCCGTCCGGCTCTGTAACTTCCCCTTGTATGGACTGAATTTAAAATAACTTGCCACATGTGTTCCACATACCAAGGCGACGTGTGGCGTGCAAGACTCGTGTCCCTACCTCAAAGGTCAAGGTCACACTTAGTGTTTATTCACAATGGAGTGCTGCATATAAGGACATAGAATATAGGTTGTCGTGTCCGGGCTGTAACTTTCCCTTGTATGGACAGATTTTAAAATAACTTGCCACATGTGTACCACATACCAAGACGACGTGTCGCGTGCAAGATCCGTGTCCCTACCTCAAAAGTCAAGGTCACACTTAGTGTTTATTCACAATGGAGTGCTGCATATAAGGACATAAAGTATAGGTTGTCGTGTCCGGGCTGTAACTTTCCCTTGTATGGACAGATTTTAAAATAACTTGCCACATGTGTTCCACATACCAAGACGACGTGTCGCGTGCAAGACCCGTGTCCCTACCTCAAAGGTCAAGGTCACACTTAGTGTTTATTCACAATGGAGTGCTGCATGTAAGGACATAACAGTATAGGTTGTCGTGTCCGGGCTGTAACTTTCTCTTGTATGGACAGATTTTAAAATAACTTGCCACATGTGTTCCACATATTAAGACGATGTGTCGCGTGCAAGACCCGTGTCCCTACCTCAAAGGTCAAGGTCACACTTAGTGTTTATTCACAATGGAGTGCTGCATATAAGGACATAGAGTATAGGTTGTCGTGTCCGGGCTGTAACTTTCCCTTGTATGGACAGATTTTAAAATAACTTACCAAATGTGTTCCACATACCAAGACGACGTGTCGCGTGCAAAACCCGTGTCCCTACCTCAAAGGTCAAGGTCACACTTAGTGTTTATTCACAATGGAGTGCTGCATATAAGGACATATAGTATAGGTTGTCGTGTCGGGGCTGTAACTTTCTCTTGTATGGACAGATTTTAAAATAACTTGCCACATGTGTTCCACATACCAAGACGACGTGTCGCGTGCAAGACCCGTGTCCCTACCTCAAAGGTCAAGGTCACACTTAGTGTTTATTTAAAATGGAGTGCTGCATATAAGGACATAGAGTATAGGTTGTCGTGTCCGGGCTGTAACTTTCCCTTGTATGGACAGATTTTAAAATAACTTGCCACATGTGCTCCACATACCAAGACGACGTGTCGCGTGCAAGACCCGTGTCCCTACATCAAAGGTCAAGGTCACACTTAGTGTTTATTCACAATGGAGTGCTGCATATAAGGACATAGAGTATAGGTTATTGTGTCAGGGCTGTTACTTTCCCTTGTATGGACAGATTTTAAAATCACTTGCTACATGTTCATACCTCTAAGGTGAAAGATACACTAAGTGTTTATTCACAATGGAATGCTGAATATTTATAAGGACATAACAGTGTAGGTTGTCAAGTATGGGTGGTATTTTTTTATGTTCAGAGGCAATTTAAAATAACTTGCCATATGTATTTGACACGTAAAGGCAAGATCAACTTTTCATGTACTGACCTTGTTTGTAGGTCAATGTCACATTCGGGGGCATTCGTCACATACTGTGACAGCTCTTGTTTAATTTTGGCGTTGTTATATACTTGCATTTCAAACTCAAAAACTGTTCACTTCTTGTCAGAGGCAAGATGCTTATACCAAACAAAGATCCATACCTCTGGCTTTAATAATGATAATGCGAAATGCTCCTCTATTTTCTGAAAATAAACCCAGAGGAGCATTGTTATTAAATAAATCTAAAAAAAAATCTTTGTTAGGAACAATTTTCATCTTTTTCAGATTCGTTGCAATTAACGTCATCATAACATATGTGTACTTCACAAGTTTCCAAAAGGTTGATGAGGAAGAGTACGGAGGCTTATCAGAAATACTTAAGGAAGGTCTCATGACGTCATTCTCATCGTTTTTAGTGAGTAAATTATTCTGTCTTTCAGTCTTCAAAATTCGTGTTTCTATATTCTTTCAAAACATTTTAAATACATGCCAGACTACATCAAGTGTAGGAGTAGTGAAATTTTCTACTTGCCCGTAAACACAATGTTACTAGTGGCTTTTGATGATTTTGATCTCCGGTGTTTGATATTGATGCTGTATTTAATACATGTATGGTTGCTGTAGGTTTTCATCAATTTATTTAAAAAGTTAAATTGGAAAAATATAAAACATAGATGATCATGTTGTTTAAATAAACAAAAATGATTTTTTTTTATACCAATATTTAGTATACATGGAAATACAATTTCAATTATTTTCTATTTGACATATTGATCAAAGCTATCCTGAGTTTGATTAGATTATGAATAATTATGAAATTTGTCCAATATCCAACCCGAACTCATGCAAAATGAAGCAAATGAAATTATGATTATATAAAGTTATAAATTAATATTGCAAACTTCTTTTTCAAGTGTTTTCAAATTAACAAAATTGTTAAGACAATTTCATGCTACAATTAAAATTTCAATCTTCTTTCCAGGTCCTGTGGATTTTAATATACTCTTCGCTGCATGCGGAGACCTAGCCAGAAGACTTATAGCGAATTGTTACAAATAAATCTATGTTAATACATACATTTATAAGTTATAACCAGGAATCATGAAGCAATTTGATATTTGGATGCTTGTGCCAAGTGTCGGTGGATGAATTGTCACAAAACTTGAATGCATTAACTTATCACTACTTTATGTGGTTGAAATAGACCAGCCAAATAAACTGCTTAAATATATTAAGGACTCACTGTAATAGATTACCATTCAGAGTTACATAGTGAAATACTCATTTTAACTCATGAAACAAAAATTGGATGTCTAAACAAACAAATATCATGAACATGCCTAATCTATAAGTGTAGAGAAATTTTGGACATTGGAGTTTAGTATATAATTCTATGGACGCACTTATTGGACGCTTAAGGGATCCTTGAGCGATGTATTGTTATGTTCTAAATGTATCAATGTTGTTCCGGTATGTTCTGTCTGCATATTATCACAAAATCAATGTATGTTTTATCTGTAAAATGCTTTAATTTTACCTCTAGCAGAATGCTGCATTTTTTGTACAATTATGTCAATATTTATTTTATTGTTAGCAGCAGAACATGTATGAACTGCACACACACTCACAAAATTATTTAAATAAAAAACAAATGATTTTGTTGACAGTTGACACTAGAATATAATTCACTTTGTAATAGATTTACTGATGTTTACATTTTAAAGGTATCTAAAGTTACATGTATTCTTGCTATTAATTTTAAAGTTGAATTTGTAAGTTCACAGTAAAAGAAAGAAGTTTTATGAAATTGAAATTGTTGTTATAACCTATCCGGTAAAGTGTTTCAGATGTTCGAAACGCATATTTATTTCAAGCTTTTGGATTTATTAAAAAATAATGGTGATTTATACTCTGATAGACCCATCGTTTGAAATAGGTAGTTAATGGAAATATCATTCACAATTTCAATCTTTTAAGCCTGTGCCACTGCAAAAATTATTGTAATCGCACACACCCATGTCAAATTAATAATTATGAAGCTTCATAAAAAGTGCAGCTTTTGGAAGCCGTTTATTCACTTAAGCTGTGCTTTTTCTTCCAAGTTAAGAAAAAGCAGGGGGGTTTCAGAAAGCTTCGCAAAATTTGCGCTTTTAATGAAGCTTTATTTTTATTTGTCATGAATGCTCCGAAGAAAGAGTAAAAACGTCATTCCTGGTACATGTATGACGTCATTCCTGGTACATGTATGACGTCATTCCTGGTACATGTATGACGTCATTCCTGGTACATGTATGACGTCATTCCTGGTACATGTATGACGTCATTTGGCTAAAAGTCTAATGAGATATCAACTAATAATTGATTTTGATCAAGAATAAAAATTATTTAAAAAATAATTAAATGATATTATATGGAAAAAAAAAAATAAAACTCTTTATTTCGGTGTAAGATTACAATATATTTCATCTCGTAAAATACAAAATTAAATATGCCACTCTTAAAATGCAACTTTAGGCATTCAATCTGTTAAATATATTGCTATCTTACACTGAAACAAACAATTATCCTCTATGTACATGTATACAGCAATGATTTTATATTACACTTTGCCAATAAATTATTTTACACTGTTTTGGTTTCAATATCATTATCAAAACACTGAAAGCAGCTGTTTAAAGTTTTAGTATTTGATACATGCCATGATGATGTGTTTAAAAGGTCCCAGGGATTTTGTTCAGATTTACAGGGGATTTAAGTCACAAACAAGGGGATTTCATCATCGCCATTTAGCGCTTTGGTGCTAAATCACTATAAGTAAACTGTTTGACAGACTCGCTCAAAATATGCCATTTACCAGGGGCGGAGCTTCCTTTAGGCCGTGTAGGCCGCGGCCTACACATTTTTCAGAAAATCGAATTAATAAAATTACTAAATCTGCAATAAGGGCATTGGGGGTTATGGGCTTAAATTTGAAATCCCGACAAATGCGCCTTAATATAAATTTAATTCAAGGTAAAAAAGATTGATATTGTTGTTCTCATTAATGTTTTTACAACAAAACGCACCAACCACAACATAGCTAAAATAAAAATCGAGGGGGGGGGGGGGGGGAGACACCCCAAGAAAGTGGCCTACACGTTTATTTTCGCCAAGCTACGCCCCTGTAAATTACTACAAGCTGGGAGAGATTGTTGCAAGGTCTTAAGCCATATAAAAGTGTAATACTCAGGGTTTATTGATACACTATGTAAGAAGTAAAATATATTTTTGATAGGGTATCCTTTGAACATCCTAATGGCCCAAAACTTTAAAAACAGCAGTCCACATTTGTTTGAAACTGTTCATTTACAGTACCGATAATTGCGGCCATGCTCAAGGTTAATGCTATCTTTTCTTCTATTTTAAGATTTGGAATTTAAAGATTTTCTATGTACGTGTAATAGCTATTGTATATTTTTGGTCTTCTAAAAAAATAAGTTGGAAGGCCTGACACAGGATTTAGATTTAAATTAAGGTCACAGTCTTAATTTGCGTTTTAACATTCAGAAAGGTCAAGGTCATATTGCAAAACTTTTTGGACCCATTTTAGGAGGTCAAGGTCACAATTGGCAAAATTGGCTTTATGGCCTTTCAGAGGGAAAGAAAAAGTTTGTTTAATTGATATACAAACAGTACATATTAGAAATAACCTGACCAATGATAACATCTCTGAAATATGCTATAGCTTATATATACATGTACATGCACTTTTTGCAAACAAGGAAATTATAAAAAAATATATATATATTGTTTATTATCTATGAACAGTATATCTTGCATACTCTACATTAGTTTTGCTGATTTGAGACTCAGTTTACAGGGACTCGCTTATGAGTCTGTAAAATGAGCTTTTTGGTCATGTCTTGTCTGAACAAGAACAGTTAACACATGAAACTTGAGTGGTAGGTTGCCCTTGACCAATATTTTATATGACCCACATTGTTGTGGGGTTCAGTTGGACAAAGGTCATGGCCGTAAGACTTAATAAAACTTAAGTCCACATAAAAAATGGTAACAGTTTGATTAAGGACAATGAAACTCCTTGATAGGCAGCCTTTAACCAGTGTGTGATCGCTAATTGTTTAGGATCAGTAGATCAATGGCCAAGGCCACAACTAACGTTTTTGGGGAAAAAACACAAAAGCATTTGAATGGTTCACTTGGGTATCTTTTAACGTAGGTGATGGTACCTATAACACGAGGAGTAGGACTTAAAGATAAATTTTAAGGTCACTCGATGTTCCTATTGTCTGATTTTGGACAATTTATACAGAATTTAAGCTCAAAGGTCATTATTTATACAGAATTTAAGGTCAAAGGTCATTATAAATGGGTTTGTCTTTATTTTATTTTTTTATAAAACATCACGGTGTATGTATTTTTTCTTTAAGAAAATAATATAAGTTTGATTTTACAAGGCAACTTGAATATATTTGGACAAGTGAAATATGACTAAAATGGTGATGTATAGGGCTGGACTAACGGTATATCAGTCATTTCATTGTGGTATTTCGTACATGAACATGCGCAAGTGTTGTCTTTGTTTAAGTGGCGCACAAAAAAGGTTGGTGTAAAGATTTTTAATGCATTTTATCGAATATCACTCATTTGACTTTAATGATCAAAATAGATTTGCCAATAATTGTTTTAATTTGTTATTAAAAGCTACGTGGCCACCAATTCCCGACTTCAAAATATGGCTTATATCGTTTTATCTTTACACAAATCACGTTTTTTTATGTTTTGATCAGTAAAATATGATAATGCTTTTGATCTAAAATTAAAGAGTTTTTTTGCATCAACCTATGTTGTGCGCCTTTAAACATACTATACAGGGCTTGATTACAGGACTACATGGCTCATTGTTCGGTCTGAAATATTATTTGAAAGTCAATTTTGGACTAAATAATGTCTTATTAAACAAAGACCAGCCATAGCCAGTTTGCGTTTTCAGTTTGAAATCGTGTATTTACCGCACTATGTCGTGTTTATTCGGGTGGTATTCTACAGCTGGGATGTATGTATGGGTACCCGTGGGTAATTGACGATTGAGTCACTGGCACCAGATTTTCAAACTCAAACTAAAATTTATATACTGTTAGTATAATATACAGTACAAATTGCACATTTATAAAAAAAATAGTTTTCAGTATTTTTTCACATTTTCGGTATTATAATGTTTAGTTTAGAATTATAAGATTTTTTTTGATTTTTAAAAAAAAAATGAATGAGTTTAAAAATCCGGTGCCAGTGGATTGAGTATCCTGGTCCAACAGTTTAACCCGCACATGCACTTCTGAATACCGTGTTGGTCTTTATAAAGCCATTTTGAATAACATTTAAAATTGCCGCCCAGTACATCATGTGATTAAACACATGACACTCATATAGAACAAAATGGCGGCGCCCATGGTAGGAAGAGTTCTCGTCTTCCTTGTGTTAGTTTTTCAAGTTTATTGTTGGATTCCAAGGTTTATAAATGGTCGCCCGAGGGGTGGAATGTTAGGGGCTCCTAATGTTCCAAAAGGCACACCTACACCGCCCCCACAATGGTTTGAAATGCAGAGATTGGACCATTTTGATGGAACAAATAACAAACATTGGCGACAGGTTAGTCTTATTTAGTTATTAAATACCCGCTTACAGAGTTGATATTTAGTTAAACTGTTGATCGCCGAGTAATTTGAGATGAACATTAGAGGGAGATGACTGCCCGATTAAGTGGCTTGCACCTTGTAATATTGAAATTAACTCCGCTGATCGGACGGCCGTTTGACTCGGCTTTTATAATTTATACTGTTTACACAATACTGTACAATTTTACACAATACTGTAAATGAAATACAGTAAACATTCTACATTTATACTGTTTTACTATACATTTATTTATATTTATACTATACATTTATACAGTATACATTCTACATTTATACATAAATTATTCATATACTACTATATTATAAAATATACCTTTTACACAATACTGTAAAGGAAGTACAGATTACATGTACTATACTACTGTACCGCGCGCATGTAAATCACGAAATGTAGAAATCTCGTGTAACCAGCTTACTAAAATAACACTTGTTATATTCCATTTAGGTTTTTTTTTTGAGATACAAAATATTGTTAATTAGTCATACAGGAAATGCAGTTTAGCCACATGTATCAGGCATATATATATATGTAACTATAATCAATGTACTGTG
This sequence comes from Mya arenaria, assembly GCF_026914265.1. NCBI lineage: Eukaryota > Metazoa > Mollusca > Bivalvia > Myida > Myidae > Mya > Mya arenaria. The sequence continues at coordinate 23,356,393 of NC_069129.1, read as the reverse complement.
CAAAATTACTCCGCCCCTTCATTGGGACTATGTATTTTACCTTTTTATCAATCACAGTGCAAAGCAACATATTTTGATTTTTTTTAATAAAAAAATGAGAAAGATTGCCGGGCAAAGCAGCAAGTCAGAATTACTTTAATTAAATCATTTGATCTGCATGGCTGCAAACTCATCGATTTAGAATTTTCCGACCGATTTTTCAGTACATAATGTTAAATCTCAAATGAAAGCGTTAAAATTTGGGTGAGTCAGTTAAGTACATACGAACACATTAACGATCGAACAGTTAAAGTATTTAAGATTAAATGTAGAAGATCTAGAACCCAAGGTTGTCGATATCTTAATGCCATATTTTTGTAAAAGACACTGTAAATAATTAATACCTATGCACGTATAGAACCATCAATATTTGACGGACCTGCAATTGTAAAACATAGATGGTTTTATAATCGTCCGTAATCGACTGCGACATTTCAAGTCGTATGTTACAGTCTTACAAGGAAACAAATCTTATCCTGATAAAGGAATTTTCTCCACTGATTTCTACCCAGGAGACGTATTCGTCCATGAGAATATAACGTATTGATCAGCTTTAAGGCTTAAAGAAATTACCAACTTATCGTGCAACTCGTCGAAGATAATCGTAAGTCAGTCATACGATTTCATAAAAAATCCTGACAGAGATGCTACTATATCCCTGTCCTACAAGGCATAACAGTCACTCACGACAAGGTTAAGGGCTTTTTACAACTAGCCGATTTGGCTCGCCGGGGCTATACCGGAGCACATATTTGGCGATTTTCGGGGATCGGTACGGCAACGCAACTGTATCACATCGTTAAGAACGGTAGGACATCGTCAGGAAATCGTCAGCACATCGGCAAAATAGCAATGTCAGGCGACGATATACATTTTTGAACATGCTCACAAATTACTGCCATTGCACTGCCAGTGGTAGAGCACCGTAAGTGCCCTGTAATGGATCGGCGGCTCTCCGGTGGCCTTAATGAGTACCATACCGGTACAGGTGTGATACCGTAGTTCTGCCGATGTTCTAACGATGTACTTCCGTTCTTAGTGACGTGATACCGTACTGCTACCGTACATCGGAAATACACATATGCTCTTACGCCGGTACTACTACGTTTTGCTACGGTCACTTTGATTTTTCAAGTGCTTTCTCGACGGATCTCTGGCGATTTTTCTCGACGTTGTATTGTGTGGTCCGGTTTAGTCCCGGTGAGGTACATTGATAGCATGTGACAGGCGCTTTACATAAGTTCGAACGTCTTTAACAATCTAGAACAATCTTTAAATAGTCCATTTCGCTTCAGGCAGTGAATGTTGATAGTTTTCAGTTTTCTTCACCGAGTCACACGATTGTCTAGTGAATGTTGATAGTTTTCAGTTATCTTCACCGAGTCACACGATTGTCTAAAGATAACCTGTGATTAGTCCGCGATCACTTGACATACCTATTGTCCGACTGTTGTTGACCTTTGTGCGATAACCTCAAATCTGTCGCACGATTATCAACGACTAGTTACGACTCCTGCGCTGGGCAAGACATGCGATCACCAATGACCAATTGTCTGTTATGTTACCGAACCATTATTTGAAATGAAATCGGCGCTTTCCAACGATCGTAAAATCATCCCATCTTGTGCAATCGTATGTCTATTGTAACTGGGCTTTCGAAGTATAGACGATATATAAAGAAACGACGGCCTCAGTTTGATTGGGACTGTTTATTGTCTACAATGATTGGTGCAAAACTATCTTCCAATTTTACAGCGATACTTTGTCAACGACACCTTCTACCAGCCCGGCGGTCCTATCTTTCTAATGATTGGAGGGGAAGGACCAGCAAATCCGATCTGGATGGTGGAGGGGGCATGGATCGTGTACGCCAAGCAGTTCGGGGCCATAGCTGTTATGTTGGAGCATAGATACTACGGTGAAAGCCACCCGGTGCCGTGAGTGACATTGATTTTATGAGCATTTGTTTTCTCCCCGAGTACTAAATTTATATTATGATACTATGTTTTATAAGTTCCCGTTATTTTAAAGGAGCACACTGTAGTTTGATGCGTACTAATGTCAATCATCATAATCATAATAAACTTTTTATCTTCATGTTCGAAACACACACTAACAAACGATTTGTGTACAGAAAAAAAAAAACATATTTAAGAAATGAGCCGAGGCCCATTCACCTTCGGGGGAGCCTGGCCTGTCCTTATAATGTCATATGGGCCGAAGTGTTGTGTTAATGTTTTTTAAATTATACCCAACACTTTATAATAACGTTCATTATTTTTAACGCGCTTGTTGTGTTTAATGTAACAAAGCCAATAACTTTTACTATAATACGAATCTTTTTCGCCTTCGTGAAAATCGCAAGCAGCACTTAACCAGTTTTTTTTTAAACTGTGAAATACGGACCGACCCACTTTATATACACAAAAAGGGACACATTTGTGTAAGGTATAATTTTAGCCTTATAAATGGTGTTTTTGATTCAGGCCACAAATTCACCAGTTAAAAAACCGCCAAAATATCGCGAATGTATTTTATCTGAACACGAAGCATATGATTTTTATTTTTGGTTTTGATCATTACATTTTACTGGTTGATACACAACAAGGCATACACTACAATGTAAGTCTATTATATGTCAGTGCTTGCTCATAAACTAGTTACGTTTTTTTCAGGGATCTGAGCGTAGAGAACCTTCGCTTCCTGTCCAGCCGGCAAGCGCTTGCTGATCTTGCTGAGTTCATTGACTACTTCCGGGTAAAGCGGAAACTGCCGACCAACAAACTAATTTCGTTCGGAGGCTCATATCCAGGTATCAAAAAGAAGGCATAAGGGGTCTAGTTGGTCTATAAAACAATCGTTATGCAGCATGATAAAAAATGTTATCTAGTTGCATGGTGCTCATCACCTCTTTGTTAGCGTTTTTGTTGTAATATTTGAGCCGGATACATAGTGTTCATAGCATGCTTCGGATACTGAGACAGGCTCTTTTCGGCCCATCTGTTTCAGGCTGAACATCGGTCCCATTCCCAAAGCGAAATAATCTACGATTCCCAATTAACTGACGCCCCCACCCTCTCCCCCCCACACACATACATTTATTTGTTATTTTTTACTATTCTCCAAATGGGGAATGTATTTGATGTTTACTTGTATTTGAACAGTACCAATAGTTCTAAACTCAATTGACCAAACAATAGTGTTAACAAAACAATGGTAACACACCTTGGAGGGAGCTTTGATATCCGCGCCCGGACCGCGTTTAACCATGCACATTACAATGTACACACAAGTGATGCCTGTGGTTGCCAGGTGAGAGGCTCCAAGTCACGACCCTTGAACATTGGCGCTCTTGTTGTTGCCTTTTTTTCCTTCTTTTTTTTTGGGGGGGGGGGGGGGGAGGGGGGTATCTCTGCAAAATAGTTTGTTCTTGGAAAATGACCTTTACTATTTGAATTGGATTTTTTCGCATCTTTGTTTTTTTTTTTTTTTTTTTTTTTTTTTTTTTTTTGAGATTTTGTTTATAATATATTACTGAAGCTGGATTAACTGAAATAATCAGATTACTTATTTGTTGGCTTTTTTATTACAACAACAATGAACAACAATTTTTTCAACAGAACTCTTTTAACTGAAAAGAAGGACAATATATTGTATTTTAAAGGTTCTCTTTCTGCTTGGTTCCGATCGAAGTACCCACAGTACGTTGACGGTGCCATCGCCACCAGTGCTCCAATCTATGCCCAAGTGGATTTCCCAGGTATCTATCTATTTCTGTCGGTATATAAAAATGTTTACTTGTGCTTTATTTATTTTTGCTGTTATTTATTTATCATTGCAACGCAAAGAAATAATGTCTAGGTAATGTAGCCTTTGTGCCGTTATCGGCGCCGTTCAAACATCAGAGCACAAAGATGGTTTAAGAATAACATTTTAGCACCACTGTCTAAAAGTTTGAATGTTTTAGATAAAGGTCATAAATGGTCACCTTAAACACAATGAGTGATGTATCAAAACATTACTCAAATATTTCAACAGGACAGCACCTACAACATGGCAGTATAATGAGGATAAAGCTATTGAATTAATAATTAACCTCTTTCATAGAGTACCTTGAAGTGGTCACCGACGCGTTAAGAACAACCGGCACCCAATGTGGGGACGCAATTCGGAATGCTACTGACACCATGGCCTCCTGGCTCGGGAGCGCCGACACACGGGCAACGTTGGAACAGAAATTTCAGTGAGGCGCTCCTCGTTAATAAAATTGTTTCTTTATATAATTGTTGGTGTTTAAAAAAAGTTTTATGGATTCTAATTTTTAGAAAAGAAATGATATATGTATGGTTCCCCCTTTCTGGGGAAGATATTGTTTTGCCCTGTCCGTCCGTCCGTTCGTCAATTCGTCAGTCAGTCCGTACGTCACACTTCGTTTTCTCTCAATAACTATAGAACGTTTGAGCCCAGGAACTTCATACAGCTTGTTATGCCAGTTGGTCATACCTAGTACATGACCCGTATTGATTTTGAGGCCAGTAGGTTAAAGGTCAAGGTCGCGGTGACATTGTGATGAAAAAAACAGTAAGTGAATGTTTAAACCCAGGAACATACTATTTGGTACGCCAATTAGTCATGACTGGTATTATGATCCCTATTGATTTTGATGCCAATAGGTCACAGTTAGCTTCAGGTGAAAAACAACTTGTTGGTTATCAGTCCGTACGTCACACTTTGTTTCCGCTCAAGAACTATAGAAGTTTAGACTTCATTTTTGGTATGGTTTGTCATGACCAGAATTTACAAATATGAAAGTTCGTATCCAGTTCAAAAGTACAAAGTTAATGTCCATCATTGATTTTTTCTTAACTACGACCATGCAATGGGGGAGAAAGCGCTTTTTCTAATAAACTCTAGTTTCAATCTTTTTTCAAGGTTGTGTGACAAGATTGACCCAACCAACACCCTTGACATAGCAGGACTGTTCGGTAACACAGCGGGAAACTTCGAGGACGTTATCCAGTATAACAAGGACAACAGGGCCTTTGAGGTATACAGCAAGCTGCTTATGTGTTATTTAAAGTGACACTCTTAATTCAAAATCAATGCATACACATGTATAACAAACATTAATTTTGAGTGATTAACCTTTACATACCGACTAAATAATGCATTTATGGAAACTATTAATTACTGATTACAAGATTTTAATCGTGTATTTAAAAGTTCAAAACGCAAAAATATTAAATGATTGGTGATTGCTAAACTATTTACTATGAGCTACTTTTAAATAAGTCTTATAAGGTCTTTGTCTCAGAATCAGCGCATTTGGCACCAGTGCCTTCAGTTCAGCCACATAAGATAACTCGCATTAGAACATACACGTATCTCAATTGTTTGGTTTTATAAAGCATTAGTAACGCTTTTAGCCAGAAAACATCATTTTTCAATCGTAAATATAAAAACTTCTGTCAACAGTCTTATATCACTGGTTTCCAGACATTTACGTAAAAAATGACTTATTCCAAGAGGAAAAAATCTTGTCAAATCAATCAATCTGTCTGTGTGGCTGCACCTTTAAGGAGATCGATTTTACATACCTGTGATATTCCTCTTGCATACAAAGTATGACATGTCCCTCCTACTAGGTTGTTGCAGTTTGAATATGAGTTGTACTGGTCTGTCTGGTTTAGTACACTTGCTAGTTGACGTAATGCGTGGGTGAATGCACAGTATCATCCGAGGTGTTTAAGCTTTGCCAAGGTTGTCATTAGCCATTAACCAGTATCACGAATGACATAATTAAAATGCATAGTGGGACTCACATCGTTTTACACTCAATTCATATTGCTTACCATTTTCATGCTTATGAATGGCAACATAATAACTATGCGTGGGGATTTTGTGTCGTTAAGGGATACTGATATATTTGCTTAAAGTGAACGTTTTTTCTATGGTACCTTTTCTTTTACAACTCGTACTTTCAGGGAGCAATTGGCACTGATATTACGTTGGACACCCTTTGCGGAATAATGAACGACTTTACCCGCGGTACCCCGCTACAGCGTTACGCTGACGTCAACACGCTGATAATGAAGACGTACGGACAAAAATGCCTGGATTATACGTACACTAAAATGATATCGGACATGCGTCAAACGGATTGGAAAAGCGGAGCCGGTGAAGGAGGTAGAACGATATAGTTTTTATTCGCCTTTTTGTAAAATATGTGTGATGTAATGCCGTCAAATGTAACCACGCCCCCACCCCCCCCCCCCCCCTCATCAGGGGAATAGAGGGGACTTTGACTTGCAGTCCAGCCAATCCCGGGTAAAAATACACTGCTGGTACAATCCCCGCCAAATGCCCCCACTACCACGGGATATCCTAGATAAGGCCCATTACCCACTGTTTCGGCGCGAAAACAAAACCACCGCACTCACTCGGCACTGCGGGACCACCTCGAAGGTGAAAACACGGCCCATTTCCCACGCTATTCCGGTATACTTCCGGACCTTGGGGGCCGTGGTAACAATTGACTAGTGCATAAATGTCACTGATTCCTATATTGCACACCATGGTTCTAGGTTATAAACAAATCGGTTGAGTTTAATGTTTGTGTTTTATTACAAGAAAATGTAGCAAGTTCATGGGAATGTTAATATTCCAGTAAAACTCTGGAAACTACAGAGACACTCCTTGTAGCCTAAAAAAGTTACTAAAATCCTGTTTTAAGTACAGGGATGAAGGCCAAACTAACACCCAAACACTACACACAACATTTAAGACAACAAACAATTATAGACAAATATAAAGTAGTAGTGGTAGTGGTGGTGGTGGTGGTGGTGGTGGTGGTGGTAGTGGTAATGGTAGAAGTAGTAGTAGTAGTAGTAGTGTTATTATTATTATTATTATTATTATTATTATTATTATTATTTTATTTTTACTAGCAATAGTAGTAGTAGTAGTAGTAGTAGTAGTAGTAGCAGCAGCAGCAGCAGCAGCAGCAGCAGCAGCAGCAGCAGCAGCAGCAGCAGTATAAGTAGTAGTAGTAGTAGTAGTAGTAGTAGTAGTAGTAGTAGTAGTAGTAGTAGTAGTAGTAGTAGTAGTAACAGCAGTAGTAGTAGTAGTAGCAGTAGTAGTAGTAGTAGTAGTAGTAGCTGTAGTAGTAATAGTAGTAGTAGTAGTAGTAGTAGTAGTAGTAGTAGTAGTAGTAGTAGTAGTAGTAGTAGTAGTAGTAGTAGTAGAAGTAGTAGTAGTAGAAGTAGTAGTAGTAGTAGTAGTAGTAGTAGTAGTAGTAGTAGTAGTAGTAGTAGTAGTAGTAGTAGTAGCAGTAGTAGTAATAGTAGCAGTATCAGCAGCAGCAGCAGCAGCAGCAGCAGTAGTAGTATAACTTATTATTATTATTATTATTATTATTATTATTATTATTATTGGTTTCCAGGACGACAGTGGATGTATCAGACGTGTGCAGAATTCGGATGGTACCAGTCATCGGACTTCTCCAAACAACCTTTCAGTTTCTTATTCCCGCTTAAGTAATAACCCTTTTATTTTAAATAATATTTGAAATGCAGAATCCTTCACTTTATTGGACTGTTGATTAATGGACAGATGGTTCTGAAGTTTGTTTAATCGGCCCATTGTTAACGTTGTTAACGTCATCGTTGTGAACTGCTCTAGAAGATTTATTGATACATTTGTGATCTGCTGTATTTCTTAAAAGATTTGAGACAACTGTTTCAGATGTACTTGTAAATTAGGTAAATAGATGAGCATGTCATCAAATATTTCACGTTTACAAATTATCAACAATCTTGTTAATCACGTTGTAAACTTGGACAAAGTTCTGGACAATGGGTCGAGTGTCGGAAATATGCAAAGAGCCAAACCCTGACACTAAGGATCGTAAGGAACATGTAATATTTATAATCTTGTATCTGGTGTGAACTTAACATCCAAAATTAATCAAGTTGACATAATTCTTCCTATTTCAAGTTTACTTTTGTTATTACAGTTATTCTCTGGTCCAATGCCAAGACATTTACAATAAGTCTCTGGATGCGTCGACGGTGTACGAAAATGTACGGGATACTAATCGGTACTACGGTGGACGGGGTATAGCCATTACCAAGGTGGTATTTCCCAATGGCTCCATTGACCCCTGGCATGCGATGGGCGTGACTCAAAACATTTCTAGCGAGGCAACTGCTATCTACATTGAAGGTATGAGTTGTATTAGATGTTTCGAAAGTTTGTACCTTGAGGTCTTGAAGTAGAGGCATGTTTAAGATGTTCTTTTTTGGTGTATTACCTTACTGTTCCAATAATTTTAAAGATTGAATGTTAAGCGAATTCCCTAGCCGAGCTTCCTTGCACTGACCAAATGGTATATACAGATATAGAAGATAATTCTAAAATATGCAATGTTTGTATTTACACCCATTATTCGCATAATAAATCTGAGATAATCCAAAATATACTTTCAGCTGTCTGAAATTTAGCAGCATCACTGATGTTGTTTACAATTTAACACCCTAAAACGTCATTTGACAAATCACAAGCGTATTTCTTGTAAGATCAGCGTATTCCCAATATGTTTCGTTCATCGGAACATGAATGTTATTGAAATGATACCCATTCATCTAAGGAATTGCAATAGGAGTATATATAGTTAAGGTATGAATATTTAAAGACTGTGTTTCATCGTTGTTTGAAAACATTTGCTCTGTGCACAGTAAATGAAGTCAGTCGGACTTCAGGTACGCTGGCCAATTTTTTTCACGCAAGGTTGACCCGCAATCCAAATATTTCGATGTTTATATATACACCCTCATTATTTGCAAATTTTCCCTAGAATATCTCAACAAATAGAATAGGAATAGTTTAAACGTTATATACTTTACAACGAAAGTGAAGAAAGTTATGACAACTTTTGCTAACTCATTCTCGTTGGCACGTTGAGTGTGGTCTTGCGTTGTGGGGGAACCCGGAGTACCCGGAGAAAGCCCAGGGGAACCCGGAGTATCCGGAGAAGGCCCACTTGTCCGGCTTCGTGACCACTGACCGAACTCACATGCGCCCAGACCGGGAATCGAACCCGGGTCGCCTTGGCGAGAAGTGAGTGCGCTAACCGGACAACCTTAGCTTCCATGACAAGACGTATTATAAATTCGGCAATTTGAACAAGGTTTACACCAATCACGCCGTTTGTTTCACCGACTAGGCAAACATTTTCATACAGTAAAACGTCATTTTACCAATCACAAGCGTCCTTTTTTAACTGTCAGAGTAATTCGTCAGGTGTTGCGTTCATCGGAATATGAGTGAAATTGCTCAATATGAATGCTATAGTTTACCTTGATTTACATGAAAGCCACTGATTTATAAGGCAATGTAATATTGCGTATGGTATAACATTTTCGAGGGCTCAACGTCAGACAGTCGTTCATCTTAATATCAAAATTGAAGAAATTACGACTGTCTGGCGCTGAACCCTCAAATTATTTGGTCTGCCGTCTAATCATGCCAGTTATGTGTTGATATTGCGTGCTTTACACACAGTAGAAGAACTGAGTTGAACCGTTTTCGATACGACGCATCATATTAATGTTTTCTTCAACGAAAATCCACCGTCAATTTTAGTATAGGTTATTCAGTTGTTCGTTAAAATAGAAACTGTACAAGTCATTTGATTTTTTGTTCGTATTAGTTATATACATTATTTTGGTTCGTCGTCAGGTACTGCACACTGCGCAAACATGTACCCCGCAAGAGATCAGGACCCACAGCAACTTACAGACGCCAGGACCAAGATCTCATCCCTCATTGGATCCTGGCTTCAAACAAAGTCTTGAAATGTATCAGTTGTTAAATGGCCATGTTTATAAATTTAATACTTTTGTAACTAAGCAATAATGGCACCGGAATGAGTTAACGTTCTAACTGATGTAGTCAAATAAATTGTCATGTACCATTAATTGTGTATCTCGTACTTGGCCCACATTCCTTGCTTCCGAGTAAAAGGTTAAGTGTATAAAGTGTAAGAAACTTGAAGCTTAGCAACTCATTTATATTACTCCTTCCTTCCCAGATTTAAAGCTGCACTCTCACAAATTGAACGTTTTGACAACTTTTTTTTATTTTTTGTCTTGGAACGAGCCAATTTCTGCGAAAATGCATGGAAACTAGTGATATAAGACCATTGACAAAAAATAGTTACAGATGTTTCTAATTAAGTTCAAAAATTGATGTTTTATGCATTTTTCTTCAACTATTAGTAACGCTTTTAGCCATAACACGTTGGTTTTCGAACTGAAATATGAAAATCTGCGTTCTAATATTTTGTATTTTGTCAGCAGTCTTTTATCGCTGGTTAGCAGATATTTACGTCAAAATGCAGCCGCCCATTCCAAGACAAAAAAATCAAATAGTTGTAAAAATGGTAAATCTGTGAAAGTGCAGCTTTAATGTAAATATTTATAAATGTTTCTGTTTGTAACATTAACAAAATTGACTTCAATTTTTAGAATTATTGCTCTCCTTATAATTAGCAATTAAGATTCAATTCAGAAGAAGCAGTTTTGCGTCTATAAGGTAACACGCTAACACGGTCTCCAATTACTGATAGGTTGATTTATTTATCTTCAATTTAAAGAAAATTGCAATCAGTCTAACAGCAAAAAGGTGAAAAAATAATACCAGAAATGACTTATGTAGATGAGTATATCAATTAATTACAGTTAATTTAATAAAGAAATTTTAGGTCGAATATGTCGAAATCTGATATCAAATAGAATCATTTGCGAGTAGGTATAAACTTATTTATTTTACAACGATTGTGAAACAAGTTATCAGAACATAACTTCAATCAACCTCGTTGGCACAATGTTGCGCGAGAGTGTGGTATTGTATTGTTGGGGAAACCAGAGTACCCGGAGGAAACCCACTTGTCCGATTTGGTGAGAAGCGAGTGAAATCGTTTCCTAGTTGATGTCTATTAAGAGTGGCCGTAAAAATGTTCTACTGCATCTAGGCTCACACACAACCTCCCAATGAGAGGCGGTAACCTAAACAACTCTAACACTCCCATCCCGAATAACAATTGAATAAAGTCAAACTATTCATTATAAGAGTATATACATGCTATACACTTTCCCGCACGTAAATATATATGAACAGAAAATCATGTACATATTCTACTAGTTTATTATGTTTAATTAAGCATAGTAAGCAATTCATCTTATGCGGCAAGAGCTATGGAAATAGCAACTGAACCATACAACGAAAGACATACTCCTATAACATTATCCATGGTAATCCTCATGATATTCTAACATGCAAACACGATTTTTTCTCTGTCAGAGCTCTTAGCATCACATACAGACCGTATTTCAAATACTTGACAACACCATCAATTTATGGTATTTTTTCCGACAATTTCATGAGAATGTCTTTAGTTGTTTTTCTTATTGTCTTATTTGACAAAATGCCTTGTATATTTTCGCACTGACGTTCCCCCAACAGTTCATCAAAGTTCAGTGTAACTTGAGGAACTGATGTGAACATCGTCGGAACACGAATATCAGGGTCAGTTGTAATCACAATCAGTCCGCCAGATTTTTTCTCATGAAGAGCTTTCTGCATCATGCTATATCGATGTTTTAATTCGGGAGTAGGTTGGTCAGAACTTAACAATGCTATATAATGCTTCGAAGAGTTCATAACAAAACCTAAACCTTCCAGTTCTGTCATGCCAGGAATAACGTCATTTGCATTCAATGTCACAGACAAACTCATGCTGTCTAAAATGCCAATGAAGAATTCCCCCGATTCTATATTCTCCGTTTCGCAGAGTACGGAAATGTCATACTCATCGCTTGTGCATTCATCTTCGACATTTTGTGCCCCAGTGACTGTTGTTGAGTGCAGGTTGAAATCCAAAGCGTTGCGCAATCTAAGCCGGGCTATTTCATTTTCACTCTTTGTCAAAGCATCAAAAGCACCCTCGATGTGAACCTGTAAGAACAAGTTCTCATTCAATTTGCTGTGTCCATCTGGTAAACACATGACTGTGTCAAACGCAAGGGCAGCATTATTGTAGTCCTTTTTCTTGAAATGATTTTTAATCAATTTATCGATTACTTCAATTTCCTCGCCTTCATCTCGGACGCTTGTTCGCAACTCATTCAAAATTTTAATAGCGCCATCGTAGTTTTTCATTCTTTCGTAAAGAAAACATAAATCCTTTAGGGTTTGTTTTGTTTTGCCCCTTCTTTCAAGGAATTGTGCGAGTGTCGGCGCCGCTACCCAACAGTCTTTAAGCCAGGGGATTTTGGCAACAATCGTGCACGAAATTTCTACGCAACATTTCAAATAGTGCACCATATCTGTTTTTAACATTTCTGTGTCTGCCGTATCTGTTGATTCTATTATTTCGGCGATACAGTGTGCTGCTTGCTCGTATGCATTTGAAAGTTCCCGTGACGTCAATGGGCGAGCTGCTTTACAGAACAATGGTTGCATTGATTGTGTTAATTGAACCGTCACAAAATATTTGGCAAAGGCGCTTATTCAATTTGGATAACGTTAAAGACATTTTGGAAGGTTGACAAAAGGAGTTTGATGAAAGTGCAAAATTGAAATTAAGAAATGAGCAGTGTGTGTATACGACCTGATATATTACGTCACAAATGCTACGTCGGAAGGCAACATTTTGCTTCGAATGGTGGCTTTTATAAAACAAAGATATTTTTTTTTTACCTTTTAAAATGAACGGGATGTCTATGTCGCTGAAAGAGTCCCGCCTTCGTTTTTGTTCTGAGTTTGATAAGGTGATAAGTTTCCTCAAACACTTACACTTCGGCAAACCTCTTTTCAAAATAATATTTTGACAGTGCTACATCAGGTGGCGGTTTTGTGAAAAGCTTTGTCGACGTGTTTTGAGAAGCTAAACTCTCAATCAAACTCTAGTATGCACACACTGTGACGAAGGAGCAAAGACAATTCAAATTAGCGCAGGGATGATGGCTTTTTGATGGCGACAGGATTTTTCATAAGTCTTGTATCTAGATATACCTGGTGTCGCGTAAACGCGCGACCCATAACGACAGGATTATTCATAAGTATTGTATCTAGATATACCTGGTGTCGCGTAAACGCGCGACCCATAACGACAGGATTATTCATAAGTATTGTATATAGACATACCTGGTGTCGCGTAAACGCGCGACCCATAACGACAGGATTTTTTATAAGTCTTGTATCTAGATATACCTGGTGTCGCGTAAACGCGCGACCCATAACGACAGGATTATTCATAAGTATTGTATCTAGATATACCTGCTGTCGCGTAAACGCGCGACCCATAACGACAGGATTATTTATAAGTATTGTATATAGACATACCTGGTGTCGCGTAAACGCGCGACCCATAACGACAGGATTTTTCATAAGTCTTGTATCTAGATATACTTGGTGTCGCAAAAACGCGCGACCCATAACGACAGGATTTTTCATAAGTATTGTATCTAGATATACCTGGTGTCGCGTAAACGCGTGACCCATAACGACAGGCTTATTCATAAGTCTTGTACCATACCTGGTGTCGCGTAAACGCGCGACGCATAACGACAGGATTCTTCATAACTGTTGTATTTAGACATACCTGGTGTCGCGTAAACGCGCGACTCATAACGACAGGATTATTTATAAGTATTGTATCTAGATATACTTGGTGTCGCGTAAACGCGTGACCCATAACGACAGAATTATTCATAAGTCTTGTATCTAGACATTCCTTTTGTCGCGTAAACGCGCGACGCATAACGACAGGATTATTCATTAGTATTGTATCTAGACATACCTGGTGTCGCGTAAACGCGTGACCCATAACGACAGGATTATTCATAAGTCTTGTATCTAGACATTCCTTTTGTCGCGTAAACGCGCGACGCATAACGACAGGATTATTCATAAGTATTGTATCTACACATGACGTCTATAATGACAGATGATTCATAAAAAACATTGCTATAGCCATCCTAAATATGTCAATAAATAATGTTACAGTATCATTCCATCCATGATTAACATTCCGGTTATTTGCTCAATTGGTAATGTTACACTATCATCCGTCCATGATTAGCATTCCGGTTATTTGCTCAATAGATAATGTTGCACTAGCATCCGTCAATGATTGACATTCCGGTTATGTACTCGATAGATAATGCTGCACTACTTATCAGTCCATGATTAATGGTGACGGTTATTTGCTCAATACATAAAGTTACACTATCATCTGTCCATGATTAACATTCCGGTTATTGCTCCATAGATAATGTAACACTATCATCCGTCCATGATTAACATTTCAGTTTTTTGCTCCATATATAATGTTGCCTTTTAAACGTTTTGTATTATCACAGTTGAATATTAAGTTGTTCGTTTTTATCATTTTATCGCTCCTGTTATGTGTAACACATTTGTAACGTACGAGGACCTTAAGTCGTCGAGTTCTTAAAGTTGCATTTTTTTCAGTAACGGTTTTCTTCACTTGAATGCTTTGAAGTTGTATTAACACGCTGTCGTTTAAAATATAAAGTTTGGATGGAACCATTCATCGGATTTCTTCAAACATCCATTCAGTTTCCCGTTTAAGTAATAACTTTATTATGCTTAAAGAAAAAACTTCACTTTAACGTTTTGTTACTCAAAGTCGAACATATTCAAAGAGCCAATCAATTCCAGGTGTTTTGACCATGTTTAAAATCAATATCCAAATTTAAAAAAGTTGATGAAATTCTTCACTTTTCAATTTTACTTTTGCAATTACAGTTACATTCTCTAGTGCAAAACCAATACATTTACAATAAATCTCGTGATGAGTTAACGGCGTACGACAATGTACCGGATACTAAGGGCGTTTTTGTTGATACCAAACCAGTTTCAGTTTTGGTGTCAATAGTTTCAGCAGTTTCGATCTCGGTTTTGATAGTTTGGCTTGAAGTAACAAATGGTTTTGTGTACAGTTTAAACAACATGGTGGAGCTACTGCATGTAGCCATTATTTCTAATTATAAATGTAACCTTTATCATTTAGCTCATTTGCCCATTAAAAGGCATTGTTATCAAAAGGAGTGAGTTTTAGCAAAGGTGATTGATCACTTTCCGCCATGTTGGTTTCAAAGTAGACTAGTTTTCGGATGGAACGAACCGATGAAACCGCCTCCGGTAGGGGTTTCGATAGTTTCAAAAACCGGTTTCGGTTTTCGTTAAAAAAACGATAAAACTGGTTTTGGTTTTATTTGAAACTGTTACAACAAATGCACAGTTCATGAAACCGATATAAAACCGAAACCAGTTTATAACCAACAAAACCGCCCTAAGTGGCACTAAGGTCCAAGGTGGACGAGATATAGTCATTACCAAGGTGATATTTCCTAATGGCTTCATTGAGCCTTGGCGTGCAATGTGCCGAAACCCAAATATTTCTAGCGAGGCGACTGCTATTTTCATCGAAGGAAGGAGCTACATTTGATATTTCTTAACTGTGTGGCTGTTCCAGATACTTTTAAACTTATTGAATTCGTCGTCAGGTACTTCCAGCTGCGCAAACATGTATCCGCAAGAGGTCAGGAACCACAGCAACTTACAGACGCCAGAAACTAAGATCTCGCTTTTCATTGGATCCTCACTTCAAACAAAGTCTTGAATTATATAAATTGTTTAAATTTCATATTTATCAATTTGATATATTGTGTTACCAAGCAATGTTTGTCCATATTTGTTCACCAAAATGCGTTATCTTTCCTAGCGATGCGGTCAGTTAATTTGTTTTAAACCATTAACAATCAGTCGATGATTGATGCACTTATGATATAACAATTTAAATTGATTTAGGAGATGCATTAATTCTTTGAGGTAAATCTTTTAACACACTCTAGTAAAAGATTGTGACTTATTGATCCTTGTTGAAAAGTCTAATTCATTAAACATCTATTAGTTTAACATATTTTATTGAGCAAAAATAAACATCATTGCAATATAAATACATAATCAACTGCAATATACAGCAAAAAGATATCATTGAAAATTTTATACCAATTTCGTTTCGCTCGATTTTTACAAAGGCTGCTATCTCATCTCATTCAATAATATAAACCAGTACTGGTGTCAATTTTGAGAGGCCATAAGAAAGTCCCGCCGGGGGGTACGATCTTACAAACTCTTCGTTGAGAGGCGGACACTTAACCACTGGTACACTTTCACCCTGGAGAAAACTTGCAAGAAGTCAAAAAATTCCTTTATAATATGTTATATAATGTAGTACACTATTTACAGAAACAAAGATTTACAAAATAAGTCATCAAATTGAATTATTAACTTTCTTAGTCATGTGACGATGGTTGTATAGATAGTCTAAACTGAAACATACAATGAAAGACATGCATGCTCATGATATGACTGGTAACATTAAAAATCTTCTGACATCCAAACACGATTGTTTCCTATTGCAGTCAGAGCAGTTAGCATAAATATTATTTATAGGAAACCGTACTTCAAACAATTGACACGACCACTCATGATGGTTTTTCCGACAACTTCATGAAAATGTCTTTAAAACATTGTCTAATTGGAACACTTGACAATATGTCTTGTATACTAATACTCTCACCTTCTTCAAACAGTTCTTCAAAGCTCAACGTAAGTTGAGGCACTGTCTTGAACGATGTCGGAACATGAACATCAGAGTTTGTTGTTATCACAATCAAGCTTCCAGTTTCCTTTTCTTCGAGAACTCCCCGCAACATGCTATAGCGATGTTTTAATTCGGGAGTAGGTTGGTCAGAACTCAACAAGGTTATGTAATGCTTCGAAGATTTCATAAAACGAGTTAAACCGGCGTGAACATTCCTGCCCGGAAGAAGGTCATCTACATTTAATGTCACAGACAACCCCATGCTTTTTAAAATGCCAATGAAAAATCGTCTTGATTCTGTTTCCTCCGTTTCGCAAAGTACGAAAATGTCATATTCATCACTTGTGCATTCGTCTTCGAGATTTTGTGCCCCAGTGTTTGATAATGATTGCAAGTTGAAATCCAAAGCGTTTCGCAATCTCAGCCGAGCCATTTCAGTTTCACCCTTTGTCAAAGCATGAAACGCACCCTCAATGTGAACTTGTAAGTACAAGTTTTCATCCACTTTATTGTGTCCATCTGGAAAACGCATGATCATGACAGATTCAAGCACGGCACTATTGTAGTCTTTTTTCATGAAGTAGTTTTTAATCAATTTGTTGATAATGTCAATTTTCTCACCTTCACCACTGACAATTGTTTCCAAGTCTTTTAAAATTTCAATAGCGCCATCGTAGTTTTTCATTTTTTCGTAGAGGAAACATAATTCCTTAAGATTTGGTTCTGTTTTGCCCTCTCTTTTAAGAAATTGTTCAAGTGTAGGCGCCGCTTTCCAGCAGTCTTTCAGCAAAGAGTTTTCGGCAACAATATAGCACGATATTTCTACGCAACTTTTCAAATATTGTACCATATCAGTTTTTCGCAATTCTGTGTCCGTCGTATCTGATGATTCTAATTTTTCGGCAATACAAAGTGCTGCTTGCTCGTATGCATTTGAAAGCAGAACCAAAGAACATCGTTTGTTGTTAAACATGGTCTTAAATGCATCCAGAGCTTTGCTGGCGTCACCCAGTTGTCTATGGTATAATCCTTTGTCGTAGAGCGCTGCCACATTATCCATTTTAATAGCTTTGTCCAATAGGATATGAATATCGGCTGCCTGGACAGGTGATACCTCCGGGTTTATATGTGGAGGCTTTTGGGGGCTTTTTATCATTTGCATAATACGCACTTTCTCTCTTGGTGGCTCCAAATAGGTTTTCTCTACCATTGATCTACTCCGAAAATATCTTTGTCTCGAATTGCAGTGAAAACCTCTTCCACGATCGTATTGCTGACCCTCAGAAAAACTCCTGTTGTATCTTTGGGATATTTGCCCTCTGTAACCACGGTAGTTATTTCGTGTATCATATCTGCCATATTGTTCAGATTGCAAATTTTGATATTCATAATTATGATCAGGATATCTGCCAAACTGTTTTTTTCGAATCGTGTGTTGGGTTGAATTTTTCTGCAAAGATGAGCTGCTAAGGTGTTCACCATGAACTCCTCGATATTTCATTTTGTTCTGAGAATCATGTCTATCAAAAGTTTCACTTTCCAGTGTTTGATGATCCATACCGCTTTGTGGCCTGTTTGTTCTCTCTTGAAACGAACAGCGCAGACTAACTCTGGAATTTGACCCAGGTGATTCTAAAGACATATTTCTAAATTCGGACGGCAGAGAGTATCCAGGCTCATTATTCATTCCCGAAGCTCCTTGTTGATTAGAGTTTGTAGTTTCCGCACTGCTTTGTTGTGCAATTATTTTCTCTTTAAAAGGGCAACGCGGGTTATCTCCAGAATAGATCCCCAGACCAGAATCGTAAGTCTTTCCCGGCGTTCCTTGTGGGTAAGAGTGTGCAGTTACCAGAGTGCCTAAACTTTGACCATGTGTAGGATGAAAATCAAGTCGTCTCACATGATCATTTTTCGTGGATATTGCTGATCCAGGCCTGTTACTCTCCATCTCAAGGTCACGCATTAATGACAAGGCTAAGTGATGGCAAGCATAGCTTGTTGGCTTTATTGCAACTGCTCGTTGTAAAAGGTCTATGGATATGCGCAAATAGCTGACTTGTTGATTACTAATATATCGATAATATTTTCCGCATCTCTGTAGAACAAAAGCATCGGATTTGCTCAGAGCAACAGCTCTATCAATAAAATCAACAGAAGATGTCTTTTTTGCTGGAAAAAAATCCTTTAGTCCTCTTTTGAAATCTGATTTATTTCTTTCGACACATTGCGCCAAAAGTCCAATTTCTGCCAAAGCACGCCCTTTAGCTGTTTTTAGGTTAGGACTCTCTGCGGCTCCGTCTGTATTCACGATGTTCTGGTAAAGTTTGAAAATTTCTTTATAGTTCTCTACAGGAAGCTTGCATGCGTCCAAGTTATTTGTCATATGTGACATTCTTTTCTTTGTCATCGCTAAGCTGAATGACCAAACACATATGTTTTCCTTCCATCTAAGACAGCTGGATTCAGTTTGCAAAGGCTGTGATTCCTTTAACACTTCGGAAAAAAATGCTACTGCTTTTTCATAGAGTTGCATTCCAAATCTTGTGAATGCATGTCCTTTTTCCGCCTTTGCAACAAGAACCATTTCTTTTATCTTGTATTTTTCTTCTAGTAATTGTATGTCAGCTTTAATGTTCAGTATGTTTTCCTGACGTTTTAAATTCATGTAAGCTCGATTTGAGATTGCAATTAGGCTTAATTCTACTTTTTCACTCTCACGAAGATGTTCAGTCGCTTTTTCATAGTCCTCAAGTAGAACATAGAGAAAAGTCAGCAAATTATGAGTGCGACAAAATAATGTTTTACTATACATGTCATTTTCATCCGTTAACTCGAGCTCGAGTCTTGCAGTTACACTCAAAATGTTGGATTTTTTGTTACGAACAGCCTTTTCTATATCACCTTCGCAGTCAAACAATGAAGGAAAACGAGCAAGGTCCTCCTTCAATTTATTCAGTACTTCCATTTCTTAAACCGTTCCTTGTCCAATTATCAAAATCACTCCCCTCCTACCAGTTATCTTATGGCATTGTGTCGGAATCCAATAAACACTTAAATGAAACGAAAAATACGCTGATAAAACATGTGTAAAACTGAGCCATAAATCGAGGCTAGACGTTCAGCTAAACTATAAAAAAGGCAAGGGTGTTGTCGAAAACAAATTGATCATTTGTTCGTCGGATTTGCCGCACCTAAAATTCGAAAAAAAAAACAAAAAAAAACAAAACTTTTTTTTGCGCCCGCACTTACTATTTGGCCGCGCATATTATTATTTTTTTTTTACTTCTGAATTTCCTCTATTTTCTGAAGTTTTTTTACTTAAAATTTGAACCTGCAACGTCGACTTCGCCTTTTTTTGAAGGTATTTCCATGCTTTACATTCTCTGCGAGCAAACTTTCCTCGTGTCAGGACAAAATCAGGTCCGGGTAACCGCAAAACAGCCGATATTTGTTGACAGTCTTTTTTGTCGGGAATATTTTGCAGGACGCACCGTTGTTATCTTTTTCCGGTATTAATTTGCAGGATACTTTCAGTTTTCGTTAATGTAAAATACACATTTTTAATTGAAAATCAGTGCCATAGTCAATGGATTATAGTCTTCAGTAAACAACAACAGTTTCACAGCGTCGAAGGCAATAATTATTTATGTGTGTTTTAAGTAATTCATTGTTTTGTACTCAAAATTTAGTGTTAAATAATAACTAAATCAGATTTTGAGTGCAAAACTTATATTAAAATACACGGACACTCGACTTACAACAAATGAACATGTTTTCGTGAGTTATTTTTTCAATTCTAAAATGCATTTCTCAGTTTTATACTCGTAATTGATAAAAATAGAAGGACTTGTAAATGTTTCAGAAACAGTCTGTATTTATGCACCATTCAATTGTAACCATGCCCCCCCCCCCCCCCGGGGTTGGCTGGACCGAAAGTCAAAGTCCCCGCTATTCCCCGGACCTTGGGGGTCGTGGTTACAATTGACTAGTGCATTACACATACAAGTACAGTATAAAAATAACATCAGTAAAATCAGAAAATAAAACCTTTTATAAGTAAAATGACTGTTTTAATTTTCTCAATTCTTTGTTCTTATCCACTTGTTTTCTTTGATCGATTTGTAGTAAAGTGGCCTGTTATTAAAGTGGCCTGTTTCTTACGGGCATTGAAGCTATGGAGGGTGTCATGATTTTTTTTTCAAGGCACGGACCTATAAACCATTGGTTCGTGGTAAAGGCGAGGTCTTGAAAGGGAAACATCTTTATTCCACCACCTGCTCTAATATAATGACCGGTGCCACATTTGCAGATTTGTTTAATACTGCTTCAATTGTGTTGTCCCGCAATTTAATCGGCAGTGTCTTAAGTAATAGTAAAGCACTGGATCTTATTGCCATTTGTTATATATTGAGACAGATTTTCATGTGATACAATCAAAACCTTTTCATTTATATTTAAACTAAGAACCTATGTTTGCAATTAAAAAGCATTTCTTGACATATTGCATGATAAATTTAGTAAAAAATAAACTTTTTAATTTTTATTTAATTTTTCGCCTTGCGCTCGCCTCTGAATTGCCTTAAATTTAAAAAAAAGTGTGTGTTTTTTTTCGCTCGCTCGCTCCTACTTTTTTGGGCAAAATCCGTAGAACAAATGATCAATTTGTTGTGGCCTTATGACTACAATAAAGCACATTCGGAGCCAAACAAACGCATATGTATTTCTAATTTAGCCTACTCAGTGCTAAATTGGCCACATTTTGGAGCTGTCACTAAGCATTCTCAGTGACCTTTAGGTAGTCAATGAAGCATGTTAAGTTAAGGAACACTGGGAACATGAGCAATATACATTGAAATACATAGCTCTATTTATTTAAATGTGTGTAATATTTAGAGATAGCAAGTGTTTGATTAGATATTAATGGCGGCCATCTTGAATGCCATGTTGGATTTCTTGGTTCTTAATATGCATAGGTTACACGAAATTAAGTTCAACACTTCTGCAATACTGCAACACATTCAATGCTTGGTAATAAGCATCAACTTATTAAAATATAGGGTAATTGGCTCTTTAAAGTGAAATTATGGTTGCCAGAGCAACATACATTTTGTTTTTGAGTAATATTTGCATTTGAAATAGGTCACTCTAACATCTTAATATCATTATACATCAATAGACAAGATATTTTTAAGGTCACAGTGAATACCATAACGATATATTAACAAAATTACGGGAAAAGCGGCCATCTTTTATTTTGGCGGCCATATTGGATGAATCCATAGTGAGTCCAGAGCTTGTTTCAATCATCTTCATTTTTTTTTGCCAGTGTAACAAGTTTTATAAAATTTACCCAATGCGCACATTTTTTTCACAATATCACCCGACTAATATTTCTCTGTGTTCAGTAACTTTTGAATGATGTTTTAAAAAAATGTAAAAACAAGTGTCATTCCAATACTTATTTACAAAGGCGGTTTTGTGTGAAAGATACCTTTGATATAAGTACAATGTAAATGTTTCACTTTGAAAGACATATCATTGCTAATAGATTATAACTATTCTGTAATGGACTTCATATTGAAATAAAAAAGCAACTCAAAGTGAACGTCAAAATCATCGGAATGTCGAAATGAAAGTATATTCAATATCGACTTTGGTATATATATATTACTACATAAGTTTTGACATGATTTCATTTGAAAAAAAATAAAACATTAATATAATCACTTTTAACCATAGTTCTATTTAATACAGTGTGGGGTATGAGTTAGTTTGCAATTGTTTAAAATAAAAAGAATATTGCATATAGTGTAACATTTAGATTTGACCTTGTAACCTTGTTCTTGACGACACGTAACCCAGTTTCAAAGTAATATAAGAATTAATTAAGGCAAACATTATGAATAAGAAGTATTATATTGACCAGATATATTGCAAAAATTTAGCCTAAAGATGGTACACAATGCTTGACTTAGTGACATAGTTTATGACCCAATGTGACATGTTTCAAACTAAAACAAGATTTCATCGAGGCAAATATTCTGATAAATTTTCATGAAGATTTGAGCGCATATGTTGTTTCTGATTGCTCCTGGTTGTTTTACGGTTTGCTCGTATGACCTTGCTTTTGACACCATGTGACGCAGATTTATAATATTCCAAGGTTACATCTAGGGGAACATTTTGATCCCATTGTGAACAAAGTCCAATCAATACCATACAAGTATTTGGTTTCGGGAATGATTTATAAAAGATTTGACATAGTCACCTAGTTTCTGACCGCTATGAACCAGTTTCAAACTAATCAACGAGTTCATAAAGAAAAAAAACATTATGAGTTTGCTGATTTTTTAAGGTTAGCATTCTGTCTAAGTTTCAACATAGTCTGACCAATTACTACCGAGTTTCAGACAAAAAATCTACGAAATGACCTAGTTTAAAAATCTTCCAAGAGTTCATAAGGGGAAATTTTCCGATTACGTTTGATGAACAATGGACTAAACTAAATGCTTAATAGTATGTTAGTATAGTATAGTAAAAAGTTTGAACATAATCTAACCTATCCCTACCAATATATGGTTTCAGAAAAAAGAATTTTTCTAGTGTGTTCCATTTTGTTTCTAAGATTTGACTTGGTGACTTAGTTTTTGATCCAATTTGAGCAAGTTTTACAAGCGGTCGAGATTCTATCAAGAGAAACAATCTGACCAATTTTGAATATATTAGCTGACCAATCCCTTGATCCCTACCAAGATATGGTTCTGGACAGGAAAGAAAAAAGCGGATGAACGGACAACGTCAAACAATATACCCTCCCGAAACTTCGTTTCGGCGGGGGATAATTAAGGTTACATAGTAAACTTTGATAATGAACTTTTATAAGACCAAATATCTCCATTTTTGCATATTTTTGTATTCCGACATTAAAAAATGCTAGGTTTGGGATTTCTTACATTGACCTTCAAACGAACTTGACCTTGACGTAGTTAATGAAAAATGTAATGAGAGAAGTAATATTCTTGTGAATACTCAATTTATGGCGGCCATTTTGAACTCCTCGGTACACACCATCCGTTGGCAATTTATGTCACCAGTTTCATATACTACAGAATCTGCCGAATAGTTTAGTATATAACTCTTGTTCTATTAAAATAGCATAACACCCCATATATTTGTAATTTCTCATGCCACCAACTTGGATTTAACAAATTCTCAAGATCCACCAAGTGGCCAAAGTCACACCACGCAACATATTAAAACAATGTATATTAAATTATTGACACTTTTGTTCTCACCAATGGGGACTTGGAACCTTATAAAATTTATATGTACGTTTAATGAAATCAAAACCTTTTAAACCAAAGAAAATATATATTCGATGACCATAAGCAAACAATTTTTTGAAAGCAAAAGGGTTCCCGAGATATGCAAATATGCATACTTGTGCATAAGTTGAATTCGGTATATTGCATGCACCTGATACATTCTAAAATTAATGAAGACCCACAGCAGTATGACTCATTGCTTGGTATTCACATTTTAGACCAAACAATGTGTCATACCACGGTAATGTGGTCACGAGAGATACTCGTATTACATTAATCAATTGTAGGGAGTACTGTTTAGATTAATCATTGAAGTACGCCATTTTGTAAATCGTTTATAATATAGACAAGGTAACTGATAATAGTGGATCTGTTTGTGTTGTAAAAATCTGGCCGTCACATATAGATATATTATAAATTTAACAACATAGCTGATACCTACCTTAAAATCAGTTTTTATTATGTTACGGTAGGTTGAAATATCGTAATTCATGTAAATTAAACTTCCAGTCGTTGAATCAGGTGTTTATCTCCATAAATAATAGTTAAAATGGATAAAACTTACCTCGAATATCATCAAGAGTCTCGTTAATTGTTCACGTGCCAATTAAAATAGTTAATCTTAATCTATCTTAATACACAAACGCAGATACAATAACGTACAAGTTTGCATGTTCCTTTACATGTTCTAGATTATTCGTTCTTTTTCAAAAAATAGTGAACTTTCGTTTTGCTCTCTATTCCCGGTATTGACAAAAAAGTTACGTCAATTGAAAATAGATACGAAAGCATATTCATGCCACTTTGTAAGGTTTTTCCTTAACCAATAGCGACATAGTTTTGTACAATTTGTCTGATAAACAAACATATCCGTCTTTCCAGCATATTCCAGAGTATTTAGCTTACCATAAAATCCAATTAGCTGCCAAAAGCATGTATTAAGTCTTTTCCTGTAAACCGGTACGCTGTTCGGGCTACAGGTTTGGTTGGAGAAATAGGCTATAGTCTTTCCACCTTTTTAACTGGTCTTTCACCTAAAATGGACAAATATTTACATTGTTCCTTAACTAAAATGATACAACACTTCACATTCTAACATATTTGTTAAAATATGCCAATTTTCATCAGAGGTAAAAATACCCCCGCCCCCCATAAAAACAAAAACAACAACAACAAAATAAATAAATAAAAAAACAACAAAAACAACACACACACACAACAACAACAATAACAATAACAAAAACCAACAACAAACAAAGCAACCCATTTTAAGACATTATTTAGTACAAGATTTAAACATTATTTGGAATGCAAATAAAACCACATCATCAGTGTTTTGAAAATATGAATTGTATAATAGTTACTGACCTGCATAGTAAATTTCTCATGGAGTGATATACAATACAGTGTCTGTATTACGCTTAGACACATTAGTTTTATATGGTTATTGGTATTGCAATACGCCATTTTGCAATATCGTTTGTAATATATATATAAGGTTATTGATAATAGTGAATCTGTTTGTGTTGTAAAAATCTGCCCG
The DNA here is from genome assembly GCF_026914265.1 of Mya arenaria. NCBI lineage: Eukaryota > Metazoa > Mollusca > Bivalvia > Myida > Myidae > Mya > Mya arenaria. Next base: position 23,330,790 of record NC_069129.1, on the reverse strand, counting down.
TCACATACATATAGATATTATAAAATTAACAACATAGCTGATACCTATCCTCAAAATCAGTTTTGATTATGGTATGGTAGGTCTTAATCAAGTCATCCCTGTACATAAAACTTCCAGTCGTTCAATCAGGTGTTTCTCTCCATTGATTATAGTTGAAATGGATTCAACTTACCTTGAATATCATCAAGAGTCTCGTTAATTGTTCACGTGTCAATTAGAATATTTAATCTTAATTTATCTTGATACACACATAAAGATACAAGTTCGTACCTGCATATGCTCTCTTATATGTTCTAGAGTATTGGTTCTCGATACCCGGTATTGACAAAACAGTCACGTCAATTGACTATAGATATGGAAGCACATTCGTGCCACTTTGTAAGATTTTTCCTAATTCCGACATAGTATTGTACAATTTGTCTGATGGACAAACATATCAGTCTGTCCAGGGGAGTATATAGCGTACCATATATTCCCATTATCCGCCAAAAGCATGTATTTAGTAAACTGATACAACATTTCATATTTCAACATATTTGTTAAAATATGCCAATTTTCAGAAGAGGCAAAAATAGCACCCCAACCCCCACCCCCATCCCCCCAAAAAAATTAATAAAAAAAAAATTAAAAAGATAAAATAAATTAGTCAAAATTTAGGACAAGATTTAAAGCTAATTTCGAATGCAAATTAAATTTCATCTAATCATCAGTGTTTTGTATCTAAAATTTGTATAATAGTTACTGTCCTGCAAAATAAACTTCTCATGAAGTGATATACAATACACTATACAATACAGACTGTATTGCGCCTAGACACAATTAGTTTCATATGGTTATTGGTCAGACAGACAGGGATCTCAAAAAGTGTAACAGCTACTCTCATGAAAGCTTAAAAACATATTGATCACAAAGGAACGTCCGGCTAAGGGATTAAATTATGAATGAGTTTTGATAAGGGTTTTAATAACTATGCGCACGCCCAATTTGTGGAATTCGTGTTTATTTATTCAAGGACTCTATTGTCAAACCAAATGAAATGTCAAACAAAACTGCAGGGGCACCATAGCCGATATTAATAAATATTATTCTGTCGTTAAATGACTTTTAGTACTTTTGGAGCTAGATGCGACAATATTTTTCGGAAAGAAGGACTGACTGACGGATAGACAAACGTTATGTCGCTGTATGTTATCTGTACCGTATGATGTACTGCTTAGACTAGATGCTGACGCGGACGATGATGTTCGACTGCGAGACCGACTTCGACTAATGAAACTCCTGTCTCGAGAGTGGCATTGTTTGCCATGAATGTACGAACATGTTGTGTTCATACTTGATGATTACATTTCGGACTTGATGGAGAACACTGAGATTTTTCCGCGATTTTGTCAATAGTTTTGTGCTATTTGTTTTGTAAAACACAATGTTAATGATACAACTGATGCACCTTCAGCAGTTGTCCTACTTGGAAGTAATAAGATTGCCAAACATGAATGATTGGTTCATAATCGTCGTTAATCGGCTTTGACATTTCGGCTACTACAAAGAAACAGTTATTCTATATTCACAGGGCATGTTCGTTAAAAGGTCGGTTTTAGTCCGACATGTTCCTCAGTAATCGTGCGATTAAGAATGGTCTAGTTATATAGGCGTCCGCCTCTCGCCCAAGAAACTGTAGATTTCCCATGGTCTCTTAAAATGAAATCAGTACTAGTTTCTTTCCAGGAAACTTACTCGAGCGTCAAATTATATTAGGTAGTTGTCAGGTATTGACAAAAGAGAGCTAAAATAAACTAATATTCAAATAATCGTGCGACTTGTCGCAGGTAGAAGTTTGTCAGTCGTACGATTTCATAAATATTTAGCGAGGCCTTTAATTCTGGCTTAATTAAAATGCTTCCTGTGTATGCTCCTTGACTAAAATGCGAAAAAAGGACGAGCGTTTGCATCAAGATCTGGTGTTCTTGATTTATTGCAGTATATATTAGAATATAAACGCCATTTTAGGAAAAAAGTATTAGAAATGCAATGAAGGTTGTTTAAATAGTGTTTTTTGTGTTGTTTACGTTTTTTGTTTAACGCTATTTAAGCAAAGAGGATAGAGCTGTTTAATCAATTTATGCATTTCAAGAGAAACCTTAAACTTGAGAACGATTGACACCCAATGTGAGAGTGCCATACGGAATGCTACTTATACCATGGCCTCCTGGCTTGGAAGCGCCGACACTCGGTCAACGTTTGAACATAATTTACAGGGAGGAGCTTCTTGTTGAAAAAAAGACTCTCAAATTTCGTAATAGTGTTTCTTTTTATGATATTGGTGTTTGATATTAATATATGTTTTATAGATCCTTTTTTAGAAAATGATAATATAACGAACAGCTTACAGACGTCAGAACCAAGATCATAGCCCTCATTTGATCGATCATGGCTTCAAACAAAGTCCAAATACAAATAAATCAGTAGTTGAGTGGCAATATTAATCAACTTAATATATTGTGTTACCAAACATTTTTTGTCAATAAATGGTTAATAAGATGAGTTATATCCTTCAAATTAAATGTTATATGTAACATATATTTATAAAGTGTACAGCTATCTTTACACTGATTGCTCTCCTAATAAATTAGCAATTAAGATTAAATTTAGGATAATAAATTTTGTATCCATAATGTCTATCTTTAACATGGGCTTCAGTTAACAAGTGTTTGATTTATAATTCTTTAATTTTATGGAATCGGTTGTACCTTACGGGAAAATGATGAAAAAAGGATAAATTTAGAAGGGCATATCAATTAATAACAATAAGTTTATACTAATTGTTTAAGATCGATTTTGACAAAACATGATTTCGTATAGAATCTATCTTGAGTGCGTTTCTTACTTAGAAAACAATATTGTTGTCCATTTAGAGAGACCATGAGAAGGACTACTGGATTGGTCCGAACACAACCTCTTGGCGACTTGAACCACTTGATCACTATAATCCTGAATAACTGTTGAAAGAAACCAGAATATGCATCATACAAGTAAATACATGTAATACACTTGCATGCGCTTTTATATCAATATAAATCATGTACATAAATTATTAATTAATTATGTTAAATTAACTTTAGTAAGCAATTTCGCTATAGGAAATATGACAACGGGAGAAGCGTTAACTAAAATATACAATAGAAGACATAATCATAAGCCCTTATGTACTGTAATCTTCCGACTCTTTTGTCATGCAAAAATAATTATTTCCTATTAATGTCAGAGCATTTAGCATGACCTAAGGAAACCGTACTTCAAAGAACACAACCACCTATTCATGATGTTTTTCCCGACAACTTTTGGGGAATGTCTTTAAATTTCTTTCTCATTGGCACATTAGACAAATCGTTCTGTATATATAACCTTTCTGACGTTTTCCCAGAAATTCTACAAAGTTCATCGTAGGTTGAGGTACTTCCTAGACTAAAACATCGTCGGAACACAAATTTTAGAGTCAGCTGTAATCACAATCATGTTGCCAGAATCTTTTACTTCAAGAATTCCCTGCATGAAGCTATATTGATGTTTAAATTCGGGAGTAGGTTGATTAGAACTTAACATAAAGCTTCAAAGAGTTGCCATTACTATACTGTCCAGCTCTATGCCGCCCGGAATAGCATCATATTCATTTAGGGACACAGACAACCCCATGCTGTTTAATTCCTACGATTATGTTTTCTCCGTTTCGCAGAGTACGAAAACGTTATATCGATCACTTGTGCATACATTTTTGAAAGTTTGTGCCCCAGAGACTGATTTTGATTGCTGGTTGAAATCCCAAGCGTTGCGCAATCTAAGCCGAGCCATTTCATGTTCACCCTGTTTTCGTCAATGCATCAAAAGCACCCTCCATGTGAACCATAAAGTACAAGTTCTCATCAACTTTGTTGTGTCCATGGTAAACACATGATCATGTCAAATGCAAGCAATGCACTTCTGTAGTCTTCTTTCATTAATTAGTTTTCAATTCGTTTGCAAGTCTTTTAACATTTCAATAGCGCCATCGTAGTTGTTCATTTTTTCGTAGAATAAACATAAATTCTTCATATTTGGTTCTATTTTGCCCTCTCTTTCGATAAATTGTTCTAGTATCGGCGCTGCTTTCCATCAGTCTTTAAGCAAAAGGTTATTGGCAACAATCTTGCATTATATTTTCATGAGTCACTGTCTCGGTTGATTGTCATATTTCGTCAATATAAACTGCTGTCTGCTCATAAGCATTTGATACCTGAATCATTGAACATGTTTGTCTCAAAACAATTTTTTAAATACGTCAAATCTTTTTAAACGTATAACGTTGTTTGTTTATCGCTATTTAAATATTTATCACCCTTGCATACAAGTGCATTCCAAATCATGTAAATGTTCGATTTCGGCTTTTGCTTTTGCAACAAGAACCATTCTTTAATTTTTGTTAAGATATTTTAATATTTTTATATCATTTACAATGCTCTTGATATCTTCCTGACGTTTTAAATTCGTATAAGCTCAATTAGTGACTGTAATTAAGCCCGTTTCCACGTGTTCACTCTCCGCTTTTTCATTATTCTCAAGTACAAAATATAAAAAACACAGCAAATAATGAGTGCGGAAAAATATGGTATGACTGTGCATCTCATTTTCATCCTCGGAGTCGAGCTCGAGGTATATTTTTTTAAATTTAAATTAGTTCTATTTTTTGTTATAAACATCTTTTCTACATCTACTCTTGGGTCAAACAAGGAAGGAAAACAAGAGCTGCCGTAGGACAGCACGCTTGACTATACGCCACTTTGTCTTAGAAATGAATGCATCATTGATGTAATACGTATATGTCAAGTACATTTATCAGTGTAAGGTATTATGCCACTTGAATGAACAGCATCAATATATTTGTCAGACAGTGATTGTGACTTTTACGCTGCCTTGTATGTGATGCAAAACTAAATAGTATGCAAGATTGGTAACAAAATGAAAGCATTTTTTTCTTTGAATAGTCAAGCTAAAAACAAATTAAAAAGAAGGAATTAAACAAAATAAAAATAAAAAAACGAACAAGAGCCATAATTTGTATTAAGGATAATATGGAGTTGTGAAACCGTAATGTGTGTTGACCGCGAACAACTGTGTGAAGTAAAAAGTCGATTGAATGCACGTTATTGGAAATTTGAGTGAAAACTCCAAGCAGCCCTAAAACTTGAACCAAATTTTCGTCGTTCAATGGCCATACTGTGTTTTTAGGATGATATTGAGTAATGCAACCTTATTGTGTGATGGTCCTGTACAATTGATTAAAGTACGAAGTGAAATGAAAAAAGGCTATGGAAGTTCTTATTGAAAATCCCAACTTGCCGCCTAAAACTTTAAACTTCAACCTAGGTTCCTTAGTCAATCAGAGGCTATACTTTGTATCTAGGATGATATGGAGCTATGCAACCTGATTATGTGATGGTCTTGAACAATTGTTTGAAGTATGAATTGAATAGAATAAAGGGTATTAAAGTTATAAGTGAAAATCCCAACTTGCCCTAAAACTTTAACCACACGCCGACACAGACGCCGACTACGGGGCGAGTAGTATAGCACTCCTTATTCTTCAAATAGTCGAGCTAACGAATTAGGTCCTCTTCAATAAGTATCGAAACAAGTTGTATACTTATGCCAAATATCTTATGACAACAGTTCGAAATCCAATATACACAGAAATGAAACGAAAAATACACTCATTCGATACCTTGTTAACAACTCATTGTTACAATGAACATTAAATGGAGCATTGCTGTTATTTGATACGGCGCAAAAATATAATCGGGTGCACTGAATACAGAATTCCTCTTATGAAAACGAATAAGCTTGTTACGTGACGGCAAAAGGAGGTGTATGCACATTTTTCACTAACCATACCCCAAGTATTAAGATGTGGAATCTAATGGGTTTTTTTGTTCATCGACATCAATCATTTAACCAAAAAATGCTATCAGAGTAAGATTGTGCATTATATTAAATGACATATATTTGGTAGCTGAATGACACCCACTAACGCGATAGCAGTGGCAGTTTTGTTACGTAAGGGGTCATAAAAAGCGCTCTAATTAAAAATTAATGCATACACGCATATAGAGAAATCATACCCAATTATGTTGCAAATATAATATACAATCGTTTGACGTATCTTTCAATTGACTACTTCCCTGTTGAGAATATCATGAAGTCCGTAAGCGCAAGTTAAAAACTCTTGAAATATTCATGAACTTTGGAGAAAAATGTTACATGATTCATGAAGTTTTACCAATAGGTTGTTCATGGACACTTCATGAATTGCAGTCTTGAACATTTGGTGGATTTTAATGAGCTTTTCATGAATTTTTATGAAATGCTCTTGAGTGTTCATAAAATTCATATTCTCAACATGGTAATTGCTGACTTTTAAGGTTACAAATTATATATTATGAACATACCCACAATATCGTCCAGTCTCGTAGTACTTATTCACGTGTCAATTAAAACATATTAATAATTATAATGCACAGAGAAAACACTTTAACCGTACTTGTATGTTAACGTTGAATTGTTCTAGACTATTCGCTCGTTGCACATGATTTCCGGTATTGTATCACTTGACAACAACGAAGTAACGTTAATTGGCGGGTCTTTTGAACAAACTATGAACGCAAATAGGCGCGTTCTGTTTGGCTAAATTGTATATTAGATGCGGTTGTGGATCCAAACATAGTTTTGTAGAATTTGTTTATTGAGCAAACATTAAAATATGTGTCTTTGGTGTAGTTTTTAGCGAACGCATTAGCCCTTTCGACCAACATGTATGTAGTTTTATTCTGTGATAGAGAGCAAAGTCAGCAACTAGTACAATATCAACCCTAACCAAGAGCCATTGACCATTCCTGGGTGATATATAATCATCGACGAAGGTCAGAGCGGGAATCGAAATTCACCCCGACCAATACAATATTCACCCGACCGTCAACCCCTACATTTCAGGGTTATATTCCCATAACGCTTACTTCACTGTCATTACACCGACTTTATACACTTATCTATCCGCAATGGAATATTTTACTATACTGAAAGTATACCACAGTACCCAATCAAATGAATCTTTCTCCTCATTATGAGATTTCTAATCAACATTTGATTTTTAAACACGATGTGTTTTTTACATACTATAGGATATCTACTCAGCTTTTTGTTTTTACTCAGGATATGATTTATTTCACTTATTCTGTCATTTCTACGAATGTGATTTCTACTCAGCGCGTGATTTCTATTTAGCGCGTAATTTCTACACAGAACGTGTTTTTATTCAGCGCATGATTTCTACCCAGCGTATGATTCCTACTCAGCGTGTTATTCCTATTTAGCGCGTGATTTCTAATCAACATGTGATGTCTAGTCAATATGTGATATCTACTGATTAGAAATCACACGCTGAGTAGAAAACACATTTACTCAGGATGTGGTTTATACTCAGCATGTGGCTTATACCCAACATGTGTAAGACTGTTGATGGCAGTGAATAATTCAATTTACATTATGTATTATGTCATTATTGCGTAAGGTCAAAACTCTGTGTAAGCGTTGCTTTAGGTTACACAGAAGGTACAGATAATTCCATTTGTGTGAGATTTGTTTCTAAAAGTTTTAAACTATTTACATTCTTCGTCTTCACACAAGCACAAACCCCGCAAGAGATAAGCCCCCACAACGGCTTAAATTACTTACGCCAAAACCAAGATCTTGTCCCCCTTTGATCCTGGCTTCGAACAGTCTTGAATTATATCAATTTAATAGAATTATTGTGTTATCAAGCAATGTTTTAATACAAGTTCGTCAGATTGTGTTTTCCATCAATTAATTTGTTTTATACCATTTATTATTTATCGACGATTAAACTCTCATGATATAGCAATGAAATTTAATACAGAAGATGCAGTTTTGCGTAAGTAGAGTAAGTTTCTAACACTGCTCCAAAACACGACTGTGTCTTATGGGCTTTTATTGAAATATTTCATTAATTAAACTTCAACTTAAAGAAAACTGCAGTTTCTTGTAAAGTAAGGAGCATATCAATGAATAACAGTTAGTTTATACTAAATTATTTGAGCTCGGTTGTGACGAAAGCTCATATCTTATAAAATCATGCTCGAGTCTGTTTCCCTGGATATAAAGCCGTACTGGTGTCAATTTAGAGATACCATGAAAAAATAACCCCCGGAGAGGCACAAACCAACAACCTCTTGGGTAGGAGGCGGACACCTGAACCACTAGACATCTCACACCCTGAGATATAACAATGACAAAGTAACAGCCCAGGCAAACCAACTTTACCAGTTATTTTAAAATCCTTCCATGCCTGATCAGGTTACAGTCCGGACACGACAAACTATACACTTTGTGCATATATGCAGCGGCCCAAACATTTAAACTCAAGTGTGACCTTGAACTTTGAGGAAAGAACCTCGGTCTTCAACGCGACGCATCGTCTTGATGTACCAAACACAGCCCCAGGTAATTTTATAATCCATCCATGCATGACAAAGTTACAGATCGGACACGGATACCATTAAATAATGATAAACCTGAACGTGTGAGCGTGACCTTCGAAGTAGTTCCGTGTGTATTTCACGCAACACGTCGTCTTTACGTATCGAACTCAAATGCCAAGTTATTTTTACTCCCTCTCCTAAAAAAACAAAAACAGACCGGACACGAAAAACCGGACGGACAAAGCGATTATAAAATGTCCACCTTCGGTGCATAAAAATGTGTATGCAAATGGTTAATCAAATTTAGTTAACTGTGGTAAGCAATTTCTCAACAAGAAAGGTGACAATGGCTAAAGACATAACATAAAATATAACATTCAATAAAATAAATGGTTGGTGATGATATGACCTTATATATGGTAACCAACCGAATTTTTTGACGTACAATTAATATTGGTCCGATATTCCTATTCAAAATATAGCATTTAACTTCGCAATTTATCATAACGAAACCATACTTCAAGCAATTGACACTCATAATGGTTTTCCCGACAATGTCATGAGAATGTCTTTCAATGTATCTCTCATGGGATCATTAGACAGTATTTCCTGTATATTAACACTCTGAGGTTCTTCCATAAGTTCTTCAAAGTTCAACGTAAGTTGAGGCGATGCTTTGAACATCGTCGGAACTCGAATATCAGGATTGGTTTTAATTACAATCAAGCTTCCAGATTCCTTTTCTTCGAGAACTCCCCGCATCATGCTATAGCGATGTTTTAATTCGGGAGTAGGTTGGTCAGAACTTAACAAGGCTATGTAATGCTTCGAAGAGTTCATAACAATACCTAAACCTTCCAACTCTGTCCTACCCGGAAGAGCGTCAATTGCATTCAAAGTCACAGACAAACCCATGCTGTCTAAAATCCCTATAAAAGATAGTCCCAATTCTATTTTCTCCGTTTCGCAGAGTACGAAAATGTTATACCCATCACTTGTGCATTCATCTTCCACATTTTGTTCCCCATGAACGGATTTTGATTGCAGGTTGAAATCCAAAGCGTTGCGCAATCTTAGCCGAGCCATTTCAGTTTCACCCTTTGTCAAAGCATCAAACGCACCCTCGATATGAACCTTTAAGTACAAGTTCCCATTCACTTTGCTGTGTCCATCTGGTAAACACATGATCATGTCAAACGCAAGCGCGGCACTATTGTAGTCCTTTTTCTTGAAATAGTTTTTAATCAACTTATCGATTACTTCAATTTCCTCGCCTTCATCTCGGACACTTGTTCGCAACTCATTCAAAATTTTAATAGCGCCATCGTAGTTTTCCATTTTTTCGTAAAGAAAACATAAATCCTTTAGGGTTTGTTTTGTTTTGCCCCTTCTTCCAAGGAATTGTTCGAGTGTCGGTGCCGCTACCCAACAGTCTTTAAGCCAGGGGATTTTGGCAACAATCGTGCACGAAATTTCTACGCAGTATTTCAAATAGTGCACCATATCTGTCTTAAGCATTTCTGTGTCTGTCGTATCTGCTGATTCTAACATTTCGGCGATACAAAGTGCTGCTTGCTCGTATGAATTTGAAAGCTGAACCAAAGAACATCGTTGGTCGCAAAACAATTTCTTAAATACGTCCAGAGCTTTGCTGGCGTCACCCAGTTGTCTATGGTATAATCCTTTGTCGTAGAGCGCTGCCATATTGTCCATTTCAATAGCTTTGTCCAATAGGATATGAATCTCGGCTGCCTGGTCAGGTAATACCTCCGGGTTTATATGTTTTGGCTTTTTTGGACTTTTTATCATTTGCATAATATGCACTGTCTCTCTTGGTGGTCCAAAATAGGTTTTGTTGAACGAAGAGTTCTCAACCATTGATCTACCCCGAAAATATCCTTGTCTCGAATTGCAGGGAAAACCTCTTCCACGACCGTATTGCTGGCCTTCAGAAAAACTCCTGTTGTAACTATGGTTTATTTGCCCTCTATTACAACGGAAGTTGTTTCGTTTAGCATAACTGCCATATTTTTCAGATGGCAAATTTTGATATTCATAATTATGATCAGGATATCTACCAAACTGTTGTTTTCGCATTCCGTGCTGGGCTGAATTTTTCCGCGTAGACGACCTGCTAAAGTGTTCACCGTGAAGACCATCAAAAACCATTCTACTCTGTGAATCATGTCTATCAAATGTTTCATTTCTTAGTGTTTGATGACCTATGCTGCTTTGTGGCGTATTCGTTTTTTCTTCAAACGAACAACGCGGACTGACTCTGGAATTGGACCCAGGTGACTCTAAAGACATATTTCTAAATTCGGACGGCAGAGAAAAGTAACCAGACTCATAACTCATTGCCGAAGCACCTTGTTTATTTGAGTTTGTGGTTTCCGTACCGCTTTGTTGTGCACTATTTTTTTCTTTAAAATGGCAAAACGGGTTATCTCTAGAATTGGACTCAAAACCAGAATCATAAGTCTTTCCGAACGTTCCTTGTGGGTAAGAAGGTGCAGTTTCTAGACTTTGACCATGTGTTGTTTCAAAATCTAGTTGCCTCACATGATCATTTTTCGTGCGTATGGCTGAACCAGGCCTATAACTCTCCATCTCAAGCTGACGTTTTAATGACAGTGCTAGGTGATGGTAAGCAAAGCTTGTCGGCTTAATGTCAACTGCTTGTTGCAAGAGGTCTATGGATTTATGCAAATATCCGACTTGTTGAGAACTGATATATCGATAATATTTTCCGCATCTCTGTAAGACAAACGCATCGAATTTGCTTAGATCAACAGCCCTGTTTATAAAATTAACAGACGACAGCTTTTTTGTTGGAAAAAAGTCTTTTAGTCCTCTTTTGAAAACTGATTTATTTCTTTCGACACTATGCGCTAGAAGTCCAATTTCTGCTAAAGCACGACCTTTAATTGTTTTAAGGTAAGCACTCTCTGTGGCTCCATCTGTATTTACGATGTTCTGGTAAAGATTGAAAATTTCTTTATAGTTCTCTACAGAGAGCTTGCATGCTTCCACGTTATTTGTCAGATGTGCCATTCTTTTCTTTGTCATCGCTAAGCTGAATGTCCAGACACATACGTTTTCCTTCCATCTAAGACAGCAGGGTTCAGTTTGCAAGGTCTGTGCTTCCTTTAACACTCTAGAAAAAATCGCTACTGCTTTTTCGTAGAGTTGCACTCCAAATCTTGTTAATGCATGCCCAATTTCCGCATTTGCAACCAGAACCATTTCTTTCATTTCGTTATAGTTTTCTAGTTTTCGTATGTCATCTTTAATGCACTGTAGGTTTTCCTGACGTTTCAAATTCATGTAAGCTCGATTCGTGATTGTAATAAGGCTTAATTCCACTTTTTCACTCTCACGGAGATGTTCAATCGCCTTTTCATAGTTCTCAAGTAGAACATAGAGAAATGTCAGCAAATTATGAGTGCGACAAAATATAGTTTTACTATACATGTCATTTTCATCCGCTAACTCGAGCTCGAGTCTTTCAGTTACATTTAAAATGTTGGATTTTTTGTTATGAACAGCCTTTTCTATATCACCTTCGCAGTCAAACAAAGAAGGAAAACGAGCAAGGTCTTCCTTCAATTTCTTCAGTCCTTCCATTGCTTGAACCGTTTCTTGTCCAATTATCAAAATCACTTCCCTTGTACCAGTTATCTTAAGGTACTATGTCGGAATCCAATAAACACTGAAATGAAACGAAAAATACGCTGATTAAATATATGTTTCAAAAATCTATTTGTAACGCAGAGCCATAAATCGAGGCTAGACGTTTAGTTAAACTATAAAAAATGCAAGGATGACGTATCGAGTGCAAATGGAGAAAATGCACTGAAATGTTTTGAGTACAATATTAATTTGATCGTCTAGGGATATCAGACGAGTGATGGTTTTCGAATTCGGTGTTCTTGTTTTGTCTATGTTTTGTTAATAAATAAAATGAGTAGAGTAACTTTCTCAAAAGCGAGCCTTTTGACCTTTAAACGACCCTGACCTTGAAAATATAAAATGTCTATTGACTTGAATCTAAACAGTGTTAATGCAAATATATATAAACTATATATATTTATGTTTTGTGGTTCAATAATTACTTTCAAAATATCATTTGAGCTTATAATTTTATAATTTCTTATATCACAAACTTGGATTAAGCCAATTCGCAAGAAACACCCAGTAGTCATTATTCTGATATTCAATGTTTTGCTTAAGTAATATAATACTACCGCTTCTATAGAGATTAATTATTCTGTTAAACTGCCAGGCACACAGTTGTCTTGTTGCGTTCTTGGTGTACATATGTAGATTAATAAATGGATTACAAATTTTAGTTGCATTGTATCTTCCATAAACACCAAACATGAAAACTGTCATTAAATACATGAATGTTGTAATGCTCTTAAAGGGACTCGTTTATGTTTTTGTAAAATTCTCTTTAATATTACATTACGGACATTTTTGTTCACCAATGGGGACTTTGAAACCAGGCTAATAAAATGTATATAAGTATTTCATTTGTATTCAAATTACAAGTTCTTAAACAAAACAAACGATATATGCTTGACCATAAGCACTCAATTACGTGAAAGCAAAAGGGTTTATGCACCAGTCAATTGTAACCACGACCCCCCCCCCCCCGGGAATAGCGGGGACATTGACTTTCGGTCCAGCCAAGCCCGGGTAAGATCCCCGCCCTGTGGAGACAAACTGCTGGTAAAGTCCCCGCCAAATGGGACCCTAGGTAAGTTCCATACCGCGCTATTTTTGGCGTAAAGACAAAACCACCGCATTCACCCAGCACTACGGGGCCACCAGGAAGGTAAAAACACGGCTCATTTCCCCGGCTATCCGCGGTATACCCCCGGACCGGAGGGGGGGGGGCGTGTTACAATTGAATGGTGCTTTACGAAAACGGAAGAGTGCTACCATAAAGGGGAGGTCGCAGCACCTTTTTAAAACAACCTTTATAAAACCCTATAGAGCAGTTTGCCAATATGCATAATTGCACTTAAATAGAGTTCGGTTCATTGCATAAACCTGGTACACGCTACAATTTTACTGAGAAGTTAATTAACCTTGAATGAACAAAAGAGAGCCGAAACGAAAAAAAAGTGTCAATTGGTGCATTATATCAGGTAAATATTAATTGGTTTTAGCTGAAGAAGCACTAGTTCGATACAAATTGGAGATGTCTTGGAAAGCGAACGTTTTATAGCTGACTATAATTAAATAAATTTAGTCAAATAATATTAAACTGCTGTAATATACATGTGTTCCATAGGTCAGTATGACTCATTGTTTAGTCTGAAAAATTCAGCCCCAACAATGAGTCATACCCATGTAATGAGGTCACATGATATGCATCCATTCATATGAGTACAGTTTATGAGATAAACGCCATTTTGTAAATTTAAAGCAAATTATATAAATGTGGTAAGTGAACACAGTGAATCCGGTTGAAGTGTTAATATCTGGCCGACTCATATAAATAATATACATAAATATATAACAAGTAAGCCGATACCTAAACAGAATCTAATCAGTTGTAATTATGTTACGGTAGTTCTAAATATATTACAGTAATCCATGCAAATTAAACTTTCCGCCGTTGAGTCAGGTGATACATTTTATTTCATAATATTATAGTTTAAACGAATTAAACTTACCCATACTACCATCAAGAGTCCGGTACGTTATTCCTTTGTCAATTAAACCGAATGAATATGAATACACAAAACTTGAAAAGCAGATACAATAACGTTACTCACATGTTGTCTTAAATGTTCTATATTCTTCGTTTTCAGAAAATACATGTAGTGTACTTTCGTTTTGCTCTGTGATGAATGTGGATGTCGATATCTGACGGCGGGATTTTTAAACCAACTAGTTTACGTTTATTTTTAACAAGAGGCCCATGAGGGCCTATGCTCTACTGGCATGGCTCTTGTGGTCATTTTCAATCCACAGCATGTATGTATGGGTAATAGGCAACACACATATAGTATAGTTCACGTTTTGTGTTTGGGTTAGCTGAAAACGTTGCACGTTCAACATCTGAGGACAGAAAGTGTTGTAAACAGATAAAAGCCAGATTGCATGAACTATTGTATTATGTGCCAAGTAAAGGTCATCTGAGATTTTTTTGATTTTTTTTTCAAAACTGTACTCATGGTCAAAATTTCATTTCTGTAGCTTTAAAAATAAAAAAGTTGGTCAAAAGGTCAAAGTCAAGGACATCCGAGGACAACATTGATGCTCGTTTGCAAAACTGTACACATGGTCCAAATTTCATTGCTGTAGCTTTATAAATAAAAAGGGTCGAAAGGGTCGGGGCCAGCTCTAGCCCAAGGGGCATTATTTCAACTGTTTTGCTAGACGGTCATCATATGATGCTCCACAACAAATATCAAAGGTATGGGCCTTGTGGTTTGAAACAAGAAGATTTTGAAAATATTTCTTAAATAAGTCTCAAGGAAACTTGTGACCCCCGGGGCAGTGCCAGTTTTGACCCCAGGGGCATAATCTGAACAACCATGGTAGCGGACCACTAAATTGAGCCTTATTCAAAATAGCAAGGGTCTGCATAGCTATTTCAGACAAAAGATTTTCAAACAATTCCCAATTTAAGTATACCAAACCTGTGAACCCGGGGACATGGATAGTAATGACCCCAGGGGCATAATTTGAACAAACATTCACAAGCAACTGTGACTTTACATTTAAACTTGGCTAAAAATAGACTTCGCTCATGTAGACTTGGCTAAAAGTAGACTTAGCTAAAAATAGCATTTTTATATACTTTCAAGGCTCATTATCTGCATGGGCGGATCTGGCTGGTTTTTTAAAAGGAACTGAGCTCTAATGGATATCTAAATACTGTACAAGTTTCATCGAGATACAATCAAAACTGACTGTATCATGTTCAGAAGCAATAGTTTACAGACGCACGGACGCACATACTACGTACACATTACCATCGCATAAGCTCTTCTGGCCTTCGACCAGTAGAGCTAAAAATAAATAGGCCAGGGCGTTCTGTTAAGACAAAAGCACACACGCACGCATAATCTATCTGTTCTGCGTATTATTTATCATACCATAAATAGTCCCATTGGCGGCCAAAAGCATGACTTTGTATTAAAGCTGCACTCTCACAAATATACCATCTTGGCAACTTTTTGTCTTTTTTTGGTCTTGGAAAAAGCATTTTTTGGCATAAATTTCTGCAAACCAATGATTGCTGACAAAAATCACATCGTAGATTTTTATATTTCCGTTCGAAATAATGTTTTATGGCTTAAACAATTACTAACGGTTTAAGAAAAATGCATAAAACATCATTTTTTGAACTGAAATTTAAAATCTGCGATATAATTTCTTGTCAGCAGTCTTATATAACTGGTTTCCATGGATTTTCGCAAAATTTGCTCGTTCCAAGACAAAAAAATTAAAAAGTTTTCAAAACGTTCAATCTGTGATATTGCAGCTTTAAGTCTTGTCCTATGACTGGTATTTTCCCTGATTTGATGTAATGTCCAGTAGGTGGAGTGTTGTTAGTTATGCATGGGTGGTTTTAGGCGTTAAATGGTTATTGAAGTGTTTGGCTGACTGAACGGATTTAAATTAGGGATGGAAACCGGATACCAAATCGGTATCCGGATATTCGTGTCAAGTATTCGAATACTATCCGGATACTCGTATCAAATTGTTTTCATTTCCTCATGTGTATTTATTATTGTTTATTATCATTGCCCATACACGTTGACAAATTGTATTATAATATGTATTTGTTGTGACGATGTACTATGTGCAAGTCAATAAACTGTCTGTCTGTCTGTCTGTCATAATAAGTAAATTTCCTATTATATGTCACCCACCTTCTGTTATTTGACATAATTGTCTACTTAATTCGTCATGTGGCAATTTCACTTTTTTATTCATTCTTTCTCAGTCTTAATAATTTATAATGTTATAATCAAAGCTAAACAACTCATTTTACGTCATAAAACTCATGATGAATACCACATAAACACCTCACGAATTTGATAGTCACTTCGGCCGAGGTGGTTGCTTAGTTAATGCCACGTGCTTTCGAGTTTGTTGATTTATCAGCAGGTTTCATGAAACTCCGAAAGATGTAGCTAATCGGAATAACGGCATGACGAATATGTTTCACTAAATAGTTAACGAATTTAACCGAGTTTCATTCGGTTGAAAAAGGAGGCTCAGCGTTTCCAACGTGTTCTCCTTTGACCTCGAGATCTACTATTTTACCTAAAATGCGCCATAATCGAACTTGGATATATTACATGCTTACAAGAGACCAACCTTCCAACCAAGTTTGGGTAGAAAATGTGAAATGTGGCTGCCGGAACTTTGTGCTTGGGTGAGTTATAAAAAGCAACAAACAGAAGAGGTGATCAATGCTTTAATGTTATAAAACCTCAATGAAAACTGTACACACATGTACCGCACAGTTTTTAAATACACCAATTAAACTTAAATATAATGACCTGAACACAGTTTTTATTAAAAAACTATTTTCACAACAGCATGATACAATACAATTGTAATGATGATTTACACCCATGTACTGCTTTCAATACTTCTAAATTCTTTTTTTCACATACAGCGCCCAATCACCTTTCATTCTCAATTCTATTTTGATTTCACAAAGAGCCAGTCTCTGAAATATGCATATAAACTTACTGTAGAGTCCTTCAAAACAGGACAAATACACATGTTAAACCCAGATAATATGAAAATATGTACAGCTTCAATGCAATTTGCTTGTTTGGTAAATACGTTAAATCCCGGAAAAGCATTTTTTATTATTTACAGACACTATTTTTAAGAATAAAACAAAATGTCTTCAGACATACTTAGAGTTTGTCAGTCTTTCTGGCTGTCTTCAATTTGCATACTGTAATTTAATAAAGGCGTTTGAAAGTATATCTGACAGTGTGATGAACATAGTTTTGCACATAATTATAATATATACAAAGCTGAGCACTAGATTTGAATCCTACCTAAATTCCTTAAAGATATACATGTACATTTGACAAAATCATACCGAAATTATATGTACAAAATCATAGCACAAATATAATTAAATTTCTGAGCATCAACTACAATAAACTTTTCAACCATTAACCATTTGAAATCATTCCTGTACCCAAAGCAGGTGTTATTTTTAATTTAAGATGTAAACACAAATATAAATGATAACCATTGCATCGAATGGAAGAAAAAAATAAACATTTACCAAAGAATTTTGTTTCAATGTATAAGCCATTATTTATCACTGAGTTTGTCCCTGTAGTTTTCATTGTATTAGTTTTCCTCCAACTTCTTATATATAAGTTGAAAACAACAGCATCGCAGAGTAAACACTTGTCTGTTGTTTTTTTCCAGTCGAAAAAAGGCATATCTTGATCATAATGATTTACAAAACAACTTCATATTGTCTTTGGCAACATGTGTACCAAGTTTCATAATTGAATATCTTGAATGTTTTTGAGTTATGGCCAAGATTAAATTTGTTGCAAACTTCTTTCGCTGATACCAACACCAACTTGACAATTCCTTGATTTTTTCTTGGAAAAACAAATGACCTAAAAATGCATTTACATTCTATGTAAAATAAAGAACATGTTGCATGTTGCAAATCTCTTGCAAGATTTTGAACACAATTTCATTGGATTAATCCAAAAATGTACGAAGTGACAAAATGCCGGTTTTCAGTATATTCTGGTATCAACTCCACATAATATGTTAAATACGAGTTCAGCCTTTCATACTTTGATGCAGTCATCGAAATTAGGCTTTTGAATTAACATGCCTCAATCATTGTTTTACTACTTGCCTTTAAAATTGAAATAAGCCCTGCTACGTAAAGGGCAAGCATTTTACCAGGATTTCAGGCCTGTGCTAATTCCGACAACTGTTAGCAGGAACTTGCATGCATTGACACTGACTAATGTTTTGAGAAAACGACTAACGAATGATAATACATCACCATAGAGGTTTATAATTATATGCATGTCACTTGTGATGCACTTGTATACAAAAATGACAAATACCTCAAATCATAAACCAAATCATAAAAAAGTATTCATACTTTCTTGTCGTATCAAACACTACAGAAGACATAATAATCTATAAATAAGACCATTGTCTATTTTGCAATAGAATCTCTTTCAAAATGCCTCGGGGTTCTTTCACGATGTCAAAGGCACCTGTCTATTCCATATGTGATAGATTTTCCTACCTAAACAGTTGAGCGACTTTTTTGTTGAAACTTCCATAGCCTTATGTCTGTTCTTTTCACTGTACATAATTTGTTTCATTATCTATAAACTCACCTCATTTCAATATTCTTTCTTTCAGACAATACTTCTAGGTACTACCTGTAACTCAACTCTTCTCATTTTTTTTCTGCTTAAGTTTACCCTAAGTAAACCCTACAAAACCGTCTGTCAGTCTGCTTTCTCAGGTTTTACAAATACCTTTAATATCCATATTAACTTTGCAATCCACAGTCTTTTCTCTCTTTTCATATTGCCTTCATAAAACAAAACACACAACAACCATTGAGTCTTGTCATTTTAGTTTTAATACTCACTATTCCCAATAATTCAGCTATTGTTTACACCTACTTTCCCTTCATTTCAATCCACCATTTTTTGCCATCATTTAAAAACATAACAATTCTGAAGTCATACTCTTCTCACAAGCAAAAAATTACATCAAGCTTGCCATTTCTTTATCATTTTTCATAAATGCAATCAACCACTTCAAGCACCTAAAATCACCAATCCTCAAGTGATCTTCTTTTGCAATAGAAAAAAAATTACAATCCTCAAGTCATTTTCTTCTTTGCAATAGCAAATATAAAAACATAGAAATCCTCAAGTCATTTTCTTCTTCTTTTTCGCAATAGCATCCTCTACTGCTTTAAGCTGCTTGAGCAATTCTTCTCGCCTTGATACTGTACTCTTCTTTTTCACAGCTGCCGGGGCTGCTGGTGCGGGAGCTGCAGTTTTTGCAGGCGGGAGCTTAACCTGACTAGCTGGTCTGGCTGCTGGTTTGGTAGGAGAAAGTGGCGATGGTCTTTCCACCTTTTTGACTGGTCTCTCACCTTAAATTGAGCAATATTTACATTGTTTCATAATTAAAATGAAACTACAATGTACATTTTTACATACTAGTTGAAATATGATTTTCTTTGAAGGTAAAAGAAGCCATTTAAACAACCCAGATGATAATTTAAGACAAAATTTAGCACAAGATTAAAAATATTTTGAATGGAAATAAAAAGAACGTCACCATCGTCTTGAAAATATGATTTGAATAATAATCATTGACCAGCCGAACAGATTTTTCTTTGTATGATACAAAATACTGCTTCAACTAAAAACATCAAATATTGGCATAGTTAAATATATGCTTGCAGACAACACCAAGACTATGACATTATCTAACTGTTTTACAAACAAAGTTCAGTCAGGAGGGCTGTGGCAGTCTTTGAAATGACACAACTTAAGATTGAAAAATGAATTCTTGACAACATAACAATTCTTACCTGGCCTCGAGGGTGGGGCCATTGTAGCCCGTTTAGTTGGTGGGGCATCCATTTGGGGCTCCGGGGGTCTCTTCCTCGTCATCATGTCCCCACCTGCCCCTCTATCTCCCTGAAAGGGGACAAGATTTTCTCATTCACTACCATCACAGGTGTTCAGCATGTTAAACCTATCATTATGATTTTTTTTTATGGGTTCAAAGATATTTCATAGTACACTTTTCAGTTTAGTAGCATTATGTAAAACCACAGAGAAAAAGTTCATATTGCCTGACCCATTATTTCAAGACCTTAGCCTGAAAACACACTACATTCCTTACCTTGATAAGTGTCAGTTTGATATTCGACTTCTGTCCCATAGCCTTGAGTGGGTCTTTGACTGGTTTAGGCTGAGTGATGGAGGAGGGTCGACCGGTTTCTCCGATCTTCATGTTCATTCTCCCCGCGGCACCTCGACTCCCTGCCACTGCAGGAGGGGCACGACCCTTCTCTAAAAATTAATCAATATGAATAAATTGGCAAGTTCTGATATCTAAACAAAAACAGGGCACTTGTAATGGAGGCCAAAATAAGTACGCATTTTTCATGCTTGTATTTAACCTTTGTTCCAAGAAAATAAATTGTTAACTATTTAAGTTGGAGTGATGTGACTTGTTAACTAAATAATTTCCAAGTAACGAATAATGTAAAAAAAAATGCACAATAATAAGGATGCTGACATTTACACAAAGGTTTTCTTCATGAATTAACAACCTTAAAACATTTTAGTTGCCCTCCCATGCCCTGCCCTAAATCATTTTATAAGTATGTATCAGCCAGCCCAATCCTATCCCCCTTTTTTAACCTACCTGGCATTTTTCCCCGTGGCCCAGGTGGTGGAGGTTTCCCCATGCCTCTATGCCCACGACCCGATATACTGCTTGCGCTGGAGCTGGATGAAGATGATCGGGACCGACTACGAGAGCGACTGTAACAAAATGATGCCAAATAATTATTTAAAAGAAGGTATGGGTCAACATGTATATATTATAGGATGATTCTGATTGCCCAAGGTATGGGTCAACATGTATATATTATAGGATGATTCTGATTGCCCAAGGTATGGGTCAACATGTATATATTATAGGATGATTCTGATTGCCCAAGGTATGGGTCAACATGTATATATTATAGGATGATTCTGATTGCCCAAGGTATGGGTCAACATGTATATATTATAGGATGATTCTGATTGCCCAATTATATCTCTTCAATAAGTTACTAAGTCGTTCAACTGAAATATCTAAGTGTTTTTAACGGGATATAAAAATAACATGTATGTCACCTCTATGCCATTGAAACAAACTCATTGTTTTCTTATAATTTAAAAAGGACCGCCATAAAATGATAGATATCGCAAATAAATGCAAAAATTGTAAAAAGGTTTAGGTAATATACGTATTTTTTTTATTTATTAAAAGGCAAACCAAAACCCCAAGTACTCAACTAGTTTAAGAAGAGTTATGGCCCTTGACTGTAAATATCGTCTTTAATGATTGTGTCGCATGTAGTTCCAAAAGTTTAATTCATAGACACAATAAACTTTATATGGTGATTGGTCAGCACCTGTGGGCTCGTTTTATATGTCACTTAGAGTTAGACAAAAGTTATGGACCTTTACTAAGTAAGAAATGGTCTATGAAACTTGTGTGTCAGATGGATCTAAAAATGTATTCCATCTCCTTTCTTATGAAAGTCTATAGATATATTGATCACCAAGGGACATTCGACATAGGGATAAAATGATATTTTTTTATTGCAAATTTTAAACAATCATTGTTCAATTCCTATGCACACATCAGATTCATGGAAATCTAATTTACTTAGTCAAACAAAACTGCACAACTTCCGGCACTGACCAGTATTCCTAGGAAATGTCATGAGTTTAGTTTGATACTTTGTGAGGTGCAGGCAAAACCCTTTGGCTCAATATTTCAGGGGCCAAGCAGAAATGCTTTGATAGAGTAATTTTTTTTTTATCCTTTACATATACAGGGTTCGAATTTAACTTTGAGGAGCCCTCGCAAAATTTTGCGAGTGCCTTTTGAGGCAACTCGCAAAATGAAAAATCAACTTGCAATTTTATTATTTGCTTTATTTCCTTATATTGTCTAATTAAAGTAGAAATTTACACCTAAGACATATTATTAATATTAAAAACTATCAATCTTGAGTGACTCGACTACTAGAACTTGTTAATGGCTTATTATTTTTGGCAGGGTACGGAAAGCCTCATCAGGATGCTGGCCGCTTTTTGATAACAAAGCTGTCCAATAATTTGACATTGTTCACTTTGTATATTTACCCTTGCCATCGGGTAATACCCATTCGGCAAGCACGCTACAGATTTCATTAAGTAGATATAAGTATTAAAAATAATAACATTATAAATTTAAAATAAATAAAAGCAACAGTAAATGCAGCGTGGATGCTTTGGACCATGAAATACACATGTATATCGATCGACAAAGTCTATTCACATAGAGTTGGGGGGAAATATATTCAAAGGTTGATGGGGTTTACATATAGTGCGCGAAAGCGCTAAATTTAGCCAATGATCGAGCTAGATGATTATGTCATTTATATTCACTTTGTATTATGCACGCCTCGGAGCATTCGGGAAAGATTCGGGATAAAACTAGGTCTTTTCCATATTTGTTCTATTTTTGAAAACTTACTAGAGCGTGACTCCGTACTTTCTTCTTTATACAGGTATTGTAAACATGCCACTTACAGGCTGTTTACTAGTGTTGGGAATCGGTTGCAATTTTACTATCGATGATCGGTTCCACTTAAGTAACCGATTATCGATAGTACAATCGGTTTTTAAAATACTAGATAGTACCTGAGTTGTAGTTTTATTCATGTACAGTATTAAACTCTCAATCATTATATGCATATACCTTATGTCTATGATGGAAGTTATTAAGTGTTGTTGTATAACAAATAGTTCATTTACTTGCTCATTGTGGCTTTCATTAGCCATTTTGTTAAAGATAACATCTGAACACTTACTATTTTTTTTTTTTTCGATAGTCGATTATAACTAAATACTATCGATTGTCGCCGATTTCAGGCCCAACCAATTGATTTTCGATTATAATCGATCATCGGAACATCACTACTGTTTAAACTCGACTACGTAGCGAAGTTAAGTTCATGTTTATTCTACTTTCCATTTAACATTTTGTGGTCTAGAAAAAGCCACTCGCAGAATTTTGCGAGCTTAAATAAAAGTCAATCGCAATTTGCAATGTCGCTCGCATTTCGCGAGTATGCCAGTCTAAATTCAAACCTTGCATATAGGAGCCAATGGGTATCGATTGTACAAGTAACACAGAATGTTTGGTCAGACGAACAGAAAGAAGCCAAGACAAATCCATACCCCCCATCCCCCCACCCTGGATAAAATTGGGAGGATATTCATTTTTTTCCAAACATAAAAACATTAAGTAGTTGTCACTTACCTGTATGACCGTGATGATTTACTGCTAAAACTAGACGCTGATGAGGATGATGATGAGCGACTTCGAGACCGACTTCGACTACTGGAACTGCTGCCTCCTCGGGCACGTGGCCTGGAAGCATTACATACAATTAAATCCTTTCACAGTAAAATATATTCATAACCACAGTACACAGAACATGGACTTGTCATCTCATGCAAAACATTGATAAAGATATAAGATTTAACTAGTATTTATTCTGCCGAATGCTGAATGTGGGTGAAATGAAAAAAGTACTTATTCATGTACCTTGCGTGGTGCAAATGTTACTTTACAATCAATTGTTTAACTATGATTATCTTAAAGTAATGCTAGTTTTCCTTTTATATGAATCTTGTTAGAATGTGTCCCCCAAAATACATGATTTTCAACACGCAGGATGACCATGATAAATGACTATGAGGCCATGAATATGAGAAAAGCCAAGCCCTAAATGACTAGCCCTATGAGATAATGACTAAGGTTAAGAGATAATGACTTAGGCTATGAGATAATGACTACGGTTAAGAGATAATGACTTACGCTATGAGATAATGACTAAGGCTACGAGATTATGGCTAGGGCTTTGAGATTATGGCTAAGGCTATGAGATAATGACTTAGGCTATGAGATAATGACTAAGGTTATGAGATAATGACTAAGATTATGAGATAATGACTACGGTTAAGAGATAATGACTTAGGCTCTGAGATAATGACTAAGGCTATGAGATTATGGCTAGGGCTTTGAAATTATGGCTAAGGCTATGAGATAATGACTTAGGCTATGAGATAATGACTAAGGTTAAGAGATAATGACTTAGGCTATGAGATTATGACTACGGTTAAGAGATAATGACTTAGGCTATGAGATAATGACTAAGGTTAAGAGATAATGACTTAGGCTATGAGATAATGACTAAGGCTACGAGATTATGGCTAGGGCTTTGAGATTATGGCTAAGGTTAAGAGATAATGACTTAGGCTATAAGATTATGACTAAGGCTATGAGATTATGACTAAGGCTATGAGATTATGACTACGGTTAAGAGATAATGACTTAGGCTCTGAGATAATGACTAAGGCTATAAGATTATGGCTAAGGCTATGAGATTATGACTAAGGCTCTGAGATTATGACTACGGTTAAGAAATAATGACTTAGGCTATGAGATAATGACTAAGGCTAAGAGATTATGGCTAGGGCTTTGAGATTATGGCTACGGTTAGGCCAAAAAAAAAAATAGGTTCGTTTCCGGTCTCCTTCCCAAAAAAAAGAGGGTAGGTAGGAATTTTTTTTTTTATTTATTTTTTTTTTTTTGGGGGGGGGGGGGGGGGGGGGGGAAGTGATCTAGAATAGAAGGCGGCTGACTTTTATTCAAAAACAACCATATTAACTGCGTATGAGACAATTTTAAAGGTACTAAAGCATAAAATGTAAATACAAGTCCATTCATTTATTAAGAACTGTATAATGTGTATTAATTATAATGTATAGATATACATTTTCTAGAATATAAATGCATGTATTGTTGAACATGTTTGTCTGTATGACAGATGTCGAAAAAGAGTGCCTCAGATTTGTCAATTTTTCATATTTACCAATTTCACATTTGTGCTATAATGCTATTCTTAAATTTGATAGAATATTAAAATTCCAAACATTGTCAGAAGCTGTTTTTGTCACTTCAATGATCTCCGAAGTACACCTGACCCGTGTTCACAAAGCGTTTCCATTCTCAACTGAATTAAGAGTATGAAACTTAATTTCTTATTTAAATCTCAAAAATATGTTTAGTACTAAATTTAAGACACTAACTATCTGAAAGTGATACCGTAATTCACCTAAGAGTTCGGACACCTTAAATTAATTATTTTTTTCGCTGTCCGAAAACATAGAAAATTACCATTTTTACATTTTATTTACATGTTTGTTTAACCTGCCTTTTTTTCTTCATGTTTGCATTTTACCACTTATTAATTTATCCGTAGTAATCAATGGTCATAAACTTATTTATTAAGCCTGTAGTGAAAATCCTTCATCAAGTTAATTAAAACACCATTTTATACATGCATTGAACTGAATAAACACATTCTATCGGCTTCAGATCAAAGAGTCACACTGTGTGACGTCACATAACTTACAGTTATACCCACGAGGATCTCGTGGAGAGCATGGACATTGCTATGCAGGATTAATATATAACTGTACGATTATTGACTGACAAACTCGACATGGGTGCCGACATTTTAATAGACTGCTTATCAAATTACCGAATTCGAAATGAGACCAAAGAATTAACGGAAAGAAAGTACCGAAAAGTACTAAATATGCGCGCAGTTAACTTTTACACCAATAAAAAGTATAGGGTCGGCGGAAATAAGAGGGTCGGTCGGGCGACCGGAAACAGACCTATTTTTTTTTTTGGCCTTAAGAGATAATGACTTAGGCTCTGAGATAATGACTAAGGCTACGAGATTATGGCTAGGGCTTTGAGATAATGACTAAGGTTAAGAGATAATGACTTAGGCTATGATATTATGACTAAGGCTATGAGATTATGACTACGGTTAAGAGATAATGACTAAGGCTACGAGATTATGGCTAGGGCTTTGAGATAATGACTCATGTAAAGAGATAATGACTTAGGCTATAAGAAATGACTGGGTATTATACACAGGCATTTTTTTGCATCAAAATCTGAGGGAAAAAAGTGTGTCTAATACCCAGTCATTTACGGTAAGGCTATGAGATAATGACTAAGGCTATGAGATTATGGCTAAGGCTATGAGATAATGACTTAGGCTATGAGATAATGACTAAGGCTACGAGATTATGGCTAGGGCTTTGAGATTATGGCTAGGGCTATGAGATAATGACTAAGGCTATGAGATTATGGCTAAGGCTATGAGATAATGACTTAGGCTATGAGATAATGACTAAGGTTAAGAGATAATGACTTAGGCTATGAGATAATGACTAAGGCTATGAGATAATGACTAGGGCTTTGAGATTATGGCTAGGGCTATGAGATTATGGCTAAGGCTATGAGATTATGGCTAAGGCTATGAGATTATGACTATGGCAATGATATTATGGCTATGGCTATGAGATTATGGTCAAGGCTATGAGATTATGGCTAAGGCTATGAGATTATGACTAAGGCAGTGATATTATGGCTAAGGCTAAGATATTATGACTCAGACTGTGAGATAATGACAAAGGCTATGAGATAATGACAAAGGCTATGAGATAATGACTAAGGTTATGATATAATGATTATAGCTATGAGATTATGGCTAAGGCTATTATATAGCCTATAGGATTATGGCTAAGGTTATGCAATTATGGCTAAGGCTATGAGGTAATGACTAAGGCTATGAGATTATGACTAGGGTTATGAGAATATGGCTAAGGCTATGAGATAATGGCTAGCTAAGGCTATGAGATTATGTCTAAGGATATGGCATTTTGACTCAGGCTATGAGAAAATTACTCAGGGTAATGACTAGGTCACTCACTTTGGCTTCTGTCTGTCAAGGGCTGACGGGGGCAGGAGTCTACAACACAGAAGCAATCGAGACATGAACAAAAGCAGGCAATGGTGATGATGGGAAGGAAAATTCAATCAAGACAACATACACTAAAGCACCATAGGTGTTCACCAACACTGGAATGGCATATTTTTTACTTTGCATAAAATTCAGAGGTATTAAAAAAGGACAGGGTGCTGCACAAAAGGGACATGGTGCTTGGATTTACAAGGTCAAATTGTAACAATATGAATTTGATTATGAATTTGATAGAAAATGTGAGGAATTGTGTTTAATTAAAGTAATATTAGGTTTATACTGAGAAATATGTAAAGCTTGAAAGTATGTATAACTTTTACCGATATGTAAGTTCTAATCAAAATAAATAATTATTTGATTTTCTTTAGCATTTAATTCTACGAAGGCAGAAGGGTGCACATGCTGGTTCAATGATGGCAGAAGAGTGTAACAAAAAATTGACAGGGTGCAGCACCCTTCCATAACAGCTTAGCTCAAGCCCATATTTGACACTTTTAAAAGCTTTTGGCATTGGTCAAGTACAGTGTGTGTAAACCACGTGATAAACAAGAGATGTTTGTCAAACATTATGCCCCCCCTGAGCACCATGTTGTCAGGATTATATGGACAATTGAATGAAATATGCATGGACCGAAATGACGGCTGATTTGCTGCTGTTTTAAGATTATGACCATTAAAGTGTGAGGATAAAGTGTGTTATGACCGTCATGACCTTTGACTCTATGAACTCATAATCCAGAGTCATCAGCTGGTCACCAGAAACCTAAATGTCAAGTTTGAGGGCCATGGGTGCAGGCATTGTCAAGTTATCACAAGACAAGTTTTTTTCGTTCAAGGTCACTGTGACCTTGACCTTTGACCCGATGACCCCTTAAATCATAAGGGGTCATCTACAAGTCAGATGCAACTCCAAGTCAAGTTTGAAGGCCATGGGTTCAGGCATTGTTGAGTTATCACTCGGACAACCTTTTACCATTCAAGATCACTGTGACTTTGACCTTTGGCTCTATGAATCCTAAAATCAATAAGGGTGATCTACTGGTCAGGCTTAACATCCATGTCAAGTTTAATGATCATAGGTTCAGGCATTGTTGAGATATCAGTGGGGGAAGATTTGTTAACTTTTTAGTGTTAAAGGTTACTGTGACATTGACCTTGGCCTGATGACCCCCAAAATTGATAGGGGTCATCTACAGGGCAGGCTCAACCTTCATGTCAAGTTTGATGACCATAGGTCCAAGAATTGTCAAGTTTGCTTTCAAGGTCACTGAGACCTTGACCTTTGACCCCTAAAATCAATAGGGGTCATCTACTGGTCAGGCCCAACCTCCATGTCAAGTTTGAGGGCCATGGGTACAGGCATTGTAAAGTTATCACTTGGACAACCTTTTATCATTCAAGGTCACTGTGACCTTGACCTTTGGCCCAATGACCCCTAAAATAAATAGGGACAATCTTCTGGCCAGACTCAACCTCCAAATCAAGTTTGAGGGCCATGGGTGCAGCCATTGTCAAGTTATCACTCGGATAACCTTTTACCATTCCAGGTCACTGTGACCTTGACCTTTGGCCCAATGACCCCTTAAATCAATAGGGACCATCTTCTGGCCAGGCCCAACCTCCAAGTCAAGTTTGAGGGCCATGGGTGCAGGCATTGTCGAGTTATCACTCGGACAACCTTTTACCATTCCAGGTCACTGTGACCTTGACCTTTGGCCAGATGACCCCCAAAAACCATAGGGGTCATCTCCTGGTCAGGCCAATTCTCCAAGTCAAGTTTGAGGGCCATGGGTGCAGGCATTGTTGAGTTATCAATCGAACAACCTTTTACCATTCAAGGTCACTGTGACCTTGACCTTTGGCCCAATGACCCCAAAAAACAATAGGGGTCATCTACTGGTCAGACCCATCCTCCAAGTCAAGTTTGAGGGCCATGGATGCAGGCATTGTTGAGTTATCACTCGAACAACCTTTTACCATTCAAGGTCACTGTGACCTTGACCTTTGACCCATTGAGCCCAAAAAACAATAGGGGTCAGCTACTGGTCAGGCCCAACCTCCAAGTCAAGTTTGAGGGCCATGGGTGCAGGCATTGTCACGTTATCACTCGGACAACCTTTTACCATTCAAGGTCACTGTGACCTTGACCTTTGGCATGATGACCCCCAAAAACAATAGGGGTCATCTACTGGTCAGGCCCAACCTCCATGTCAAGTTTGAGGGCCATGGGTGCAGGCATTGTTGAGTTATCACTCGGACAAGCTTTAAAATTATTTTACCATTAAAGGTCACTATGACCTTGACCCGATGACCCCCAAAATCAATAGGGGTCATCTACTGGTCAGGCCCAACCTTCATGTGAAGTTTGATGACCATACGTCCAGGAATAGTTGAGTTATCACTCGGACAAGCTTTGGTCTACCGACGGACGGACGGACCACGCCGACCGACCGACCAACATGCCTGTGCAAAGCAATATACCCCTCTTCTTCGAAGGGGGGCATAATTACATAATAAATACATCTGAAGGAAATACTTTGCTTCAAATGAAGGCTCATAACAAAGATCACTTTACTATTTATTCATCATAGTAAATCAATCATGGCACATCTGCCCTGCTTACATACAGTCATAGCCCTGCATTCTGTCTTTTACTAGAGTTTGATTGTGAGGTTGGTTTCTAAAAACCTTTTCACAAAACTGCCGCCTGATGGAGTACTGTCAAAACATTATTTTGGAAACAGGTTTGTCAAACAGTTTGAGAAAACCTAATCAAACTCAAGTAATAAAAAAAAGGCTGGGCTCTTAAAGTGGCAAAGATTTCCCTATGTTTCATTTAAAAATAGTATCTTTGTTTTAAGTCATAATTCGAAGCAAAATGTTGCCTTCCGATGTAGCATTTATGCCATAATTTATCACATTGTATATACACACTGAGTATGTCCTCAGTGTTATGTGAACATCATGGACAATTTCTTTACTTCAACTTTGTTGTTCCTAAAACAGACAAGCTTAAACTAAAAGACATGCACTCAAACATACTAGATGAAATCAACAACACTTCATCAGCTGATAAAGAGTTCTAGCAGTGATGATGATGATGATGATGATGATGATGATGATGATGATGATGATGACGTTGGAGGTGGTGATGATGATGACGATAATGATGATGATGATGTTGGCCATGAATACATTGATGACAATGATGATGATATTAATGAGGAATGATCTGATGATGTTTTGATGATGATGTTGATACTGAAGGTGTTTTAGAACACGATGATAAAAGGAGACATTACAGCAAGTGACAAAGGTCCCCCAATGGTAGCATGTTTAAAATGCACATACATGTACACACAAATAACTTCACCTAAAAAATTGACATGCGGAAAGTCCAGTTTTACAATAATTTTGCATTGCAACTTACTTGTCTCTAGTTTTCACTTCCATTTGGAATTTTCTGAAAGCAAAAAGAAAATAAAACATCATTTTTTTAATTCAAATGGCTTTAATGATGCAAACTCAATTTTCCAAATCTAAAAGTCTACTAATCAGTATCCCCTACACAGGACCAATTTCTTTAGGCCAATAAAGCTGCAGGTAAATTAAAGGAATCATGTTGTTTGTTTTTTTTTAAATTAATTAATTGTAAGATCAATTCAGTCTATAGCAATACCTCGAAAAAATATGTTACAAAAGTTATGACTAACCCCAGCTGCTGTCTGGTCAGATCATTTTTTACTTAGTCAGTGGCCATAACTCTTCTACGACGGAGAGAAATGCGAAAAAATGGCAGGTGTACAACAGCACATGCTGACCAACATACTTATCAGGACAAACGCAACTCCAACATATACCCCAGATATGTCTATTTAGGAGTGTAATATCGAGCTTCCTAATTGATCTGTGACTTACTTTTGTGGAGGCTGGCCAGGCCTCTGTGGCCCTGGCTTTCGTCCGCGTCCCACATCAGCAATCTGTTGAGCTACAGGGCCAGGACGACGAGGGCCTTGGACCCGTCCTGGACCACCAGGCACACCTGGCCCCCTGGGGACCTTGCTCGGGGACATAGGGCCAGGCCCAGGGCGCTTTTCTGGGCTCCTATGTTGGGGACCGGGCTGGCCACGACCTGCACCTGGTCTGTAAAATAACAATAATCATGACTGACAACAATATGGCAATATGTAAAAACCAGGAAAATGGTTTTAAATCTGGTAACCAAGTTCTGTAAAGAAACATTTAGTTAGTATCACCAACCATCAGGCTAAAGAAAAACCAAACATTTATATCACCCTATCAAACATAAGTAGTGAAAGTTTTTACTTGCAATGAGAATTGCTCCTCACAAAAACATGTTACCTGTGTTGAATGTAATGCTTTTATCAGTTTTATTAAAATGAAACCTAAAAAGAAATGTAATAATGGTGTCAAATGGCAAAATGATCATTTCATTAGTAGTGTGTGTATACCAATTGAAATTGCATCATAATTGCTTCCTTCGAAGGCAACATTTTGCTTCCAATGAGGACTTTAAACAAAGATGACTTTACTATTTTTTCTCCAATACTAAAATGAAGGCGGGCTCTTTAAGCTGCATAGACTGCCCTTTGTTTCATTTAAAATGGTGAAGAAAAAGAAGTTAACTTTGTTTTAAAGTTTCTGAATGTATCGTTTTCGTCTTTCACAACGCATTGAAAATCAAATGATAAAACAGAATATTTTTAATTTTACTGAAAATGTCATTTTTTTTGGCTCAAGGATCTTATAAATAGCTCAAAAATGCTTAACAAAATGGCATACAAAAAAAACAAAAACATTTTGCTATCAAACTTACAAAAGCAATCCCCAATTCACTTTTGTTTATAAATAAAAATAGTAAATAGTTGTTCATACAATCATACGTAATGTGTCTTTCATGCTTACTTACCCTCTCTGCTGATTTGAGGGCCGTCTAGGTGGTTGGCCCATAGCCTGACCAGAATTTGACTTTACCATCGCAGGTCTGAATTAAATGGCATGTGTTAGAAAATATGTATTTTAAAACTACAGCTAGGGGGTTTACCTGCAGCCTGACCAAGATCTGACTTTATCGTATATATATATATATTAAAACTACAACACAAGACATCCACAGAATTATTGATCTGTTTTGTAATACCGGTATATGTGATTGTAACACATAGGCCTGCTTACTTGAGATATAATGATCTGTGGCAAGTAAAAAAGAAATCATGTCATTATTCCCCACTTACTATCTCTATTGACCAGAGGGTTGTCTGAAAGTTGTCCCGAGGTCTAACTAGGCCTCATATACCTACTCTTCAGAGTACGTAGATTCCCTTGGATAACCTTGAGCAGAGATCATTCCTGGATAAAGTGCTTAAACCCCCACTAACCCTCTGTTAAACAGACAGTTGTTTTGGAAATGTCCTCGAGACTACCGGTAACCCAACCTCATGACAACTCTACTGGGGCACCCCTCGAGCACCTATGACCAGATATTTGGGCCCCTATAAAGTGTCTTAACCCTTCACTTTTCCATTTATCAGATGATTATCTGAGAGGTTGTCCAATAGGCTGTAGTTGGTCATCTTTACGGTTATCCAATAGCCACATCTGGCGGTATGGTTTCTTGACCAGCTTGCCCAGAGTGGGAACACTTTACTTGAGATTGAGAGAAAAGAGCATTGTCTGGGTGGCTGTCCCAGGGGCTGACCTTGCCGCATGGCTCCCCCCCCCCCCCAGCTTGAGCACTGTGGACATGCTTCACTGGAGATTGAGACTTGGACAAAGAGTCCTAACGCCCACTTACCCTCTCTGTTGATCAGGGGGTCGTCTGGGTGGTTGTCCCATTGGCTGTCCTGGGGGCTGACCCTGCCGCATACCTCCACGCCCGGCTGGCCCACCGCGGGGGCGCTTCAGAGGAGAGCGTGACCTGAACCAAAAGATTGACATCGATTAATTATTTAACATTATCACAATTAAAAAAGGCAAAGTTTAACATGAGCCCCCAAAGCATATGATTGTTTCTTGCTTTATTTAGTTAAAGGTGATTTTCTCACCAGTATTTCAGCCATAGTAAATGGATCTGCTATGTAAACACCTAATGAAATTGCCATCAAAATGGGCATCAAGTTTACGACACACATTTTAAGATTATTAACATGAGGCTTACACTTACAAAGAGAACATCACAAATGGCAGGGATGAAAATGAATGGAAACATAAAACCTGAACACTAGGCAGGGTCCTGGGCCAGTATTCAACATTTCTCTTATCCCTATCCTTACACATGCCTCAGTGTTTCCACTCAGCCTATTGGTCAGCTAAATATACAGGCCAATCAAAACACTTAGATTATTATCTTAAATTTAAGTTCTATCTAAATTGGTTATTAAATACAGCCCCTGGGCCCTGCTTCTAAAAGAAACAGAGTCCTTGATCCTGTTAAAAGGGACTTCAGATTGTTAAAAAAAATTGCACCTGGAATTGAAAAAAAAATTAAGTGCCATAGATTGCAAATTAAACATATTTTTGTCAAGAGTACATAGTAAACAAAGATGGTTTTAAATCAAGAAACAAACCTGAGAGTGATTTATACCAGCATATATATGTTGCTGTCTTAACAGTTAAGATTCATTAAATAAGTATAAGCTAACCTGCTCTTTGATGATGAACTTCTTGAAGAACTTCGAGAAACGGAGGAAAACGAGGACGAACGTGACCGAGATCTAGATGTGGAGTATGAGCTGAAAAATAACACAAGAATTTAACAGCACATCTGCAGAAGGACTTATAGCAGTTTTCAAATCATGGTTAAATCACGCAGTTTTCTTTTTATAGTAAAAGTAACAAGAAAATTGCTGTTTTGGGTATAATTTAAAGTCATTCTTTTTAGGCCATGAATATTGTCAGTGATTTGATAGTTTTGATAATTTTCTGCTGCATTTTAACACATAGCTTGTAATTGCTTACAAATTCCTTTCAAAGTGGAACATGTTAATTCAATGTTTTATGTTTTAAAACTAAAACCCTCAATTTCTTACCTTATTTACTATAAAGGTCAATATAATTAATTAACTAATAACTAATTGCTCGATTTTCAACATAAAAGTTTTTTGGCTACTATGAGTGAACTAGCTTTTTTGTGTGTGGTAGTGTTGAGAATCGGTTCCAGTTTGAGTACTGATAATCTATTCCACTCAAGAAACCGATTATCAATAGTACGATCGGTTTTTGACAATTCCTCAATGTAGTTTATTCTTGTACAATAACTCCTAATCCTTAATTATGCATAATTTTATGTCATGTGTATGTTTGAAGTTATTTAGTGTTGCTTTTGCTTTCAGCCATTTTGTTAATGATAACAACTGAACACTTCTGAATGCAAAAATAAACTCAAAGAAGAAAATTGACAAAAAATAACCGAATCAATTATCAATCATGACTAACTGCAATCGTTTGTCACCAATTTCAGGCCCAACCAATCAATTATAATTGATAATCAGAACATCACCAGTGTGTCGGATACCTTAGGTGTTTACAAAATTACCTACCTTGATGAGTACGAAGATGAGAAACTGTACGATCGTCTTGACCTTCGCCTACCCCGTGATTGACTACGTTTTTCAGGTTCCTTCCCCCTGAAAACACAGCATTCTTGTTATACTTCATGCTGGACAGATTAACATTCATCATTTAGAAGAGCTCTGACAACCAAATTTCAATTTAGTATTAAAACTACCGCCAAATTTACCATTTTAAAAGTCATTAACTGGTTTATATTAGAGTTTAATCGGAATCGTATTTTATTGTATTTAATATACGCACGTCATATAAATCAATTTGACAAAAAATATTATTATAAAATTAGGTTGGGCCACCAGTTATAACAACATTGGGAAATGGCCCTCCTCGTTAAATTGGTTTATATTAAGACAAGGGAGTTATTTATAAGCTTGCACATGCCCACTGGTTAAGATAAGTGCATCTGTGGGGCTTTCCCCACTGAACACTTAAAAACCAAGCATTTATTTTTGGTCTTCTTATCGACAAGTCAGTGCCTGGCTGTGCCTAGTCTGCCAGCTTAACCATAACAGGACCAAAAATAAACACTCACTATTACGTAGAAACTAAAATTGCATTGCTTAGACTGTGGTGGTTTTAATATTATCAATAACTCAATTGTTATTGCTTTGATAAGCTTAAGACTGGAAATTAATTCAGTCAACTCATGTTTGAACAAGATGAATTTGATGTTAACCATATTATACATTTTTACATTTATTCAATTATTATATGAAATATGGATTATATTTGTCGGAATGATTATCCAGATTCTTTTAGGAAATCGTATAGGACGCTATCATATATAAGACGCAGACAAAAAAATACAAGAAAAATAAAGAAAAAACAAACTTAATACCATCAATAGTATATGACATATATATAAGCTGCAATCGGGAGCCACCATATTTGTCAAATCGGCAGTCGCCATATTTGTTTTGTACTATACTGCATTTCTGCAAGTAGAAGCACCTTATTTCAGCAACATACTTGTTAGCAGTTGACCGCCTCCATGGATCCATCCACTCATCAGCACGGACAGGCCGGTCTCCTTGTGACCGCATCTTGGGTGGAGGTGGTGATAATGCCGCCATCCTCTCCCGCATACGACTGTCCCGTAACATGCGGGCATCATGTTCAGCTGCTGCTATCTTCAAGTACCTACAATTAATTTTTCGTCAATTACTACTTTACTGAGGTGCCATGTATTTAAGAGTCTTCCACTAAGACAAAATACATCTTAACAATATTACAAAATTTGGTTTGTATTAATCCATGAAAACACTCAAACAAACATGAAATATGTTATAAACAAACATAATAAATTATGCATTCTCAATAAAAAAAAAATGCAGAGACAGTTTTATTACCTCTACAATTAAACTTTAAATAATTGTTGTCTTACCTGGCAGGCATAGGCGGTGGGGACGGACTGTATCGTCTTGGGGACGGAGGGCGACGCTGCATTTTGCCTCTGGCCTATATAAAATAGAGAGTTTAGAAACTAACTTTGTACATCATTTTCCTACTCAGAGCTTCTCAGTTCAGTTTCTAAAAGAAGTCATAATAATTTTTTTTATATAAAATTGCATTCTTTTTATAACTCATAATTGACCACCATTATTCAGTCCATATCGCCAAAATGCAAATAGAAAACAACTGATGGAGTTTAAATATATCCAAATTTCAGGAACAAATTTTAGAACTACAAAAGAAAAATTTGGCTTGAATGAAATATGAATGAATATTAACTTATCAACGGTACTGAAAATAGAATGAAAATTTAATTAACAAAATTTTGTAACACATTAAATTACTATATTATTAAGCCTTTTTTTCTTTCATAATACTGAATTCAGTATATAAAACTGAAATCTTCAACAGATGACAAAACTTACCATAGGTGGATGATCCTGATATGGATGGTACCTATCAGGCCCTGGACCACCCTGGGGGTAGTGGGGGTTGTGTCTTCCTGGGGGTGGGGGCGAGAAGTCCCGATTGGCCCAACGAACCTCAAAGTTCTCGTACTGATCCCCCGGGCCCCAGGTCTGTTCCATAATCTGTCGCTGCTGTAGTCGCATGGGCGTCTGGTCGTAGTATTCATCATCACTAAGTGGTCTGAAATATTGGTTCATGTTGTTGTTGTTTCCAGACAAACAAGTTGCAGAAATGTTTCAATAAAAACATCAACAAACAAAAATGCTGTGTGAAGGCAAAAGGCTTGTCTGTTTTTGTTTTTTTCAAGAACATGAAGCATAACTAGATGATTACTACAGCCATAGTGTTCTAAATTTGTCTCTGACAACATGTATACCAAGTTTCATTTAAACATCTTGAACAGTTTTTGAGCTTTGTCCTTAGTTACGTTCTTGCACATCGACAACCACACTAAGGCTACCACAATACCTTGTCTTTTTTTCTTCAAAAACAAAGATGTGCACAACAAGTAAAATCATTTTTTTCAATGCAATCAATCATATTCGAAGTTTAAATATCTCTTTAAATCTTGCCGTTAGCTAGGTTATGGACCTAGCTACATGTACATGTTTGTAATGTCTCTTGAAACGTATGTACCAATTTTCATTTGAATACCTTGTACAGTATCGATTCATCCCCATGGTTCTAGTTCTTGCACACTGCAGCAGACAAAAACAACAAAGCTATGACAATACTCTGACTACTTTTCTTTGAAAAACAGACAAACATATATAAATAGCTAATTTTCGCCAAAAATTTAAATGATATTAATCATTGAGTCCTGTGATTTGATAACATTAATAACCCCTGAGTACTTACTCATATTTGTCATAAAATGGCTGCTTCTTAACAGGAGATTCCTTAATGTCCTTATTTTCTTTGTCGTATTCTGGGTTTTCTTCGATACTCATATTCAACTTCTTGTGTTCGAAGTTTGTCTCCATCTCCCTGCGTTCCATCGCCTTCTTCCGCATCTGATTGGATGATAATCATCATTATGGCATGAATAACCTATAGTCTATATATTACACAAACGGTGTTTTTATCTGACCAGCTTGGGGAATTGGGTTACATTTGGGGCGATATTCGGCCGGATTCCATATGCCAAAACATATACATTTATCAAGAAAGTAAATTCAAGAAAAAACCTAAATTGTCTTTAAATTTCAAATAAGAGTAATGGGAAAAAAGTCTTTGTCTTGAAAAACTGATGTTCATTTTTATGTTTACCTTAATTTTTATTTCCTTTCTTTAAAAGACAAATGGAAATTCCAAAATTTTGTCAAAACATTCTCCATCTGATATATGTCTTCCCAAACTAGTGGAAAACAATACTGACATGTATCCTAATTGCAGCTTGTAAAATCTACCATAGGATAAAATTCAAAATCCATTATAGCCCATAGATGCTGGTTTTCTTAGAGCCAATATTGATAAAAAGTCGAGTGGGATATATACCATATTTAGTTAAGACTAAATACTTATTCAGTATTAAAGTTTTTTAAACGCATGAAGTCTTTTGCAATGTCTGATTAAATGTAAGGAAAATAAGGATCAAAGGAAATCAGAGGCTCTACAACTGAGCACATTCTTTTATTCTAATTTGGGGGCCTCATGAACAAGGAGAATACGGCCCATGCTAATTTTGGCAACTGCCTATATACACTGTCTTGAAAGGTGCACCATAGAGATACAAACATATGTCACTGACTATAAAATGGCTATACAACACTGATATACCTCTTTAGCCTGTCTGAGTCCCCGCTCCCAGGCAGTTTCCTCCTTGGGCTCTGGTGGTGGGGGTGGCTCAGGGGTGGGGGAACGCTGAAATAAAAGGGAATTTTTAAATGAGTATTTTAAAGGAACGAAAACTCTAAATATCATGGTGTTAAGAATTATTCATTCTGGTGTTTTGATGATTGATTACAATCGAGTATTGATATAAAAGGTTAAAAGCAGCGACTACTGATGGTGCCTTTTTTGAAAACACAATTTTATGTAACAGGTCACTTGAATATATATAGATTTTGTTGAGCATACATTTTTTTTTAATTCCAATAAACATGTACAACCCAAAACACAAATATGAAAATTCAGTCACCAAATAGTCACAAATACAATTGAATGTACCGGTACAAATTATAGCAGGGATAAAAACAGACTGAAAAGGGATACAGGCTCAATATTAGCTTAAGGAGCCTATATAACCCTGTTTTATATTATTCCTAAGCTATTTATATCTTCAGGGTAGGTGATATGCAAATGTCAAGCAAAAACAAACTTCACAACAATAAAAACAGTCTAAAATTGTAAGCTCTAAATCTTGGTTTCATGATTATCCTAAACTATTATCATTTTTGTTACAGAGTTCTTAATTTATCTAAGGTACCTCTTCCTCTTCAAATTTGGTCTCCTCCTGTGGTGGGGGTGGGGGCCGATTGTTGAACCCTGGGCGCTCGATCAGCTGGTAGTTACCTGTAATATTGTACAGCATTTACACTATGTATTTTGTGCAGTTACGCATTCAGTATGGTATACAAATTTAAAAAAGGCTGGGGCCTGCTCCAAAACAGAATTTTAGAATTCAAATTAAGACATCTTTTGAGTGCAAATAGTATTCTTTTCTTATTTTACAAAAGGTTTGATTTAAATTAACCCAATCTAGTAAAAAATTGATTAAGATAATTGATGACCTTTAAAGTTAAGATTGTAAATAAATTTCCTTTCTTGAAGAAGGCCCAAGTATATTATGGGCCAAAATATTATTATTTGTGTAGGTTTATGTGGCAAACCTTTATCATTGACCCCTGGATGTAGAAAGCGGCAGTTCATGCCCCATGTGCAGTGCCCACGCAGGAAGAACCGACACGTTGGTTTCTGGTATATCTTCGCGCCGGGCTCGCGAATTTCCCCTTCTTCACATTCCTCCTCTTCAGGTAACTCACCATCACTCGACGAGCCTGACTATAAAATTTATATGCAAGGTTAATGATAAATTGCAGGTTACTTTCCATCTAACAGATCAAATATTGATATAAACCTAATTAGAGAGCTAAGCTGGAGACAAAGTAACTTTTTTATCCAAAGTTACATTACTAGTCTTGCACTGAGCCCTCAAATTTACAATTTGAAAATTGTTCTAGACGAATAAGTAATCCAGAAATTTTAATTTGACCAAGTTACTTTCTTTTTGTATAGATATTTATCAAATATACGAAGATTTGTCTTAATACAAGCATTGAGAATAAAAGCGATGGAAACAAGCTTAAAATAGGATCAAGTAGGTAGAACTCATACTAGACTCTCAGAATACTTAACTTTTTTTCTAACAGACAATTAGAAAAAAACATTTTTTTAAGTATAGTCTATATAAACAGCCGCTTCAGAGTCTTTGACGATTTTTGATTTGGCGACTCTACACAAAATAAATATCCAATTGTTAAAAAAGTTCCCTCTATGCGCATTATTGTGGCTAATTTTAGTATATTCAATATTTTAATAAGTTGCAATTTCAAGCATATTTACATACCAAGATTTCCCCATCCGACTCACTGCCAGCCTTCTCTCGACCTTCTTCATTGATATCATCATAATCCAACTCCACGTCATCCCCATAACTCGCCTGGCTCTTCAGCCTCTCGCCAATATCCTTAAGCTCCTTTCCACCACCTTGCTTAGTCCGAGATTTTGCAGCACTCTCACGCCTGTCTTTCTTGTCTTTTGACTTTTTAACTCTATCACTAGATTTTTCCTTATCAGGTTCAGCTGTATCATTGTCTGTATGAAAGTTATCTACCTTTATTGTCATGTTTTGAAATTTTTCCTTAACAACAGTACCATTTTTCTTTTCTGCGTCATCTATGGTGACAGTTTCACCATTTTGCTTGACCTCTACTGAACGTGCGGATGGGTCTCCTGGCTGTTTGTCATTGTCATCTTCGTCGGAGCTCACACGGTCCATTCCCTCTCCATCACTTTCCTGATTAAGAGACAAATTTATTTAGCATTGAACAAATAAATTGGTCGTATGTTATACACTTGTTAATCACTAGATTTGGATAATCGGACAAATTTCATAATTGATAAATAAACCAAAATGGACAACCATTTATGTTAAATAATGAAAAATTTCCTGGAAGCTCTAGCAAAACTACAAGAGGGCTGAGTATTTGAGTGTCTACCTCGCTACTTGAGACCTCTTCCATGCCAGATGCCTTGTCATCTACCTCACCGTCTGTGTCCTCAACACCTCTCCCCTTCTCCTTGTCACTGAAAGCAAAGAAATATGCTCACTGTCCCTTTGTTTTGCTATTTCTAAATACATGTATTTATTATTATCTTTCAGTTTGATACATTAATGTTAACTATGAATCACGCTACTCAATACTGAGATTCAATATATGTCATGATATTTTCACTAATTTTCAAATATGTTACAGAGTACATGGCATAACTATGTCAGTTTGCATTTAATTTCTAAATATAACATGGCGATGATTTTATATTTTAACACTGAGAAACTTCTTTTTACATTAGAATTTGGAAGGTTATAAATTATACATGACAAAAGCTAAGGATTTTGTGGTTTACCTGAAGTCACCATCCTCCTCATCCGACACTTCTTCAATACCATCCTCTGATGCTTCTCCATCTTCTCTTCCAGGCTTCTGATCTTTCTCTTTTCCAGCATCTTCGCCCATTTTGTCTTTCTCAACATTTTCAATCTTCCTATCTGCATCTTTTTCTTCTTCAACTTCATCCTCTTCATCAGATACTTCTTCCAGGTCACTGTTTGCCTTAACTTCTTTCTCTTTTCGTTCATCTTCAATTTCAGATTTATCTCTATCAGCTTCAATGTCACTCTCCTCATCCGACACATCTTCCATTCCACTTCCGGCTTTTGCGACACCATCCTCATCTTTATCTTCCACATCTTTGTCCTCCTCAGCTTCTGAGTCTTCACCGCTACTTGAAGAGGAACCGCTAGATTTATCACTACCTGAGTCCACATCTGAGTTTTCATCTTTTGCCTCTTTTTCTACTTCTTCGTCCACCTTAGTAAAAGATGAAAAACAGGTTGAAAAAGGTATTATATGTCATTCATTTTTAATACATGAACAAATATGTATCCATAAGACCAGTTTTGTTTCTGATTTTACTGCAAAAA
Organism: Mya arenaria; assembly: GCF_026914265.1. NCBI lineage: Eukaryota > Metazoa > Mollusca > Bivalvia > Myida > Myidae > Mya > Mya arenaria. Next base: position 23,288,855 of record NC_069129.1, on the reverse strand, counting down.
TACAAGGTAGGTAGGTGGGAAGCGTTTTTTTCTTAGAATGTAACTAAGTTTTATTATTTATATATTATTAATTTTTTGTATCAATATAATATATGAGAGAATGCACTTTTTTAATGACAGTAGTCGATATTTGCAAAATCTCGTAAGCTATGCACTGGTAAAATGCTTTCCGCACTTGCTTAAAATCTGTACTTTATATATAATTATTTTTATAGCAAGGCCTAAAAAAATAAATTGTTTGGTTAGGGTTACATCCTTTTCAAAAATAGGTAGGGTAGGTAGGCTTTTTATTTTTTTTTATTTATTTTTTTTATTAGGCTTTATATAAGAATGTAATTTTCATCATTGGAGAATGGTGTTTAAGTTATCTTATATATAAGCAATTAAGGTTTTAAACTACATATTGAAAAGCAAAAAAAAAAAGAATTTTTATTTTATTTTTATTTTTAGTTTTTCATTTTTTTTCAAACTGACTATAAAAACGTTAGGGTCGGCGCCTATTCCGTAGGTAGGGTCGGGTAACCCGAACCAAATGTATTTTTTTTTTAGGCCCAAGCACCAGTATACGGATTCATGCTTGTTTATCCAAAAGTCTAATTTAAATGACTGTAAGGAGCAAAAACAAATAAGATATTGAATCTGATTGAGAAATGATGTTATGTATAGTTGGGGCAGGCTTTTTCACTATTTTGAGTCACTATTCTCACAAAAAGTTGCAAGTAAAAACACTGCCATCCAGGGAAACACAACAATTAGCACGATAACAGATTTTTACCAGTTTGAACAGATGAAGATACATTGATTCATAAATTTTAAATATTAATATTTTGCTATGTTAAACATAACAAACTAAAACTTAAATGATCAATAAAAACAAGCCAATTCGTTGCATTGATATCCCCTGCCAGATAAGGCAAAGGAGATGGCATGGAAACCATGTGTTGTTGAAATATTCCAATAAAAAATGCAATACAGCTGTATCTAGTGATGGACTCTTATAAACATTGGATATGTCATGTAGTCTAGCAGGTTTCCAAGATTTGACCTAGTGACCTACTTTTATACCTAATGTGACAAAGTTTCAAACAGTGGATATATTGCCTCTGTTTGTGCACAAGTTTTCTTTAAAGTTGACCTTATGACCCCCACGTGACCAACTTTTAAAGTCTATCTGGATTGTAAAAATCGGGGACATTCTCGCCACAGTTTAAACCACAGGTGTTCGTCACATAGCCTGGATACAGCAATACATTCTTTTTTTAAATATTTTTTTTTTATTTTTAATATTTTTTTTATTTATTTATTTTGGTCAAGATAGTGAATACATGTCATTTAAAAAATTATTCCACAATTTTTCATGAAAGAAAATTAGTATAATATATAAATAAATATAAGGTAAACATGTGCAAAAATTCATCAATTCCAAACGGACCTTATCAATAGAGCATAGTTCCTAAAATAATTGAGATAATCTAATAATTTTTACTGTTCTGATAAGGTAAGATTCCCATCTACAAGAAAAATATAACTTTTATGCTAGTAAGATTGACCTTTATGCATATTCAAACAAGATGCACCGACCAGAAGCTGAAATTTGCCATTACGAAAGAACCGGGAAGTTGAAAAACAACTGATTTTTCCCCCCTAAAACACGTTAAAAACAGACCTTTTCCCCCCTAAAACACGTTAAAAACAGACTGACATGCAAACTTTTCGTATATGCATTACAAAGAGAAGCTTAAAATATCATTCCTACCGTTAAAAACTCGTTGAGTAAGACGCGTATTTATCCAAATTGAACGTTTTTTTGTTGAAGATTTTACCGATTGAGATTTTATGAAAGGGGAAATTCTGACAAAGTTTGAACATCATCTGACCAATCCATAGCATGATATGGTTTTGGACAGAAAAAATCTGACAGTCTAAGGACAACACCAAAACAATCCCCCCACCTTAACCTGTTTCTGTGGGGCTAATAAGACATTCATACAAATTTCTTGATTTTCTGATTTCCCACCAAGCAAACAAAGGAAAACAATCAAGCACCTTTGCCAATGCCTCTGGTAAAGATTCATCTTTTTCTTCTGATATGGATTCATCTTGAGCACTTGTGTTTGCAGAGTCTGTTTTCAGATCTACATGTGATTCACTGTCATCAGTTTTGGTAAGATCCAGTTCATCTTCATCACTGTCAGATTCAGCTTTTGACTGATCAAGCTCTTTTTCAGAACTTTCTGACTGTAATTCTCCTTTAACAACAGTATCTGTCTCTGAAGAAGAATTTCTACACTCATTGTCCTGATTATTGTCTTGAACATTATCGGAATGGATATCATTGTCTTCATCTTTTTGGCACTCTTGGGAATCATTATTTACACTAGAATCGACATTATTGTCTATTGGCTCTTCAGAGTTGTCAGTTACACTTTTACCTAAATCTCCAGATGTTGAATCAACATTTTCACCTATTGAACCAGCATTTTCAGACAGACTGTCATCTTTTGAATCAACATTTTCAGACAGATTTTCACCTATACTTTCACCTATATTTTTGTTTACACAGGAGCTTTCTTCATTGTCATTTTCACTGTCATGCATATCTGTATGTTCCGGCATACGCATATCATTAATACTTTCCACATTTGAAGTGCTTCCAACATCATTGCCTTCACAATCATTGTCCATCACATTAGCTTTGTCTATGTTATCATCTATCTCTTCATTCATGGCTTCATTTTCTCCCTCTGATAATTCTGCATCATTTTGATTCCCACTCATGCCATTTCCATGTATATCAGCACTCTCTGTTTCCATAAGCATCTCATGATCTTCTTTCTCTAATTTAGAAGGTGACCTAAAAGACAGAAATAATTAAAAAATATCTCCTGCTCCTTTTGACCTTAAAACAAAGCTCACTCAAAAGTTGACAGCTTTCTTTAAAATTTTGTTTTATTTTTCATTGAAGTGTCATTATCTAAAGCTTGTGTCTTAGTGTAATAATGAAAAAGTTCTTCATTTAACTTTTCTTTTCAACAAAATCTTTTAAAGGCCTAGTTTAAGCCTTCTATAAGTGACCCCCTCCCCCAAATTGGGGTATAGTACACAACCTCTTGTATTGATCCTATTCTACTTGCCTTGATCCCTCTTATCATATCTCCAATCTGAGTATCCTGCTGTTCAGTTCTGGAGGTTTCATTATAATATTGAACCCTAAATGGTCCTAAGCCAATAAACCAATATACAGGCAACTGGCCCCTACTGTAACACCAGTGCAAATAGCAGAAGATGCACAGCAGGGGATCGTCATGCCACTTACACTAGGCCTTTAAATTAATGTTCAAAGCACCATTTTGAATTATTTTAGAACAATATGAGGTTTTAAAGGCCGTGAAAATATATTATTGCAACAATGGGCAATTATTGCATTGATTTATGTCCCATTACTTTAAAAATGCCAAGGATTATAACCTCATTCCCTACAAGCTATATCTAAGGGACAGATATTGCCCATTCACTCTGTCAATCTTACCTTTCAACAAAGTCTAATTGGTCGGGAGACTGTTGCATAGGGCTGTGTGTCCCCTCGGCATCCACTCCCTCAGGGGAGTCTGGCCCTTCTCCCTCGACTGATGACATGCCAAGTTATCAGCTGAAATATCACATTTGAAATGTTAAACTGTTTCACTCTTTAACGAAGCAAGCAGAGAGGCGTTAGCAAACTTTGATATTTAAATTTTTACAGAACTGTTGTTTCCAAGCATGGCTTAGTACTTAAAACTGTAAATACAGACAAAGAGTTATAAAAACTAAAATGAATGAAATCAATAAATATCAACACATTTTGATCATCATGAACATGTTTTTAACAGCCACCTCATTTTTCTTCCAATGGAAGGATGAAAAATGCATATGCTCAATTAAACTTACGCTTTCTACGTAATGAAACGATTTATAAAGGATAAATTCCGATACAAGAATGCGTTAAGAGTGAAAAGGACGAATAAATATAGAGAAAATGTAAAATTTACTGCATAAAAACAATCGGTAACACTTTACATAGTCGTCGCCATTGCTATAAGGTGATTGGTTAAATTTCATCACATGGCCAAAACGGTGTGGCGTTATGTTTTGACTCAGCAGAAATACCCATCAACTCAACATGGACGTTGGAGAACTTTTATCATTTCAGGTTCCTTCTCGCTCTCAAACTCCGATCATTTGATTTTTATATATTACTTGTCGTGAATATGCACTTCGTTTATTGCCTTTGTGTATACTGATAGTCAAATTGTGAAAATATTCAATAATTCAGATGAAAATATTGTTAAAGGGACACAACTCGATATAATTTTGTACTAATAATATACATGTATGCATAGTCTGATAGTCACATATACCATAGTATTCGTTTTATTAAGGAATGAATTGCGGGGTTGATGTCATTATCGGGGTATGAACGCAATTGGGCTGGTCAGAGTGTGTGGAGTCCGAAGAACCCCGCAATTCATTACTTATATTTACACCAATAGTGCATTATTTAATCCAAGAATTGTTAAAAAAATACTTCATTTCATTTAAGAAAACGTTTCGGTAATCCTTTCTTACCCATTCTGTAAATAGAATGACCCGATTGTAGCCGGAAACGTTTTATCAAATGACGTCACGATAACGCGGGAAAAGATCAACCGCTTGAAATCACTTTTAAACGTAAAATTAAAACACTTACGGCAACGACTTAACATATCATTATTTAACACTTTCCAAAAAGTTTACTTATATTTTACGGCACCTGCTAACACAGTACAAACAATAACAAGATCAAAAATTGTCATGTATATTGTTATACGATGAATTAGTCTAAAATAATAGACGTGTATTAAGTGAAGTATTTTATGTTTGAAATGGATAATAAATATTAATATTTTACCATGTAAGTGCAAAGTTATTTTGCACAAAACAACCATTAAATGCATTAAAACACATGATTTACCTTTCCAATAAAACGATACTTGACTGACAGACAACAATTATTCCAAGCGGAACAACTCGAACCAATCGTTATAACTCGGCCACCTCCGACAAGCTTCGAGATAGACCTCGTAAATACAATTGTAACAACTCGGCCATGGCCGAAGTGTTCCGTTTGTTGTAAAACTGTGAACTGCAGCCTTGCAGGTGACCTTCATGTATATATTGTTATGTTTTGACAGAATGAAATGAAAAAAACTGCATCAAACTCATTTGTTGGATATTTATTTTTTGTGTACGCAACTAATATAAAATAACATTATCTAGTAATACTTCTTGTTTTTATGATATTTTATGGAGGCAATATGCATTAACCTGGAATCCCGATTGGAATAACTACCCACTTTTGGTACAAAACAATTAGTATACTGTGAAGGATTTGCCACATCAAAAATCGTAAAGAAAAATCAGTCAACGCACAATTATTTGGACTATGTGATGAATGTGATCCGAACATATCCGAAACAAACAAACAATAACAAGATCAAAAAATTGTCATGTATATTGTTATGCGATGAATTAGTCTAAAATAAAAGACGTGTATTAAGTGAAGTATTTTATGTTTGAAATGGATAATAAATATTAATATTTTACCATGTAAGTGCAAAGTTATTTTGCACAAAACAAGCATTAAATGCATTAAAACACATGATTTACCTTTCCAATAAAACGATACTTGACTGACACAGACAACAATTATTCCAAGCGGAACAACTCGAACCAATCGTTATAACTCGGCCACCTCCGACAAGCTTCGAGATAGACCTCGTAAATACAATTGTAACAACTCGGCCATGGCCGAAGTGTTCCGTTTGTTGTAAAACTGTGAACTGCAGCCTTGCAGGTGACTTTCATGTATATATTGTTATGTTTTGACAGAATGAAATGAAAAAAACTGCATCAAACTCATTTGTTGGATATTTATTTTTAGTGTACGCAACTAATATAAAATAACATTATCTAGTAATACTTCTTGATTTTATGATATTTTATGGAGGCAATATGCATTAACCTGGAATCCCGATTGGAATAACTACCCACTTTTGGTACAAAACAATTAGTATACTGTGAAGGATTTGCCACATCAAAAATCGTAAAGAAAAATCAGTCAACGTACAATTATTTGGACTATGTGATGAATGTGATCCGAACATATCCAAAGATGTTGATTTTTAATGAAGAATCAATGGCTCTTGCCCGAGTCTTGCCTAAATATTGTGCATTAACCAAGATTATGTTTGACATTTATCCTTTTTCCGTCAATTAATGCATTTACAACAGTCATTAAATTAACATGAATGATAATGAAAGAATGCCTTATTCCATACATTCTACACCATTCTGTTTCGATTATGGTTTTCAGTCCCTAGGCAAAACACTTATGCACCAGTAAATTTTAACCACGCCCCCCCCCCCCCCAAGTCCGGGGGTATACCGGGGATAGCAGGGGAAATGGGCCGTGTTTTTACCTTGCAGGTGGCCCTGCAGTGCCGGGTGAATGTGGTGGTTTTGTCTTCACGCCAAATTTAGCGGGAAATTGGCCTTATCTGGGGTGCGGGGGCATTTGGCAGGGGTTTTACCAGCAGTTCGTCCCCGCAGCCGAAGATTTTGCCCGGGCTTGGCTGGACCAAAAGTCAAAGTCCCTGCTATTCCCCGGACCTGGTGGGGCCGTGGTTACAATTGACTGGTGCATTATTTCAGTGTGCAATGTCTGTAATGATTGTTGGTTAGCCTTAAGCATAAAAGAGATTAAAAAAACCGAGATTTAAAGTTAAATATCAGGGTTAAAGTGTGACGTCAGTGTGCCCATTGCACCTAACTCAACTCATGACTACCAACACTAGCATTAGACCCTCTTCTAACAAGCTAACCGGGATGTTTTATAATGATCATTCCAGCCAGAGAAACCAAGCACAATAAGCAGAAAACGTCCCGCAGATGATTACAGTGATGACAGTGATGAGGAAGAGGTGGAAATTGTCGAGAAAAGGCGCAGAGATCGACCAGCACCCAGGTCAGGAATCAGTGAAGAAGAACGGGAAAAGATTCTGGCTATGGTCGAGAATGAAGCCGATGTAGGAATTATTTCTATTAGATTTAGTTTAATAGGTTTAATAGGTTATTTGCCTTGCACTGCTTGGCAGGCTTGCTAAAATTTTGATTGTAAGTAATTCTGGCTATTTACAAGTTTAATAGTATCATACAAATGTAGGAATTTTGGTTGTTCAAAGTTGATTGAAATGTTTAATAAGAAACACTTTAAATTGTTTTTAGAATTGTTTTTCATTAATATTTAACAAGTATTTATAAATTAATGATCATTTTCTTCTTCAAAAAAAAAATACACATTGAAATACACTTTGCATATATGCTTTTCAAGGGCGAGACATTAGATGATACAAATCTCAAGAAGCTGGTCTTGAAGTTTGAGAAAGCTGTCTACAAAAATCAGGAAATGAGAATCAAGTTTCCAGATATGCCAGAAAAGTAAGTCCATAAGTTATAATAACCTTTTCAGCCATCATAATGACATTTTTGGCTCCAATGGCTAATGGCCAAAAGCACTTATGCCATGGCGTGGTGTCCGTCGTCCGTGCGTCCATAAACAATTGCTTCTGAACGTGATACAGTCTTCATTTTTTATTGTATCTCAATCAAACTTTTCCAGTAGTAAAGATGCCAGTAGAGCTTGAGTCTTCTTTTTTTTTTAAACAAGCCAGATATGCCCATGCATTACCCGCCCACTGGATTATGGCCCTTATAATGCTACAGCCCTATCAAAAAAATATTCTAAGGGAGACACCTTGTACAGAGAGTTGTGTATTATTGTATTTTTATCTGTTGTATATGATTTGAGTATGTTTTATGTATTTTGGGCCAGCAATGCTGCTTGCCTTTTTGGGTAAATGAAGCTTTCAATTTTTGTTATAATGATTCATGTATAAATAGAATGAAAAGAGTGCAAGACTTGGCATCCATTGCCTCGACCAACCCTCTGTTTTCGAGTTTGCGTTTATTTAGAACTTTAGTTACCTGAACATTTAATATTATTTACAGGTTTATGGAGTCTGAGGTAGAACTAAACGATGTTATACTGGAGATGCATGTCATAGCAACTGTCCCGGAGTTGTACCACATTCTCGTAGAGTTGAATACAGTACAGTCACTTCTTCAGCTTCTAACACATGAAAATACAGGTATAATATTTAAAAAGTTTTGAGCTTGACTCTTCCAAATGACACACATTAGTTAAGGTCATGCATTAAGGCACATGTAAGTCAATTCCTCAGCAAATATAACATGTATTTCATGGAAACTTTAAACATGTATTCCCAACTATCCAACCTACTTAATGAATCAAGTTAGATAACTTCATTTTTCATATAGCAAACATATGTTAATATCTCAGCAACTACTTGATGTATCGCATTGATACTTAATGTAAGCGCACATAAGTCAATATCATGAGTGGGGAGATGTTCTGCTGTCGTTAATTTTTTTTTTTTTTTTTTTATCATGGCATAAATACAACCGTTATTTAACTCAATTAGAATTAAAGACAACATGATATTTAAAACCAATAGGAACATGGTTTATCTTGGTATTTTGAAAGCATACCAAATAATGAAAAAAAATTGTATTGCTGTCAGTGTTTTTTTCACTTTCAAGGAAATGCTGGCTGGGCCCTATGAACTCTAGAAATAACTTTGTTTTGGCAAAGAGGGAAAATACGAAATAATTTTCAACTTCTTTCCAAACCATTTATTCAACAAACCTATTGATTGTATTTCTACATTTGCTAAATGTTTAGAGGTCAACGCTCCTGTAAAGGGGACAAATAATTACCTTTTCAGGAGGGGAATGGGGTCGAATTTCAAGAAACAAGAAACACATGATATTGTTAAGATGTACATATTTTGCAAAATAGTTAAATGTATTACTTCATTGTTGTTTTTTTTCTTTCCAGACATCTCGATAGCAGCCGTTGATTTAATGCAAGAACTCACAGATGTGGATACACTCAATGAAAGTGATGAAGGTGCAGCAGCTCTTGTAGGAGCACTTGTAAGTTTTGTTATATGTTAAGGTAATCATAGTGCTTTATCAGGAGATCAGTTGACCATTTTCCTAATATTTGGAAGCATAAGGTTTAACAAAGCCCTCTCAGCTCAAAATAAGGATTCAGTCTAGTCTAGGGAGGCTCCTTTTACCAACTTTCTCTCTTGCTTCATCACTGTGCCCACCCTCCAAAAGCCCTAAATGGAGAGCCATATATATATAGTTTTGTCAAGTTGTCCGTCCGTCCGCCCGTCTGTCCGTCACAAATTGTGTCCACTCCATAATGCTTGAAATATTTTGAAATAACTTGCCAGAAATGTTTACTATAATAAGATGATGTGCATAGCAAATGTCATAAACAACTTGGTTCTAGGTCAAGGTCACACTAAGAGATCAAAGGTCATATGACTAGATTATTGTGTCCTCTCCATTTGTCTTCAACCTTCTGAAGAATCGTAATAACTTGCAACAAATGTACACTATATTGAGACAATGTGCAGAGGGGGAGACATCAGTTTTGGTTACAATAACAATCGTCTAGTTTTTATTTGGTATCTTTCCTGACAGCTGGATGGTCAGGTGGTGGCATTGCTGGTACAGAACTTGGAGCGCCTTGATGAGAATGTGAAGGAGGAAGCTGATGGAGTTCACAATACGCTAGGTATGAATAACTCCAGAATAGAAAGCAAAGCTGTCGTAACTCCTTTTATTTTCATGTGGTGTTTATGATTGTCTGCGTTAAGCCAACTTTTTTAAAATTTTATAGAAGTATTTAAAAAAACATTTTTAGCCTGTCTTTTTATTAAAGAGTCAAAAAAAGGGTACCTGAATGTCTTCATTCTTGCTAAGTTAGGAGTTATAATGGAAAACAGACAACAGCAATTATCATCACATGTCAATGCAATTTTTTCCATCTCCAATACAGCTGTGATAGAGAACATGGCAGAATTCCGGCCAGAGATGTGTGGAGATGCAGCACAGCAGGGTCTTCTGCAGTGGCTGTTGAAACGGATCAGGGTTAGTAATGCATAGGGACCTATAATCCTTGTAGTAACTCGTATATTCATATTTAATGAGTAGAAATTTATATGGCTTGATGTCCACTTTGTTAGGTAAACATATATGGAAGAATAAATATAAATGATATATATATATATGATGTTGCTTTTATTTTCAGGCAAAAATGCCTTTTGATGCAAACAAGTTATACGCAACAGAAATCGTGGCCATTTTATTACAAAATAGTGATGGTAAGTCTTAAATTTTGCATAAGCTTGTGAAATTTATTCATAGAATCAGTGGCTGAGATAAGCACAGGCTGGTAAAATGCTTTTCGGCCTTGCTCAAATTCTGGATTGTATATAGCAGGGCTTGTAGACAATTTTTGATGCCAAGCACTACTGTAAGAATTTTTATGACAGTGAAAAATGTATTTGGTATGTACATGTACTCGTATTATGGTAATATAAGTCTATGCGGTACTTGACCTTACTGATATGTACATACATGTATCTTACTTGGTGACCTTGTCAGAACAAGACATTCCAATCATACATGGGGTTGTCACAATAGTGGCAAAACAAAGCGAAAACTAAGGTATTCTGTGCATTAAGTCGTTAAGCAATTGTTTATGATGACATTTAAAAGAAAACATGGCTAATATCTCATTATTATTATTCATGTTTGTGATCTTTTATGCTCTGTTTCAGACAACAGACAAATCCTTGGTGATGTTGATGGCATTGATGTTATATTACAACAGTTGGCTGTAAGTATCAGCAATTTTGTTTGTCTAGTAGTCGAAGAATAAACTCCAAGGTATTGTTATGGCCTTTATGTCGCTGGAGCAGGCAGGAGGATAATCTTAAAGATGCACTCTTATTCACATGTAAGATTTATCACAATTTAAACATTTCTTTTAATATTCAAATAAGTATGAAGGATGGTTGTTATGAAGGATACCAAGTTGAATTTGAAAGAAATGTGCATACAACTCAGTGTTTCTACGTTATGGGAATAAAGTAGATCACAGTAAATTTTTGAGCATTCACCAATCATTTAATATTTTTTGCGTTTTCAGCTATTAAATATACAGGTACAATGTTGTTATCAATAATTTATATTTTCCATAAATGCATTATTTAGAAAGTAGTTAAAGGTTTATCACTCAAAATTTAAGTTTATTACACATGAGTATATCTTGATTTTGAATAAGAGTGTCACTTTAAATAAATCTGCCTTAAAAGAAATAAACGTTGTCATTCTATTCATGTGCATTCACAATGGTGCTATATACATGACCTCAATGTTAGCATTATAATTCCAATATGTTAGCTCCCATTCACATGTATTCACAGTGGTACAAGCGGCATGATCCCAGTTCCAAAGAGGAGGTTGAGATGATGGAGAACATCTTCAACTGCCTGTGCTCCTGCCTCATGTCCCCCATCAACAGAAACAGGTTCCTCAAGGGGGAGGGGCTCCAGCTCATGAACCTCATGCTAAGGTAATCACAGCTCATAAATCTCATGCTAAGGTAATCACAGCTCATGAATCTCATGCTAAGGTAATCACAGCTCATAAATCTCATGCTAAGGTAATCACAGCTCATAAATCTCATGCTAAGGTAATCACAGCTCATAAATCTCATGCTAAGGTAATCACAGCTCATGAATCTCATGCTAAGGTAATCACAGCTCATAAATCTCATGCTAAGGTAATCACAGCTCATGAATCTCATGCTAAGGTAATCACAGCTCATGAATCTTATGCTAAGGTAATTATAGCTCATGAATCTCATGCTAAGGTAATCACAGCTCATAAATCTCATGCTAAGGTAATCACAGCTCATGAATCTCATGCTAAGGTAATTATAGCTCATGAATCTCATGCTAATGTAATCACACCTCATAAATCTCATGCTAAGGTAATCACAGCTCATGAATCTCATGCTAAGGTAATTATAGCTCATGAATCTCATGCTAATGTAATCACACCTCATAAATCTCATGCTAAGGTAATCACAGCTCATGAATCTCATGCTAAGGTAATTATAGCTCATGAATCTCATGCTTTGGTAATTATAGCTCATGAAAATATGTTCAGGTAATTACAACTCATGAAACACATTAAAACATATTGAATATGCTACATTCTTTCAACAATTGCGTAATCCATAATATTGTATGCATTTTCGAACTCTAAAAAGTAATTTTTAATTGGGATGTGATTTGAACTGTGGAATTACACAAATTCTCTACTTATCTTTAGGATTATGTTTATTATGCAAATGTAACTGAATAGTTTGGGCTAGAAAGTTTTTTTTTAATCCATTTCTTATCATCTGTCCTGTTACAGAGAGAAGAAACTTTCACGCAACTGTGGAATCAAGGTGTTAAACCATGCCATGACTGGGCCAGAGGGTCGAGACAATTGTCAAAAGTTTGTCGATATTCTCGGTCTGCGGACGATATTCCCACTGTTCATGAAGACGCCAAAACAAGGGAGGGCAGGGCCTCCACCTGAGGAGATGGAAGGTATTGCATATTACTTGTATCTTAATGTTACAAAATTATTTATGAAATGGACAGTCAATCATGAAATTAAACTTTTGGATGAATAAGCACTAATTCTTATACTAGTGCTTGGCATCAAATTTGTTAACAAACCCTTTAATATACAATCCCGAATTTGAGCACATCCAGAAAGCATTCTACCAAATCGGCAGAAATGTGATTTGTCCGCGGATTCGCGGATCTAATGGCCCCAGAGACACCCCCCCCCCCCCAAAAAAAAAAAATAATTGTTTTTTTGTTTTTTTACCTGAAAAAAACTATTTGGTTGCTTTCAGTTGTTTAAGTTAATTTTCCAGTTTGCTTCAAATTTAAAGTCAGGAGAGCCCTCAAAGAGCTTCTAAAAAGCCATTTTTTCTTCTACAGCAGTACGCTTTTGACCCAAAGAGTGCCCCATAAACCCAAGGCCGAAAAAGTTTCAGCCCTCCAGCTGCCAGCTGTCAATCACATCCCTGGCAGGGTTTGTGGGCTTGTGCTCATTTTGTCCACTGGACAATTTGTACTTTTTGACCATGGGCGGTAAACCTAGAGACATTTCATAATCTTTTAAACAACAAAACATGCATATTTGTGTCACAAACCCTTATAGGTTGCTATTTGATGTATTTTCAAGAGCACTGTGAAGCTAACTCCAATGTTTGTCTGTTGTTTTTCAGTCAAAAAGAGGCATGACTCAGCAACTATTAAAGCCAAAGTGTCATAGTACATGAGCATATTTTCTACACATAATTTGGTACACATGTGGCAAGAGACCATGTGTTGCAAATCCATCAACTCTTGGTTTAGTGATTGTTGAGTAATACCCCTTTTTTACTGAGATACCCCCCCCCCACCACCACCACCACCACCACCACCACCACCACCACCACACACGCACACTGATTGCTGTGCTCATATTAAATTCTTTAATTAATTTTATGCCGGAAAGTGTTTAATTACATTGTAAATTGTTATTCTAAATTTCATGTCAATATGAATCTTTTTCAGAGCACATCTGTTCCATTATCAGCTCGATGTTGAGAAATTGCCAGTCCACCCAAAGACAACGGTTGTTAAGCAAGTTTATTGAGAATGACCATGAAAAGGTGTGAAAAATTCTGAATAATACTATTCTATGAGTTATGTGAAAGAAGGTGTACTGTTTGCTCTGGGGGGAATTCTAATGAAAAAGGGGTTGAATTCGGCCCATTCACAAAGAGATGGATTTTGTTGTGGTCATACACCACTTGTTTCGCTTGGATAGTGGTTATTTCAGGGGTTTTTTTAACAAATAAATCAAAATTTTAATCATGTGGGAAAATCATTACCAAATTTTCTGTTAGATGGTATGCAGTTTTCTGCCAGGTTAAAGTTAAAGTACTTAAAGATCCTATAAATTAACCTTCAGTTTCATCTTTTCCCTGTAAACTTTACATATTATTTCGATTTTTTTTCCTTTATTTCTATTCTCCCTTTTCCCATGCATATTATATATTCTAGCATAAGCATAATATCTACTGTAAAATTTGGTATCAAAAATAAATACATATCTTTCTTTCTGTTTCATCAATGCAGGTTGAACGGTTGCTGGAGTTACATTTCAAATACCTGGACAAAGTACGATTTGTGGATGACCAAATTGAGAGGGAAAAATCTGTAAGAATTTTTTAAGGGCTCTGAAACAAATATTTATGCAATGGTACACTAGCTGAGAGCCCTTTGAAGTTCCTCCATGGCTAGAATGTTACTGCCTGGCTGATAATGCTATTCTGGCTGTGGTCATTGCATTGCAAATATGCATTTAAAATGAACTGTACAAAACATGTGAACTTCTTTGAGACTGGGCTAAACCTTTTGCTACTTTTTCTTTGGGTTTATTTTAATATACTTTTTACACCAAATAAACATTTTTGAAAATCAGGTCTTACGTGGTACCGGTACTCTGAAATGACCATGTGCTTTTCAAGTTTTGCTACTCACACCTGATATATGTTTTTTTTCATTTATTCTTTTTTCCATCCCTTTAGAGATTAAAGTACACCAGTAAGGAGGTTGATGATGATATGGAGGATGAGTTTTACCTGCGTCGTCTCGATGCGGGGCTGTTCACACTACAGCTGATCGACTACATTCTCCTCGAGACATCTGTCACAGGCCCTTCCAGTGTAGGTTTCCATTTTTTGGAGAAAAGAAGATGAATAACAAAATCATAACTGAAAATTTAATAATTTCAAATAAATCAATATAAAAAAAAATCATGTTCCATTGAATGACTTTCCATCATTTATTTTATTTTAGTATGTTTTACAATCTTTTTAGATTAAATCTCGAGTGCAGCAAATTTTGAATATGAGAGGCGGCTCTGTAAAGTCAATTCGTAGCATCATGAGAGGTAAGATTCTTGGCAAGGCACACAATAGAGTTTGATGCATTTTTTTTCCATTTTAATGCATTATTGTTTTACTCAATTGAGTGTTTAATAATGATCAAAACAAAAACACATATTATTTGTGTATAGATTAAAAATTATAAGCTTTTAAATATGTTATTTTTCAATTAAAAGCTACTTGGCCACAAATTTCCAAGTTAAAAAACAGCCAAAATATCATTTTTAATTTAAATACCACATAATTTAATCATTAATGTCAAATGAAATAAACATAATAATGCATTAAAAATATATTGGGTTTTTTTGCATCATGATCAACCAATATTGTGGGCATTTAAACTTGGGATTTATTATGAAATCAAGATTAAGAGCTTTAAACTTCAGACTTACCCCGGTATGTACAGTTCTAAAGATTGGGTTTTGCTCGGACATTTTCATCTAAGCAGTAGGAAGTCGCTTGAAATAAACATGAATGACTTTTGAAGTAATTTCAAAAGGTGTCTTAACCCCCTTTAACCTTTGCTTTTATTCAACCGATGATGTCAGTGTCCTTACGATATTTTTTTATCAAAACGCAGCCTACAGTATGCCAGTAACGCCTTGAAAGTTACGATCTTTAGTCTAACAATCTTTATTGTAATGGAGCCCCAGAGAATATGTCCCCGGTTGTGCTAGAATCATGTGCAAGTCTCACCTTCAATATTTTGTGTGTTTCAGAATATGCTGGAAATATCGGCGATGCTAAGGACCCAGAATTGCGAGAAGAGGAACAAAATCATATCATGCAGCTGATTGAGAAGTTTTGAGGTGTATGGATATTGTTATTATCAGAAGTTCAAAGATGTACCGATATCATTCTGAGGTGCATCAATTCCATCGTTATCAAAAGTGCTGCTAAACTCATAGTTTTTGCATTTTTTAAGGTCTTATCTGTTCACACCTATCAAAGCTCAGAAATGTATCAATATCATAAGGGCTGAGGTGTTCTATAATTAAAAGTTAATGGAATTTCTTAGGTGTTATCTGAATTTGTTATTATCAGAAGGGCTGAGGTGTATCATAAATGTTATTATCCAAAGCTTTAATACACCTCTGATTTAAAACAGCTTGCGTTGGCGTTCCCTCCGTGGCGCTCTTGTTTTTCTCATCATACCTGTTGACACAGTAAAACACGTTATGTGATCTAAAGTAAGAATTTAAACAAAATAGAAACAGTCTTTAAAAAAAAACTTTTATATATACCGGGCGGTATTTTGTTTCCGGTGAATGAAAAAACAATGACGCTATGGTTTTTAAGCAGGTGTTTGTGAGAATAAACGTTTACATGTATAATAAGAAATGTACATGTTGACAAATATTAAACATTACACAGTACATTATTATGACATACTTTCTTTTTCTTATGTGCTCAGTTTCATTTCAGATTGTAAATGTTATTGTACAGTATTTTTTAAATAATAAATGTGCTATTATTGTAAACTACCATGTTGCTTATGATTTACTTACATGTATACATGTATTAAGTCAGTTCACTGTTATGCCATAGGGCTTGAAAAAGGCATCCACCTTATATTGAATAAAAAAACATGTAATTGCCGAAAACCTTTCAAAGTGAGTTGTGTTTAGTTGTTGTACAGAACTGGATCAGTAGTGTAGAATAAGAAGTCGACACGATGTGGAGATATTTATTGAGTGTAAGTAAAACTCCATCTACGTGTCGATTGGACACATGCTTGTGTAATATACTACAATGTATTGGTATGGGGCGTCCCAGACACTGGCCGTTTTATGGACTTTGACGAGTGTTTAAAGCAGTTATGAAAACAGTCTACACCATGCAGGGATGTTTATTGAGTGCAGGTGAAAGTCCATCTACCTGTCAAGTTGACACTTGCCTGTGTAATTTTATGAAGTGTTGTTGGGGAATTCCTGATGATGTCTGTTTTTACAACTGTAATGGGTGTTGAAACAATCATGAAAACGCTCAAGTCAACGTTTTAAGTATTTTGACAAAATAATTTTTGGAATGTCCGAGGTTAAATTCAATGTTTGTTTTCTTTTACTGGACAAAAAATACCTCTAGGTCCCATTCTTAAAATCCCCAAGAGCTATACAACCAAATCCTATTTAAAATTACATTTTTAATTAGGTCATAGTATAAAAAGCGAGGGAAAGAGAATTTGAAAGTGCTATTTTGATTGGTAAAGAGGGCTCTTATGTGGTACTCTAAAAATAGCAATAAGCACAATTCATCATAGACATTTCTTTTGTTGGAAGATACTCCTCGTCTTTGTAAATAGTGAAATCATATACATCGGCAAACACATTTGGACTGTTCAACAGTGAAGTAAGCAATTACGGTAATGAAGAAATATCCTAAAAGCTGGTTTATCAAGTATTAAGATGGCCACCATTATTTGTAGCAAAGAGGATAATTTATACCAAATTCTTGTCTGCACAAGAAATAAATCTTCTCTTGTTTAACCAAAAAGGGGCCTAACTGGTTACTGGTGTTTTTATCCCACAATCTTGTTTAACACAAGGATGTGAATGACCTAGCAGCTTAAGGTCTGAAACCATTTGGTGATGGGTTCTGAGGGCGCTTTAGGTCTCATGGGCAATCAAAGTTGGTGAAGAACACTGATGCAGAAGCAAAACTGGCTTTTTAGGAGCCCTTTAGTGAGCTCTTCTAAATTTCAAAATTGGTGTAAGCTGGAGTTTCAATACTAACAATAAATGAAGTACCAACCAAAAGCAACCAGTTTTTACTTTAAAATTAAGTTAAAAAAAAAAATGTTTATTTCTTGTGGTCCCTTGATCTGTCTGAGTAAAAAATCCGTGAATCTGCGGACAAATCACATCTCTGATAACGCATAAGACAATGGCAAGACTACATACATGTATGAAGGTCACATGGATGTTTCTTGACCGTTAAATAGTTGAAAATAAAATTTACCTAGGAAGCACTTTAATAAGAAATACACTGTTCAAAAATTTATTACAGCAAAATGTTAAAACTATCACAATTCTTAAATGGAGAAATAAAAATTTACTAACAGTTTTTACTAACAGTTGTTATTAACATCTATTAATTGATATATCTTTTATATTATGTCACATACGAGAACTTGAAAATCTACTTCAACATTTTTTTTTATAAATATTACTGTTTTTTTTTCTTTTACATTATTTAAGGGAAATATCCGAAGTTGTCAACACACAAGATCTTTTATAAATAACTCAACAATTACATAGTCTTGTCCAACAAAACAAATAGTCCCATCGTAACACTACTGCCCAACAACGACTGTTTCATCATCCATAAACTCGTAATACGGTATATCAAGGTTGAGAGGAGCGGGGCCCTTCCTGATACGTCCAGAAGCATCGTAGTGGGATCCGTGGCAAGGGCAATAATAGCCGTTGAAGTCACCGGCTTCTGCTACTGGCACGCATCCTAAGGAAATCAAAGGATAACAAATGGTGATAAATGTTTTTGAGGTCTAAAAACTAATTCTTTTCATTTCTGCTTTGTAAAAAGTTGTGCACTAATTTATGCTATTTTGCATGACATAAAACAAAAACCAACGACATGAATTGCCGCCAAAATTAAAAAATAAAAATGTGAAAACTGCTTTCTGAATTCACCATTTCTATATTTTTACATTTTAGATACAGTTGCTTTTTTGTACATATCCAATTACTTTTATCAGGCTGTTTTTAAGACTTCTACTAAAAAGCCCTCTTTCAACAGTTTTCAAAGCAAAGCCACCCCTTTAAAATCCTGGGTGTCATGTTATTAAGAGAATAAGACTGCATTTCGATATATCTGTGCTAAGGTTATTCACTAGTTAAGAGTGAACAAAAAGTTCGGCCCTATTTTCAGACATTAAATAGCACGTTGTATACCAAGATGTGTGCATATTCCTATGCAGATGAGCCACTTGGGATTCTGGGTTCTTTCCTCATCCGGTTGTGGGTCACGCAATGCAGCCATATCCACAGACCGAACCTCTTCAATCTCATCAGCTGTCCTGTGACGTACAAACAGCGGCTTTCCCTGCCATTTGAAGGTCATCGTTTTTCCCTCAGGGATGTCACTGAGACCGATTTCGATCTTCGCCAGAGCAACAATGTCCTTCGCAGCACTGATATACGAAATTACACCATTAACAACATCCTTTCCCAACAGTGCGCCAGCTGCCCCAAATCCTGGAAATGAAATAATCTCATTTTAACACACTAGTGACACACCGGAGATATTTCTTAAATTCTATTTCAACAGTTCCTTGTTAAATCGCCTAAAGCAGAATTTATGAATAATTTTCATAAATCACAAATTTCTGCCTCTCACCAAGAAACTGTAAAAAATGAAAAAAAAAAACTATTTTCTTTCTACAGACTCGTTCTCATTTAAAAAGGTCTGACATTGAAAAATCCATTTGAATTGGAATAAAGGTACAATTGTGTGGCAACAACTTCAAATACATTTAACCAGTGTTTTTTTCACTTTTAAGGGAATGGTGTTTGAGTGAGTGAGGGCCCATTAATTGGGGGAAAAAGCTTCATTTTGGCAAAAAGGGGAATGATTCTAACATGATTCATATACATGTTTTTTTTAAACTTGTTTTCAAACTTTGTATTAAACACAATTTATGGACATTTCATGAATGGCACTATTTTATTGATTCAATTGCTGAATGTTAAGAGGACAATGCTCCTCCATTTTTCTCACATGGGCAGGTGAAAAATATACTTTTTCAGGTGGGGAATGGGGCCGAACTTCGGGACAAGAATAAAACCTTGTTAACAATATTTTAAAACCTTGTTAACAATATTTCTTTGTAATTCAGAATCAATAAATATTACATTGACAAGTTGAAGACAAACCTCCTGCAAAAATATATGTGAAAGTCTTGGCCTGGGGACCACCCTCGTTTTTGTCTGTATTTGAGACATTGCTTGGCCGGCGATAATCGTCTAGCTTTGGTACTCGAATATCTGTGTGTGAATACCTCACTTGGGCTGGTCCTAGAAATAATAGAAAAGACGGTCACCTTTGCAAAACAATGTGATTTTGTAGGCTTATTTGTCATAGTATTCTAACCCTGCTTAAGTTGAAACTTAACTTAAGATTGTGATTTTTTTGTCAAAAAAATTGTATGTGGATGGATCTGTTTTACGTCTTTTTGAAATTAATATAACAAATCCTACATGTACGAATTGTTCGGTCACCATTTTCGGTAGTCATTCTGATTGTTATTCCTGGTTAAAGCATATAAAGTCTATAAAATATCATAAAAACAAGAAATATTACCATTAAATATGTTATAACATATTAGCTCCGTGTACAAATTTCTTTATTGATGTTTGTTTTGTTTTGTTTGTACATAAGTTAAAAACGTTTTTATACAAGTTTAAATAATCTAAACCTAAGTATTACTTCATATTGTTCATTTTGCTATAAAAATATCGAAACTTTTTTAAGAACACAGAATGAGTACAGTTGAGGCCATATTTTTTGTAAGTATGATGTATGCAATATAGTTGTCCATGTCAAAAGAAGCTTATCTACATACTTAAGGTATAGCCTGGGTTTTTCATGCATTAAATGCTTGTTTTGTGCAAAAAAAAATTTCAATTACATGGGAAAATAAGGATATAACCCTTTATTATCTATTTCAAACATAAAATATTTCTCTTACATAAAACACAACTTCAAAATCAAATCCCCCCACACCATACACACATTCAAACTAGTTTGGACATTAGGGATTAAAAGGATCTCATAGTAAATGTCTTTTAAGTGAAGGTATAAGAAGAATCCTGCATTGAACGTCTACCATTTTACACTAAAGTGTCACATTAATGCATCTACATCTTGAGACTAATGTTACAAACAGAACAAAAAAATAATTAAACAATCACTGTGATTTCATTACCTCTACCTTAGATGACTTTATTCGTAATCAAACCAAGAGGATTTTATTTGTAATAAATGATATATTAAATATTTTACAGTTACATAACAAAAACACTTGCCAGTTATTTGTGCCGAGGCTAAGAAGGCAGCTTTTGGCAAAGGCTGGATGCCCGGTTTCGCTTTAGGTACATATATTTTCTCTAGATGTTTTGTTAGAAGAGGTACCACAGGGGCTATGAAGTTTGGAACAACTTGAGTTGTTGCTGTCAAACCAGCTATTTTCTGCGCCGCGATCATTATTTTATTTTCCCCTTCTTAACGAGAATGGAGGAAGAAGGTCAACTGTTTACGGCAAATGTCGTAAAGAATTGATAGTGGCTAAACTTCGGTTTCCGGTATCCTGGACTTCATACCATTGCAATATCGTACCAACACATCTCTTACCATTCATGCAGCTGGTTATCTCGTACCATATATACAAACTATAGTAATACTGAACCGTGTAGTAGTAATGAGTAAAAATTGAAATAAGAGGTTAATTTCAGTGACTAATATGTTTAATCTGAAAATTAGTAAATAAATAGTCTGTTGGCCTAAAATGGGAAAAAAAACTAACAACAGAATTAAGCTATATTTAATCTTATTTCCTTAGATTTTGGAACTGAAAATTAGCGATCTTACATGAGTATTTTTTGCATAAACCATTTTCTAAAAACAAATTAAGTCATTCCTTGAGTACCGTCAGTTATCCACGGAACTATAAACCAATTTACAGGTCCGTGAAATACCACATCAAATGAAACATGTAAGAACTGAATTTAGTGACCTAATAAAATCTGACCTTTATTGAAATGTGCATGAATGCGTTCCTAGAGTCGCATATTTATTTTAGAACTATGAGCAAAACAAGTGTACATGTCATATAATTTATAAAAGATATGATCCCGCTGGTGAATGACCTTCATGAAAAAATAACGAGAATGTGTGATATGTTTGTGTGTTTCGTCCTATTCACTTTATTAATGTATTTGCAATTACAGTCCAGTACCTCAGTACAACATATATTTAATATATACCTCAATTGTGTGTACTATTAAGAATTTTTGTACGTCTAATTTGTTTATAATTATATCACTTTATTGTACCTTTTTCCTCATGTATAATGTTTGTATATTCTCAAGTTATGTCGTGAATTCTGCTTAAACAATTTATCGTTATTTCCTCCCCTCCCGGGACCATATATATCGTCCCATTGCTTTGCAGTCTATCACACTTTTATGTTTTGTTATTTAATTATTTTATGTTGGGTATTTTGGCTAGAATTTTTTAAGGCCAAATTAATCCATTATTTGTTCAGCTTACTTTTTAAAAATATTTTATTTTGGGTGTCTTTAATTTGTCATGGATAATGTGTTATTTTTTTAATCAGTTCTGCACCTACATAAATTGAGTTTGAATATAATTCCTCTACGTATTTTGTGATCGTTCTGTTGGAGATGGCAATTATGATTGTTTGGATTGTTTGTGTAAATGATCAATTCCATGCATGGGTTTTAACGTTTGTATATGTCTGTTCTTATTCTTCTGTATTCAAAGCTAGGCATGCATAGATGTAGTTATCGTTCCGGAGAGTTTCGATATTTTCTGAAGATCATTTGATTTTTAATTAGAGGATTTGATCATAGCTCTAATAAGGGACACCATCTCACTACTCAGTAGCTGTACAGCTGACATAGTACATGTATATGTACCAGGGACCTGTTTAAGTGTTTCTCATATCATACACATAACACATGCTTTCGCTACATACAATAGTTCACACAAACAGATACAAATAGGTATCAACAGCTATATATAGAAGGAACGGAATGCAAATGTTACGTAACTTATTGAAGTTTAATCCATTGTACCCAATTCGTGTACGGCAGGGGAACATATGTATTTATTAAAAATTTTAACACAAAATCCTCAAAAAATACTTCAAACAGTTAAAACCCTCCAAGGTACAATCGTATTGTACAGTACCAGCTAGCTGGGGGTCTAGTACTAGCTGAATTTTATACAGTATCAAAAAACCCACATGATGTCATCATAAAGTAGTTTGTTATAACAAATAAGTAATTTGGTAAACATAGTTTAATTTACAATTTTAATTTATTTTGATTTACATCTATGTCAGGTTATTATATACTAGATAAATTACGTGTTCAAAAACAGTTTTATATTTTTGAAATGCAGGTTAGTTCAAACATTATATATTTTACAACGATTGTATGGAAAAGTATGAAAACTTATACTATTAAGTCACTCTCGTTGGCACGATGTTGCGTGAGAGTGTGGTATTGTGTTGTGGGGGAAACCTGAGAACCCAGAGAAAACCAACTTGTCGGGCTTAGTGATCACTAACCAAACTGACATGCGCCCTGGCCGGGAATCGAACCCGGGTCGCCTTGCATAAACAAGGTGAGAAGTGCAGGTTGCACTTATAATGTACAACAGGAAAAAAAGAAATAGCCCCCATGTCCTGTACCACTACAATTGAAGGGATGAAATGTCCCATGTACAAGTAAGCTACTTGAGACAAAAGTAAGACATGAACATTAACGAATAAGTTGAAAATTTAATATATCACTTTGAGTTTTCTCTATGCATACTTCGTTTGCCTACATATCCAATTATAGACGTTTACTTGAATTGTTATCTAAGACTTTATTTATATTTGCACAGCCAAGTTTCCGCAGTTAATTTGTGATAAGAGGGGAAAAGAAGAGTAACTCTGAAAAGGTTGAAAATTTCTAGCAGATATAGGACTTTCGAATTTAAATTATGTTTTTCCATACAAATTATTTACAAAAGACATGCCTTAAATTGCATTTAATGACTTCATCGTTTGTCCAGTCAAATGTTTTTTTAAAATGGATTTATTTGTTCTGGTATTTGTTTGTATTTCCCAAGTCATCAGTTATGACTTAACCGTCCCTAATTAAAGGGACAACCTGATAAACAGTTAAGGTATACGAATACCATGTACCAGTAAACTTGTTTTAGTTAGATATTTTTACACTAACACGGTCAGTTTACTATCTATATTCATAATCGGTCAGTCATCTGTACATTTATGTAAAAGTGAGCAAAACATAACTGCAATTATGCACTTGTGACAGTCAAAATAAATACGAGATTACACTGAATTACATGTCCAGGGTGCGTTTTTACTTAAATCACATTGGTTTCATATTATTCATCAAATAACAATTAGAATTAATTTGCTTCTCATGTACATTTATTTATTATTAAGGAGTTAAAATATATAGTAGCATGTTGACATTTTTAGGTTGTCAAAATGAAATGTCCTTGCGAAGTTAAGGTATTTCGAAAAAAAAAATGCTATCACTTGTCCACTCGTATTCGATACCACTTGGTCTGTTTCCTAACCATTACATCCTACATCTTGAAGTCTTAGTAGGGAATTTTCATTGGAGTGAAGCCAGACGCACACCTGATTGTTGACCAGGTGAACATGCATTTCAAGGTATGCCCTACATGGCGGCAGTAAACTCGTGCTGATGCTGTTATGAATATGTCATATCTCAATTTGTTATTTTGGTTCACCATCCAGCAGACAAGACGTTCAATTCCTTCAAGGTGACCAAGTTTAGACAGTGAAGCTATATGATATAGGTATTGGTTCTTTTCTAGGATTTAAAGGGGTACCATTTTCTCTTTCCTAACAAACCAGCTTGTTGTATCACACCTCGTGAAGCTATGAATGGCTAGTACAACTGAACAAATATCTTCTCCTCTGTTTTTGAACGGGGGCCCTTCAGGGCCACGTTCATAGTAGGCACATCCGATCGTTACTACAAATGATTACACGGTGATTCGGTCGAAATAATGCGCTCATTGAATGCTTGAATACACATGACATCTTTAAACTAACAAATCTGAATTGATCTATAGTAATGTACGCTTAAACTCGTACATTTTGCATATCCCTGAAAATGCAGCTGAAAAAATCACAAAATGAAGACAACATATTTATACGCAACCGCTCAAAAACGGCGAAAAACTAAATGTATTTTTACAGGTGTGAGTCGGTATAAGAAGTAGTTACCATACTTGATTAATCGAATCCAAACAATTCTAAAATTTCCTTAAAAATGAAATGATATGTAAACATTATTTCACTGATCAATAAACGAACAAACGAAGTGAATGCTTTTTGGAAACCGTATATCGATAAAGTATATTATACAGATACTATATTTAGCATGATCATTTCACTTTTCGATCGTCGCCATTTTGTAAGCGCCCTGCCAAAAAGTGTCTCATGGACTTCAGCTGGATTAAATGCGTTTTGTAAGTATTTTATAATCAGATTGTTACACATGAACGGCTCTACGTGTGCGTGACATGACAGTTATTGAAATTGCTTCATTATTTGCACTGTATACATATTGTTCTTTGTGCAAATATCTGTGTTTTACCTGCGTTGTTTATGTGCGTGACTTACATTAATTGAGAGGCCTAAATAATGAACCTGCGTGTTAATTCTATTATTTAAACTGTTTAGATTACGATGTGAATTTGTGTAGTTCATCTAGCTAATTTTAATGACGTATATTATGCTTTTCGTTAATTTATGCATTCGTGCCGTTCATCTTCAAGTGTTGGCTTCATCGCACCTGTCATGAGCAGCTTTTGGTCGTGATGGAACACTTAAAAGTTGAACCCATCAATTTAAACTGGTATGCCAGAGATGTGTTAATTGAGTATGTTGCTTAGGCTATACGGGCGTCAATGATTGTATGTTTGGGTGTTGTTGATTTATTTATTTTCCTTTCTTATTATTTTAAACAGACCCGGGAGGAACTGTAAAGAGCCAGCCAGACAGCCGGCCCGCCGAGCTGCCCACCCGGCCGAGCTGTACTTTGTGTATGCCAACATGCCGCCATGCTGTAATTTGTTAGTACTTCAAGATCATATAATGGAAAATTGTATCCAAACTGAAGTATAAAGTGAGTAAGTTTGGGTCATATAAGCCCATTGATACTGTTTGTTCCATTCCTAAATGAATTCCTTTCATCTTGTTTGTCGATCATTTCGGGTGCGGCTTTGATAATGATATTATTTTCTAATGAAACTGCTGACTCGAATTAGTCTTTGGTCTGTATTGTGCATCTATTTGCACATTTTGTTTGCTCTTTAAGCAAACATTACATTAATTTAAAATTCTATAAGCAATTAAACAAAACTTACTGCACATTTGATGCAGAATGATGTTTTATTTAGTGTGCATATGATTTTCAGCTTATGGACAAGAAAGCATCTACTTCAAGAATCACAGCAACACAATGAGATCCCTATTTTAAAGAAATAATGCCACCTTTCAAATAAATCATTAATTCATTCCATCAATCATTCATATATATTCATTTATTTATGCAGTTTATACATTGAAAAACTTGACATTTCTTAAGGCAAAAGAAATAAAAAGTGAAACACTTTCATAAAGATTAGAGCCTTTTCCCTTCATGCATTTAAAAAACAACCTTTATACATTATAGATGTCTTAAAACCCTAATGTATTGTTTAGTTCAATAGCCAGCCTGGTTGCTGTAGCCACAGGGGAATGTACATTTCTCAAGGCAAAAGAAATAAAAACTGAGCCACTTTCATAAAGATTAGAGCCTTTTCCCTTCTTGCATTAAACAAACAACCTTAATACATTATAAATGTTTTTAAACCCAAATGTATTGTTTATTTCAATAGCCAGCCTGGTTGCTGTAGCCACGGGGGAATTTTCATGGAAAAGAACCAGTGCTGGTAAAAATGTGGTCTCGTGTGGTTTTCCATACCGGCATTCAGCAAGGATTTCAGAGAAAGAAATGCTGTCTCCAAGTAAGAAGAAATTCTATGCATGTCTGGTTTTAATGCTTTCAAAATGCATCTGGGTACTCAATAAGATGAGATTAACTTTTGAATTGTTAAAAACTGATAGCAAAATGTCCAAAAAACTACATATTTCATAAAATTTGTCTTGAAAATCTTTCAATTCATGAGCTTTTCTGCATATTTATCACATTTATGACCACATAAAAGGTTGTGTATTCCTCAAATGAGTGTTAACATGCTTTTTTCAAACTTGAACAGTATTGGCAGATAGTTTTATAAGTGTAAAACATTGCTTTTGTGTCTTGCTTGCTCCCTTTTTCCTCCCACCGGTAGTCCTGCAATCTGAATCCAGGAGATGCAGCCCTGAATCCAATATTTCAGAAGAATGAATATGTAAGTCAACTCTGTAGTACTTGTTTGTGTGTAAATGATCAAAGGAGTGAGATTTATAGCAAATCAGGTGTAAATAAGCAACTTATAGACATTGGTGAAGTGCTGTACTCTGATTTTAATGCCAAATCTAGCCTTCAAAACAGATACTTAAAGTAAAAAAAATATTAAAAATGGGCATATTAATGTTATCTCTGCATTTTCTACATCATGTAGCCACCTCAGACATGAAAACACTAGCAGTTGTCATGAATCTGTCAGTTTTGGGTGTGTTTTTTTACCATTTCTTTTGTTGTGCCATTTGTCCCTGAAGCAAACAATTTGGCATATAGCGGTGTTTAGACTGTCTATAAACACATTATCACTAAATTTCTTTTGTTAAACTGAACAGTTCTGTTACCTTTGTATATAAGTGGATAAGAAAAGCAAAATTTTGATAAGTTGAAGCATTTCAGTTTGGCTCTATGTCATTTTTGTTATGCGATGGTAATTTGTACGTAGTATGTGCGTCCGTGCGTCTGTAAACAATTCATGTTTACACGATACAGCCTTCAGTTATGATTGTATCTTGATGAAACATGTACAGTATTTACATATCCATTAGAGCTCGGTTTCTTTTGAAAACCAGCCAGAGACGACCATGCTTGCCTAGATTATGGGCCTTGATAGTATAAAAATCCTGTAAACAATTGCTCGTTAACACGATACAGCCTTCAGTTTTGATTGTATCTCGATGGAACTTGTACAGTATCTACATATCTATAAGAGCTCGGTTCCTTTTGAAAACCAGCCAGATCCACTCAGCCAGTAGACCATACGCCCTTTTGGGCCTCTTGTTTATATAAAACTCTAAGCGCAAAAGATGTGCAAAAACCTTATTTTGCTTAGAAAAAAACTTATAAGAGTAGGCTGGTCATTTTTGTGGTGCTGTTCTGTAGACACCATTGAAAGCTACAAGGAAAACTTTACTTGGTCAAATTATTCCAATGCATAAAGAAATAATGGCTCTTCAAAGGTTTGCAGCTTACCATTTGAGGGAAATGGCTATTTTATGAAAATACCACAGGTGCTAATATTTGTCTCAATCATTTATTGTTTAATATATCATTTCCAAACTTTCAGTATGTGTTGCATATAGCCTGCAGATGAACTATATGAGTTCTGAAGCCTGTTCCCCCTCTATCATGCAATGAATATTAATGACTATGTATGTGGTACATGTACTTGTGCTTGCAATTACACTGTGCCATCTCATATATCATAATATAGTAATTCTGCAATGACCACATTTTTATGTACCAGTTGTTGCTTTATACTGAAACATTTATTGAAAATAAACATAAACACTGGCAACACATAAATGTTTCATTCATACATTTGTACATGTTCTTTCAGTGTATATGTTGATAATGTTAAGACATATTTCATGTGCATTTATACATGTGTTTATTGCCAACCTCATCAAATTATGCATAGTTTGCTCACACACATATTTCCAACACAGACATTTACTGAATGTACTACTACTTTACGTTGATTTTGATATGTAAATAAAACAATGTACTTCTCGTTTGTACAAAACACTTTTCATTTGCTATGTTGTTTGTTTCCATGTTCTGTCTGCATACAGATGATATTTTCATATCAATTTTAGCTCGACTATTCGTAGAATATGGAGAGCTATACTACACATCCAAGTGTCGGTGTTGGCGTCACACCTTGGTTAAGGTTTTGTGTGCAAGCACACATAGGTTAATATCTCAGTTACTCCTTCAGGTATCGCACTGAGACTTGATACAATGGTACTCAACCATCCAACCTACTTAATTAACCAAGCTAGAAAACTCTACTTTGCATTTAATGCACATTATAGGCTTTTATTTTTTTACTTAAAAATTCTGGTTAAGGTTTTGCAGGCAAGCACACATAGGTAAATATCTCATTAAGCACTTGAGGTATTGCATTGAGACTTGATACAATGGTACTCAACCATCCAACCTACTTAATTAACAAAGTTAGATAACTGTAGTTTGCATTTAATCCAAATAATAGGACTTTATTATTCGACTTAGAGATTCTGGTTAAGGTTTTGCGTGTAAGCACACATAGGTTAATATCTCAGCAGCTACTTGGGGTATTGCATTGAGACATGTTACAAGGTACTCAACCATCCAACCTAATTAATTAACCTAGTAAGATAACTTCACTTTGCATTTAATGCAAATGATAGGCCTTTATTATTCGACTTAGATATTCTGATTAAGGTTTTGTGTGCAAGCACACATTATATAAATATCAAAGCAACTACTTGATGTATTGCATTGAGACTCATACAATTGCATTTAATCCAAATAGTTGCCCTTTATTATTCAACATAGAAATTCTAGTTAAGGTTTTGCGTGTAAGCACACATAGGTAAATTTCTCAGCAACTACTCGATGTATTGCATTGGGACTTTATAGAATGGTATTCAACCACTCAATGTCATTGAATAACCAAGATATATAACTGTATTTTGCAAATAATTGCCCTTTATTATTAGACTTAAACATTCTGGTTGAAAATTTCCATGTAACCACATTTATGTTAATATCTCACCACATGAATTGCATTGAAATCTTATCTAACAGATATCCATGCATGTTTCGCCAAAACTTTTCAATCCTTACACTGAACAGCGGCGGAATAGTCGAGCCTGCTGTCTCTGTGACAACTCTTGTTCAAAATTAACGTGATGTTCATTTCGATTGTGAAACTTATCCCTTGGGAACAATATTAACATCTTTTAGCATACATGCCTGGATGAGTTTTAAAAAATGACCATATTATGCATACTTACTGCATAAAAATATACAATGACATACATTTCATATCAACTTGTGTATCTGTATTTCCCTTTCAACTACTTCGAAATAACAAACGTCCCAACCCTAAAATTTTCAAACATATTCTACATACATTATTTTTATCTTATACTATATATAATAAAATTGAAGCCTGTCAACTCGTACGTTGTTGTGAAACATATGAACCCCACCTCTCAACTTCCCTGTGTGTTCCTATCAATTCGTTTTTGAAATTCCTGTCGTCATTTGAAAAAAATGCTTACTCTCTCGGGGCCACCGTTCCTCGGCGCTTTCATTAGAAATCTCATTAACATTGAAAAATCGCCGCTTGTTACTTACACCAGTATGAAATAAAACTGGAATACTTCGCTCGCAGCTCTAGGATATCATATGTGTCTGGAGACCTTACAATGTCCTTGTTTATGTCTGTCTCCTGTTAGAATGCAAATAATGCCTCCTCTGGATATATTTCAATAGTCAGGTACTGTCAAGAGCTGGGCGACTGTAACACATTCAGTCTCTTAGAACATAGTAGAAACAGCGGTCTCAAAGCATTTCTGATATTTGCCAGTTTACCACTCGTCGAAAATTATACATAACAATTAGATTTTGTCATCGTTGCCCATAAAAGCCTTCCAGTCAGTAAGAGTTAGTGATTTTGAACCAGATTTTAAGAATGTTGGCGTTGACCTTTCTTGCATTCAAATGACTTCATTGAATCAGGGTAATCAGACAGCTCTTCGAATATATCAGGTACTCTTGGTAATCTTTGAAGTGTTGCATTCCCGTTATATATGTGTGCAACATCCCCACATGGTATAAAAGGCATCTCGTCAACAGTTTCTGAGGTCCGTGGAACTGGACCATGGAAAAGGGACAGTTTTGATCACGATTTGATTGTTAATGAACTCTTCCATAACAATGCAAAGGGTTTGTACGTTTATTTATCACTCAAGCAAAGTCCTTTTGAGCGAGTGCTCCGACAAGATTTGTACGTCATATAAGGCTTTTTGGTGCATGATGTACAAAGATACTGTAATCCTGGTTAGAGCTTCCCTGGTTCAAACGTGCACCGGTTTATAGCACTGTCAACCCCATTTAACGTCCCTCCCGGATGACGTTTTTTTACGAATCAACATAGGTTGACGGAATTCGTCTGGGTCACCTAAGGAGCATTTCTGCGAAAGTATATTAAATTATAGGTAGCAATATCTGATAAGAAGATTTTCAAAGTTGTTCCTTTTGTTTGCCATAGCAACCGGAGTATTGCATGGAACCACTTTTCTTGAAGGAATCTGGAAGAGGGCCAACCAGGTGATATATCTGCGAAGTTTAATGGAAATTGTGCTAGTGCTATTGGAGGAAAAGATTTTTGAAGGAAAATGTTGACGACGGACGGACGACGGACAACTACCTTATCACAATAGCTCAAGCTTAGCAATTTGTGCTTATGTGAGCTAAACACTGTAGCCTACTACTTTGGGGACAATTTATTAAATACCCAATAAATGTGCCAACAAGTTTGTAATAACGGTACGAGACATACGTTTTATTGCGTTAATAAGTTTATACATTTTGTTTATAGAGGTTCTTCACAAAGATATTATATAATTCATTCTACAATAATAAGTGTGGTCCATTGAAATCTATTCCAAACTGACCACGAGACGCCAATAATTGATATAATAGTGTATGATAATACCATCTTAAGATAATGCTTTAAAAAGTAATTGATAGCTCCGGTATTTCAACATATAAGCTATAATAGTTGTAAAAAGACAAACACACATACCATATCTAGACTATTGTAAGTTAAGGTATTATGACTTTTGAGCAATATAATTTATAATAATGATTTGAAAATTTTAAATATCTTTAGGCAGTTTCTTTCTGATATCCGTCACTGAGTCAATACCTCTAATAAGATCAGCTGTTTTTTCAGCCATCATTATAACTGGGGCGTTTGTATTGCCAGATGTCACTTGGGGAAGTGAGGACGCATCCACTACCCTAAGCCCTTGAATCCCTTTGACTTTAAGCTGAGGGTCAAGCACCGATGTCTTATCGTCTATAGCCCCCATTTTACACGTACAAGAATGGTGATACACGGTTACTGCCACATGTCGCACGAAGCACTCCCAGTAGGCATCAGAACGGAAGTCATGGTGAGAGCAAAATGAAAGCTTCATTTGCTCGATATCAGCTCCTAGTTTTTTCATTGTTGGCGTCTGGATGAACTTTTCCCATATCCTTATGCCGCCGATAAACGCCTCAATGTCTTGTTTGTCTTCGAGATAACGCGGATCCAAGATAGGATAATCAAATGGATCAGTACTTCTTAACCGAATTGTTCCTTTGCTTTTCGGATGGGTTACACTAAAAATAGCGTTAAAACCTTCAACATCAGGGTTTTCAGCCAAGTACTCGTCAGCAATCTCATCTCTAAAATTGAAATAGCGGGCGTTACCCTTATCCAAAAAGTCACTGAAAAGAATTGCTTGAATATCGGCATTTGTCTTTCCACGTTTCTTTTCATCAATATAGAAGAATCCTGATCCATCTGAGCCAGCGATCGTTAAGGGTCCAGTTCCAAATAGGTAATATTTTATTAATGTCGACCAGCTTTCTTTAAGCTTCTTCGTTATGCTATATGGTTGGTTTATTTTACTAAACAAAAATATCATTAGATGATCGTCCAAGTTGTTTCCCACTGGAAGATCAGCGACAACAGGTATCTTCAAATATTCCAAGTGCTCCTTCGGACCTACTCCCGACAGCATTAAAATCTGTGGTGAATTGATCGCACCGCCTGACAAAATGATTTCTTTTCTCGCTCGAACATATTGCTTTCGACCATTTCGAATGAAATAAACACCAACTCCTCGTTTATTTTGAATGTCGATTTTCGTAACAAACGAATGTAATGCAATATCGAGATTTAGTCTTTTGCCTGATCGTCCAAGGAAAGCTAACCCAGTGTTGTCCCGAACACCCCTTTTAACTGTTAATTGTATTCTATTAAAGCCCTCTTGGTCAACCCCGTTGTAATCAGTAATGTTATAGCCAAGTTCTTGACCAGCCTTCATGTACAAATCGGACAATTCTGTAACACGACCTGATGATACAGTTAATGGCCCTCCGCTGTGGTGGTATGGTGAGGTAAGAAGCTCGTCAATCTGGATGTTTTCAGATTTCAAGAAGTATGGGAGCACATCTTTGTAGCTCCAGCCTTCAATTCCATTCTTAGCCCACTGGTCATACTCGTAACGGCTTCCTCTCGTATATTGCATGGCGTTGAACACACTCGAACCTCCTAGTACACGACCTCGGGGCCAAAACGCCTTGTTCTCTTTCAAGCCGAGACATGAGTCCTTCTGTGGCTCTGTGTAATAAGCCCAGTCATGTTCCGTTTGTTCGATATCTAGCCAACGTATAGGAATGTGGAACCATGGATTTTCATCGTAAAAGCCTCCTGCTTCCAGCAGCAGCACCCTGTTTCCCTTGTCCTCCGACAGTCGCGCAGCCAGCACGCTGCCCGCGGACCCACCACCAACGACAATGTAATCATACTCCTCTGCAACTGTATCGGTAAGTATCTCTCGGTGACTCTTAAAAGGGTTGACAGACAAGAAATAAAAATATGCAAACGCAGCTACGATCCCACAAATTGCGATCTTCAATTCCATCTTATTAATACTATAGGTTTAACACAAATGAGATAACATGAAGAAAACACTCTAATTAAAGGTTGCAAGCGCAACCTACATTTTATAACAAGGTCAACGACTGATCTTTATTTAAGATAAGAAAAACAAGTTAAGTTATTCAAACAGTTTAAAGTGAAAATATTTGAATGAACTTTTTTTACGATACCATCCAATAAAATTCATAAACATGACAAATTTATAAATTAAACTTGAACTAATTACAAATTTATATTATTTTGAACCTTCGCTTCCATAAGCAAAGACATATTATAAAAAAATGTATATATTATGTGCAATAAAATTGAAATGTGCAAATGATTATATATTTTTTTAAACTTCCTATAATTAATACAGGGTTCCATGCAGGGTTCGGGCTCCGCGGTAGCCATAAACGCCTTACCAATGTTACAGTTTCTTCCAACGTAATATAATTTCGAAAAAAGTGTAAGATTATTCAATTTATCTATAATTTATTAAATGACGTTCGTGAAACGTTCGGTGCCTTCCGCATATATTGGAACATGAAACATATAGCTAATAGTGTTCGTGAGTTTGGTCCGACACTCCGGTCAGATAATAAGGTTTAATGACATATTTAATGACATGCATTGGCATTGTTCAACTCGGACATCTTCGTGATAACCTACAAACACACAAGTCACGCAGTATCAGCAATATTGACCGATCAGCAAAGGATAACAAAGTTTTTAAAGGCCTAGTTTAATCCTTCTATAAGTGACCCCCATCCGTGTATTATACACAAACACTGTGTATTGATCTTAATTTAAATGCATAATTGTCTTATCAGATCTCTGATCTGAATATCCTGCTGTGCAGTTTTGGAGGTTTTATTATTTAAATGGACCCTAAATGGCCCTGAGCCAATAAACAAATAAACTGGAAATTGGCCTGTACTATGACATCAGTGCAATTAACAGGAGATGCACAGCAGTCGATTGTCATGCTAAACACTCCTTAAACTATGCCTTTAAACACTTTATGCACTTGCGAAATGATCAAATGGCAGCCTTCATGGTACGGTGTAGCGGTTCACATCAGCCCAATGACCTAGATAACTCGTGGTTCATCCCAGGTGAACAACTTCAATGCATGATGACACAGATATTCAACTTAGCTTCAAGGTTTTAGGTCGTTATTAACAAAATATAAAAACAGAGTTGTGTGTGCATTAAATATCAAACTGCGATACATTCTAGATTTATCTATCATTTCTTGTCACGAATAATCGGAACACTGGTTTTGCAACAGCATTTAAACGACTGACTATAAAGGCATACTATTTGTCATCATAAATTGATGTTGTGATAGCGCCGATGACATTCACGACATCTTGGTTATAACCTTCAAACAAACAAGTCACACAAATTCACTAACATTGTCCGATAAGCAAGGGATAAAACCGTTCTATGTCAGAGCGGTCAATAGAGGGTGAAGCCTAAGCACCAAACTTATCTTAGGAGTGTTAATTAAGGCCACAGCCTTAAAGCCCAAAAGCCCATCTTATGGACACAGCATAAGTCACAAAGCCAATCTCAGGGTTGCCACGATGGGCACAGCCTAAGCCCCAAGCCCGCTTTGGGCTGTTAAAGAATAACGTATTTAGACGCTCGTTAAAGATGCTGATAATTTACGCCTTAAAGGCCAAGTTTAAGGAACGTTTGTTAATTTCCTGTCCTGCATCCCTTGTTTATTGTACAGTGTCAGAACAGGCGTCATTTTCCTATATATTTGTTTATTGGCGCAGGGCCATTTAGAGTTGACACTTTTATAGTATATAATCTCGTTGTCTCACTAATACTTAACCAATTCTTGTATAAAACAATATGCATTATTAAGCCAATGTTTTTATTAATTTGACCGATGGGAAATCAATAACAAATAAATAAGACTAAAAAATGTTTCATTATATGTTGTAGAGTATAAATAATATTCATTATTGACGTTACGTTTCTAAAAATCTTTTATAAATAACATTTATTATTACTCTTCTTCTTATTCAACAGCATTGTAATAATAATTTTAATATTATTTGAAAAATCAAACAAAATAAAAATATAAGATAATATGTCTTGCTCAGATCTTAGATTTGATAGACAGTATAAAGCAATAAAGATTAAGATCAATACACAGAAGTTGTGTACTATACACGGATGGGGGATTACTTATAGAAGGCTTGAACTAGGCGTTTAAGGGCTGAGTAAAGGACTGGTGTATTATTAAAACACCCGCGTTGATATTGACAGAAGTAATTCATAATTAGAATTATTTTTTTTTTTTTTTTTTTTTTTGTCCCGAAACGTTTAATACCGGTTGAGTTTACATGAAAATGTATTAAATTTTGTTTATGATAAAAGAGCGACAAGAGGAATTTGATATAAAACATGTATTTTTAAATGCGCCCTTTGGTTAATATATTTAGAAGAGTTGGTAGTTTAGAGTTAATAACCTTTTGGCCCGCGAGAAAATTTAATACATTTTTTTTTTGGATTTAATTAAGCTGCGCTCGTATTTTAGGACTACTCCAACATGATTTTATCTTAAAAAATATAAATGTCGTGGATAAAGTTATATCTTTGCAGTATGTTAAAATAGAAATAAATTTTAAAAACACGCACACAACTTGACTGTTGTAATTTACTGATTGACAGAAAATACGTTTGTATACATGTACCTCACGAAATGGTTGACACTTTCTAATCAACAATGTATGATAATCGCTCCTAAACACTTCAAATGAAATTAAACTTATACAATTTCAGCGTTGCATCGTTTAACAAAATTCCGTCAAGTTGAAATTTTGGCCAAGGATTGCATCATTAAAATACAAGCAAATCTAAACTATTTTACACGTGTAGAAGCAGAAAATAGCATATTATTTTATAGGCGAGGAAATAGTTTCATATCTTAATCTTTCAAAGAAAGTTATTTAAAAATAAACGTCTCTTACTTGTTTGTCTACATCGGTTGTGACCTTTGGTGACCCATGTCAGAACCCCTTTAAAGTCAAGTGATATATTATATATATATATACCACTGTATACAACTCTCACCCAAAAAGGGATATTAAACGAGGTAAAAGCGTAATCCAGCACTGGTGCACATAAAGAACAAGAATGATGTCCGTACTGGGACCGACACCAAATGTGAAAGTCCGATGGCGTTGTAAAATAAACGCTCCCCATTCCCACCCATAAACACCAAATCCTTGTGAAATAATTTCCCGTTCTCCGGCTGATAAACTTTAATGGAAAGCTAATGTCGTAAAATTTATAAACATTATTTTTCATTGCCATTGATTTATAAAACAAAATTATGATTGCTTCGTATAAAATTACTATTTTCTACAAACATTATGTATATTTTAACGTATTTGTTGCTGCTTAATACTGGGTGTATTATTCGATACCAGGTAGTTCGTACTCAAAACAGTTCGTACCAATGTTGACGTCATAAGGTTGGTTGTTATTAAAATAATTATAATTTGTTAAGGAATACGACTGCCTCAAATAGAATCACAGTTTCGAAGTGAACGTTGACATATGGTTTATTTATATAGTAAGAGCAAATAAGTATGTCAAAGAAGTGTCCGAGGTTATAAATCTATAAACAAAGTTAAAATTCGGATACAATTTCGGATGTTGTAGATTTTATTTTTAGTAGATTTTGATTCTGTATTTTACATTGACCATCTTGCCTAACATTTCTGAAAAAAATATCTATTTCAGAAATTAAAATAAAAAATAAAGAATTTTAATTTCGGTTTGAATATTTGTTGATTTTATTTGCAATACAATTTCAGATCATAAAGCCCAGGTAGGGTGGGCATTATCTGATTATAAGGGTAAGGGAGACTCATAAACTTTGACTGGATTGAAGTCATTGTTCAGCATTTCAACCACAGGCCAAACATTAATTATGTAAAAATGTGTACCAGAAGCTAAGTTGCATAGTCATTTTAAAATGCCGTCCAGGCTTTTATTTTAACGATGTTCATCTGACGGGACATGGGATTCTAGTCTTGGCATTGCCAGCCAAATTCCCCACGTCAAGGCAAGGTGTTAACCCTGATGTCTGTGCGACGTGGATTTACAATGTCTGTGCGACGTGGATTTACGATGTCGTCTGGACGTGGGACACTCATTGGGCGCCTGCCTAAATCAATTTTCATCAGACATATGTATGGTTTCCACAAGATTGAATCACACGTCTTACATACCTGTAATATCTAGGTTAAAAATGCCAAATACATTTGGTTTTCCATATAAACCTATAGGAAATTGTTTGTATGGTGACACCTGCATTTTATTTTGGCACATATTCAAACTTTGGGCTGAATATAACATTTATGGAAATTGATGTAGTAAAAATTGGTTGTAATTACGAAGTCTGATTTCGAGTTAAACCACTTAGAATTTTGTACTCATATTGTAGTCTGAAGTTGAGGCGACATGGAATGTTTGCTGGGAGATATAATCAAAGTATAATTCAATGTTCATCTATGGCTCTCAAAATAATTTATCAACAAAAATCTATTTACTTTTTGAATTAGAGTGATGTGTGTCATTGTTCAGGCAGACCGGTGAGAGGGCAGTGTCAATTTCACTTATGCTATTGAATCATTTTAGTTAGGTTTGACATATTGCGACCAAACTTGGTGTATACATAGGAATAGTTTATATAGACCTTATATGAGGTTGCGTTTGGGGCCCCTTGGGTCAAGGTCACTGTTACTTAAAATAGAAAAACCCCAGTTTAAACTCAAAATCCCGCAACGACGGCTGAAGTTCTCTGTCAATCATTGAAAACCTGGTTTCGTCACAGCGCGGCATTTATTGTTTACATTTTAATTTGAATTATTTATTGCTTTTGACAAGCATCACATCATTATGTATTCATTTCTAAAACAAAGCAGTGTATAGTCGAGCACACTGTCCTGTTCATTTGTAGGCAAAATTGGATCTCATTATGACATATTCTAGTGAAAAAAACAACACTTTTCCAAATTTGAAAGGCTCCCTCACCATTCCCAAATTGTTGGAAAAGTCACTGAAAATAAAACAAAGTCAAAGAGCTTGTGTTAATTCTTAAGTATATTCATTTATTCAATTATCCTTTCAGAAGACATTACTAAGCAATGGGCAAATGAATGGTGTACTAAACTTACCAAGTGTCTTGCTCAGGCTCTAGGCACAAAATGAAGCAACAGTACCAGCTTGCAGCAGTGTATTGCTTGCTGTTTATCGCAACACAGTTTGTTAACAAGGTAAGATCCGGTCTTTAAAGGACATTGAGGCCATCCTTTCAACTAGTGTACAACACATATCATTAAAGCTCACAAATATACCATTCTTACAATTATTTTTTTTGTCTTGAAGATTAAGAGCAATTTTTTGCATAAATTTCTGCAAACCAATGATATAAGATTGCTGTCAAAAAATCAGATCATAGATGTTCATATTTCTGTTTGAAAACTAATGTTTTATAGCTTAAACCTTTACTAACGATTTAAGAGAAATGCATAAAACATCTTTTTTGAACTTAAATATAAAAATCTGCGATCTTTTTTGTCAGCAGTATTATATAGCTGGTTTCCATGGATTTTTTCCAAAATTGGCTTCTTCCAAGACAAACAATAAAAAAGTTGTCAAAATGTTAAATCTGTGAGATTGCAGATTTAAGATCAACATTTTCAGTAAAATATGGATGTCATAAACAGTTTAACTGGAAAATTTCACACTAGTAATAATGGTATGAATATTAATAAAATAAACCACACAAACACGTAAAGTTTATTATCTTAATCGTTTCGGCGTAACGCCTTCATCAGTGGATATAAACAAACAATAAAGGTAACAATTTCAAAAAAGGTAGATTTAGTAAACATACAATAATTATGTGCATGATAAGAAAGGTCCCAGTGTTTGCAATTGTAGCTCAAATAATGTTTATCTTTCTGGTGCACCATACTGTATACAATGAGATTTTATTTTCTGAATTCAGCTTGTTATTTAAAAATCATGTATTATAAGTTGACATAACATCATTTTTATGTACGGATACATTTAAAATGAATATGTTCAATCAAGTTTTGTTATGTACATGTTGTTTCAATATAAATAATTGAAAATTGGAACAATATTCCTTTTTTCAGTATGTGTTGACTGTACTTGGGTTCCAGTTTCCAACAATATTTCAAGGGTAAGAATTAAGGCTTAATCTAACCAGACTTGTTCACCTTTACAGAAAATATTCAAACTGAAATGGGCTATGAAAATGAAAAAGTAAAAAAAAGGTGATGGTTAATCTGTCTGCAATGCTTTCAATGGTATAATACCATTCCAGCAAGCAAGTTTAGCCTCATATTAAAAGAGCAAAAGTTTCCTCAAAGCAGCAGATTTTGAATACTGCAGATTTTTAATGACAAAATGTGTTGCAATAAATTGCATAATCTGTATGCATCATGAACTTTTTAAAGGTACATAAGCAGCTATTTTGATGTAATCAAATTAAAAAAAATTAAAGGCACATTTAGGCTAAGCAGCAATTTTGATGTAATTAAATACAACTTTTCTGCATATTTTTTAAAAACAAATCATAATCAAATGTTATTAGACATCAAATCAAATTGACATAATATTATGTGATGATAAAAAAGAAAAATAAGGAAAAAAATGCAAACAAAAAAAATCACCAAAAATGCATGATTCATACCCTTAAAGTAACTCGCTCATGGTTTGTAAAATGTACTTTTTTAAAAATAAAATTACAAAATAAAGTATGGCAAATCATAACCATAAACAAAAATACCAAAGTTGGAAGCCTTCAGCAAATGTTGATATTTGCTCAAATATGACGTCTTTGAAGACCACAATTTTCATTAGCATTAATA
This sequence comes from Mya arenaria, assembly GCF_026914265.1. Classification (NCBI taxonomy): domain Eukaryota; kingdom Metazoa; phylum Mollusca; class Bivalvia; order Myida; family Myidae; genus Mya; species Mya arenaria. The sequence goes on along the minus strand of NC_069129.1, from coordinate 23,248,157 downwards.
ATGCGTTTGAAAATTAATTCAACTGTGGTGTTGCGTGATTGGTTGATTGACATTATCATGTGATGTAATCAATGTATCCCTAACAGGTCAACATATCCACCACATTGTTAAAGTCCCGGTGGCCGTGTGGACTAGCTGGCTGTTTTCTATTTTTTTCTTGACTCTGCCGGGTTTGAACACCTCTAAAACCAAAATATTTTTAGTGCTATAACTGTATTTTTTTTGTGCAATTTCAATATCATAGAGTAAAATAATGTTAAAGTGTTTTCAGATGCATTACCGGGAAAACTAATTTTTGGTCCAAACACATGAGCCAGTCACTTTAAACTCTAGGTCTGCAGTCGGGAAACATGTCCATTATCCATTAAATCACTGTGGACAGATAGAAATAGCGAGTTTTATATAAATAATAAATTGTAGCATAATTTGTCAACATATATTTTAACTGTTGATTGATATTGTTTAGGCAAAATTTGGTTTGGTTAGGGTTACATCCTTTTTAAAAATAGGTAGGGTAAGTAGGCTTTTTTAATAATTTTTTTATGAGGCTTTATGTCAAAACGTTATTGTCATCTTTGAGGAATGACGTTGAAGAAATCTTCTGTGTAACTCTAAAAAGGTTTTAAACTACATACAGTCGAAACCCGTTTGCTCGATTTCCGTGAGACCAGCCAAAATACTTTGAGCCTTGCAAATATCGAGCCAAGTTGTAATGTTTACATAGATTAAATAAATCAGTCCTTTACATCAAATTCAAGCCAACGAGGAAATCAAGCCATGTGATATAGAGCCAACGTGTTTTGACTGTATTAAAAGGCACACTTTAAAAAAACAAAAAAATAAAGGACTATGAAGCAGTAGGGTCAGCACTTTTTTCAGAAGTAGGGTCGGGTAACCTGAACCAAAAATATTATTTAGGCCTTAGGTTTGTCTGAAAACACTTTATGAAGCTATCATTTTAGTTGACATCTTTTCTATGAGGGAGTAGGGTAATGATATATTTCAAGAGGCCTTATCCAATTTGTTATTTAGCTATGTATGCATAGATGATATTAACAAATGTTCTGACCTAAACAGATAGAACAACTTATACTGTTAAATCCAATTTTAGTCACATTTACTTTTCTACATCTAACCTACTACATTGCTGTTTGTTGTTCCAGATGGCAGACTCTTGTTGGTTTTTTAATGCTTAGTTTGCTTGTGACAGCGAGGCATGTGCCACCACTTATGGAGAACATCACAAGGTATATTAGACACTTTTAAGAGAATTAAAAACAAGAGGAAGACACACATAACATCACTTTGCCCCAACCTTATTGTTTGCAGCTGATAAGCCAATGTCAAAATACACATACATTTTCCTATTGTGGAAAATTATACCGAGTTGATACAAATTTTGGAATATTTATTTTTTACAATAAATGTACATTTTCCTATTGTGGAAAATTATACCGAGTTGATACGAATTTGTGAATATTTATTTTTTACAATAAATGTTTGTATTATAAAAACTCTTTAAAAACTTAATTGGTTTATTTTCTTGAAACTGATGTTTTAAACAGGTTCAGATAAACTGATATTACATCATGAAAATGTATTGTTTAAAAATGAATGATTTCAGATATGATGTAGCCAACTGGTTGCCTGGGATGCTTCTATTTGTTGGATCAATATACTCAGGGTCCAAGGCACTTGCAAAACTGGTACTGTGAGCTTGAACTTATAAAGTTAAAAACTGTTGGGCATAAACAATTTTATATTTGTATCCAGCTGGCATTTATAGTAAAATCCGTTTGTGATGAATACTTATAAATTTGGCCAGATACAGAGTAGAACAAACCCTAATAAGATGGCCAGATACAGAGTAGAACAAACCCTTATTAGATGGCCACATACAGAGTAGGACAAACCCTTATCAGATGGCCAGATACAGAGTAGAACAAGCAGCTAGCAGATGGCCAGATACAGAGTAGAACAGACCCTTAAGCTTATCAGATGGCCAGATACAAAGTAGAACAATCACTTAGCAGATGGCCAGATACAGAGTAGAACAAGCACTAAGCAGATGGCCAGATACAGAGTAGAACAAACCCTTATCAGATGGCCAGATACTGAGTAGAACAAGCACTTAGCAGATGGCCAGATACAGAGTAGAACAAACCCTTATCAGATGGCCAGATACAGAGTAGAACAAGCACTTATCAGATGGCCAGATACAGAGTAGAACAAACCCTTATCAGGTGGCCAGATACAGAGTAGAACAAACCCTTATCAGATGGCCAGATACAGAGTAGAACAAACCCTTATCAGATGGCCAGATATAGAGTAGAACAAACCCTTATCAGATGGCCAGATACAGAGTAGAACAAACCCTTATCAGATGGCCAGATACAGAGTAGAACAAACCCTTATCAGATGGCCAGATACAGAGTAGAACAAACCCTTATCAGATGGCCAGGTACAGAGTAGAACAAACCCTTATCAGATGGCCAGATACAGAGTAGAACAAGCATTTAGCAGATGGCCAGATACAGAGTAGGAAAAACACTTAATAGATGGCCAGATACTGTTTGGGACAAATTCTTAATAGATGGCCAGATACTGTGTAGGACAACTTCTTTATAGATGGTCAGATACTGTGTAGGACAAATTCTTAATAGATGGTCAGATACTGTGTAGGACAAATTCTTAATAGATGGCCAGATACTGTGTAGGACAAATTCTTAATAGATGGCCAGATACTGTGTAGGACAAATTCTTAATAGATGGCCAGATGCAGAGTAAACCAATACCTTAATACATGGCGTGATACAGAGTAGGAAAAAACATTCAGTGAATGGCCAGATACTGAATAGAACAAATTCACATCTAGATTCAGAGTAGAATGAACACTAAATAGTCAGCTGGATCCAGTTTATAACACATCCCTTGCTATCATGTACATCAATACAATAATAGGATATACTAGTTGAATACATGTCTTAAAATAGTTAGAACAATCTCCTATGAGTAAAATTTACTTCACTTTAAAGTTGATGCTTAGCAAACAATTAAGGATTTTTTTTATTTAGAAAAGTATTTGTCAATAACCTTGCATATGGTTGGCATTGGGATTATGAAATGTAAATGTATTTGCGAATATGTAATGAAAAGGAAATGAGATAACCAATGGCAGGTATACCTGCTATAAATCATGTGATGGTTAATGTAACACTAATTTTAAATGCCAATACGTAAACAGATAGGAGTATATTTGCTTTACCAGCACTATCTATTCCATTGCGTGATGTGTTGAATCTTTTAACCATACTACTTTTCAGCCAATGCCCGTTTTTCTTTCCCTCCACAACTTGATAACTGTGATACTTTGCACTGGACAGCTCGCGCTTTACAGGCAGGTATGTGTTTGATTAATATGGATTTAAAGTTTGTTTGTGTTTCATGTTTGTTTTATGTGTCAAAGGTGCCATAGAAGGTGTTAATTTACTGAACAGAACAGTTATGTTTGGAATTGTATGAGGTCACTGTTACATTGAATTAAATACGATGTTCTTCATCATGGATGCGGGGGAGGTTTGAACAGGTGCAGGTGACAATGCTAAAGTAAGAAACTTGTCTCTGTTTTGACTACCTGCAGCCTAGTGTACAAAACTTGGATGTATATATAAGTTGTCCACATGTTATCATTGGCTGGTAATTTAAATGATTTTATTGGTTAAATAATTTTCGGATGCTTATTGACCAATTAATAAATATTTTGGTCAACTTCAACTTAACCAAAGACTTCACCAGTTCAGTACAATGGGCTGCAGCTTCGAACTAATTTCACACGGTGTTTTTTCCTATCCCTAGCTGACAAGTTTATACAGCTACGCGATGATGATGATTCTTGTGATTACGTCCATTCTCATTGGTGTTTCTGACCCGGATTTCAATACTGACGGATATTACTGGATGTGTGTACATGTCCTTACAACAGGTACGCTACTGTATATATGTATTTTGCACGAGGTTCCTGTTTACGCGTTTCTAACTCATCTCAGTACGAAGTTTCTTATGGGTAAGCTATTATGGTAGGTGTCTTGTCCGGAGTACGTTTCCCGTCGCAAGCAGTTGTTTTAAACGAATTTTCCTTCTTACAATTCCGCCTGGTCAAACTTCACCAAATGTCACACGAATTATCCTTGGTTGATACTCTTTCAATAGTTTCCATTGAGAGTTCTTGTCGCCATGGCCAGTTAAAAGAACATCTTAAAATATTCTCCAGAAACCAGAGCTTAGTTGTTTGACATGTTGCATTGTCTAGTGGTCCGCTACCAAGATCGTTCAATTCAGGAAGACTTATTGTCCAAAACGACGAGACATCGAGTTAAAATAGCATTGTCTAGACGTCCTTCACCAAGATTGGTCAAATCATGCCCTAGGGTCAAAGATAGCCTGCTCCTGGTTAATTATTTTTCATTGTCTTATAGTAATAAGGAATACATCCCCCAAAACAGCAATGCCAAGAGCCAAATTATTTGGCATGTAGCATTGTTCTATAGTCCTTACAATGTGTGTTCAAATTGTCCCTGATGTCATGATTGGCCCCGTCCCGGTGCCCTGAGCTGAGATATTCAGTTTGTAGCTTTGTCTAGTGGTCCTCTACAAACTTTCTTCTAAAGGCCTTACTTCCCTTGCAACACTTACGTTTCTTTTCAAACACCGACTTCGTTAGCAACCACAAATTCTCGTTTGCATCAGTCTTTGTTCGAAACAACTTCCTTAGCAGCAACTTGCTTCCGTAGCCACCAAATCTTCCTTTAACAAACATGGACCTTCTTAGCAACCATTAACTTTCTTTTTAACCACATTAATTATTATTAACGAACGACAACCTCGGCAATGGCCTGCTTGCCTAGTTAACGGCATTTTCTAAGCAATCATGTACATCCTTCGCTACCACTAACTAACAAAGCAAATACCTTTTAAATTAGATCCAATGACTTCCTTGGCAATTACTTGATCCCCTTAACAGCCATGTATCTCATTAGCAACCACCATCTTCTTTCTGTCTGCCATGGCAATAACTTGCTTCCTTAGTTTCCCTTACAACTGTGAACATCCTTGGCAACCACTAATTTCTTAGCAACCACATTTTCTTTGCAACCAATGATTTCCTTGACAATAGCTTGCTTTAGTAGTTTCTCCTGGTACTGATGTGAGCGATACAGGGCAATATTTGCTCTCTTATTTTTGTGTTAGCCAGTTTGCGTGGTTTAAAATTTGCTTAGCCATTTAATCAAAAATTTATAATTGTTTTGCTTGCACTGATCGATTTGCGATAAAGCACGAATATCAAACCCTTGCGAAATTATGTACGCTATTTAATTTATTCATTGACTGACCGCTTTATGATTTTATGTAGTTATTATCCCCCGCCAAATCGAAGGTTTCGGGAGGGGGATATTGTTTTGGCCGTCCGCCATTCCGTCCGTCTGCCCGTCCGGAACCATATATTGGTAGACATTGATCAGAAAATGTTCAGACTTGGTCAGAATGTTCCCCTTGATAAAATCGTAAGCACTTGTAAAAATGGGTCACATGAGGTCAAAAACTAGGTCACTAGGTCAAATCTTAGAAAAATCTTTGGAACAAACTAGAGGCATTATACAAATATTCATGAAACTTAAGAAACATATTTTCCTTGATGAACTCTTGGACGTATATTAAACTAGGTCACATATGATCGAAAATTAGGTCACTAGGTCAAATCTTAAAAAAAATCTTGAATGGAACCATATCATGGTAATGATTGGTCAGATTATGTTTAAACTTGGTCAGGATGTACCCCTTTATGAAATATGGACCGCTTGTAAATGTGGGTCACATGGGGTCAACAACTTGGTTACTAGCTCAAATCTTAGAAAAATCGTTGGAACACATCAGAGGCATTATGTATGGTCTAATATTCATTAAACATGTTTTCATTGATGAACTCTTTGATATGTTTAAAACTGGGTCACATGTGATAAAAAATAAGGTCACTAGAACAAATCTTACAAAAATCTTGCCCGAAACCATTTCATGGTAGTAATTGGTCGGATTTATGTTCATACATGTATGACTGAACACATGATAATAAATATATGTATTTTATGATGAATTACTTCCATCAACTTCCATTATAATCGATTTTGGTTATAATCAATAATCACCAAAATGAAGCTCATGTTCATGATTTTTTTATCCCCCGCCAAATCGAAGCTTTCGGGAGTGGGATATTGTTTGGGCGTTGTCCGTCCGTCCGTCATCCCGTCCGTCCGTCCACTATTTACTGTTATCACTTCAGACACATCTGAACTTTCTCTTTGAAATCATTCAAATTCATAGAAACTATTACATTTTCAATTCTTTATACAATACAATATACTTTTATTTCAAATAATTCTAAACAAACTCAAACTTATATCCAACGTTCATAACGGTCCATTTCTCTGCAGCCATATTACATGTTAATATAGGAATATTCCACCTACTTTTCATTTCCATTCCATGAACTTTGCCTAATCAGGCGGGGGATATCAATTCAACGAATTTGCTTGTTTAATCTGATATAACAACACCTACCTGGTTAGGCATATAGTCTTTGTTTTTAATTTTATTGCAGGAGGCCTTTCCATTTTTTCAAAGCTAGCAAGAAGCAGGTTGAAATTGAGGTATTCACTTAAAGAATTATGTGCATTTTTATTTTTTGTTTAATGAAATATATTTTTGTTCTGAATTGAAGTTTTTTTATTAACAGCTACAACTATTTCTGCATTAACGTTTTTAACATGTATTTTTTCAGTGCACACGAAAAGCTATATTGCAACTATTTGTACAGGTATGCAATTTACGCTGTTTTTTGGTGCTACGTACGGAGCATGCTTGCAATGTTTAAAGATAAGGAATTGATGTTAATATATTTTATTATCTTGATTGATTTGATTACTTCCAACTTATGAATTTGTACAATTATTATGACATATGTTGTTGTATGGTAAATATCAAGTGTGTTTTTTTCAGTGTGATTGTTTTAGCCCCATCAAGTTACTTTTTAGGTAAGCTTCAAGTGCATTTGTATTCATTTTGATATTTAAATTTTAATTTCGAAAAACGCATACGAGTCGATTTTAATTGTTTTTGAACTGAAAATGGTGGTGAGCTTTTGTTAGAACTTGGCCAATGTATACATTCAGGGCCTTTTCACCATCTTCAGCAAAGGCCAAATTTGGCTACTGAAAAAAGTACATATTTCACAATTTATATACACATGTTTCCCCTAAATTATCAACATTTTTTAATCATGGTATGTTTGTTTGTGCTGATGTCAATACAGTTGTGTTTTTTTTCTAACTGTATGTATTTTTTTCAATAATTTCAAGTAACTTTGAGCATTTCAGTAAATTTTCGAAATTTTAAGTGTTTACGCGTTAAAAGAAATCCCAAAATAAAAAGACCAAGGTTTTTCTCAACTTTTGCTGAAAAAGCCTTGACAATTGATAACTTAGCTATTACATTTTTTTTGCGTAATCAGCAACCGCAATATCCAACATTTTATATAACAAAAAAAATAAATAAATGCTGTAAGATTTATAGCACATGATTGTATGGTTACATATTGGAGAGTGATTTCTTTGTTTTTCTATAAAGTATAACCAGTAGACACAGCTCTTGCCGCGATATAAACAAGATGGGATTAATCACAATGATATTTCATTAATCGCATTCCGCGTATTGCATAGAAACCTGGGCAATATTCTAGATCCAACCCTCGTGATTGAAATTAAACACAACTTGCGCTTCACGCTCGTTGTGTATATTTTGAGTAATTTCTGCAGTAATTATTGTTAATCTGTATTGGATTTTTTTTTTATTTAAGATGAATTTTTTTTCAGGTGATGCTATTAAGGCAGGGGCTTATCCATATCTATTTTATTCCAAATTTTACATGGGATGTATTATGAGGTTTGTTTATGTTTAGCCTTTTTTATTGTTAATGGTAAAATATTAGATTATAAGTTAATAAGCATCAACATCTAGCTTGTGTTTAAGCCGTCATAAAATGTGTAAAATCTTCTTTAAAACATGATCTGAATAATATTCATTATTTTTGCTGCACAAGCAAAATTATGAATTTGAATTATTATACAAATGAAAGCATAAATTAGCATTTTTAATAGCTTTTATCAAGAAATAATAAAATAAAACAAAATATTTATTGTATTATAATTATTTGTTTCAGTGGCATTTTTGGTGTATTTTTAAGCCTTAACAATATCAAACTGATGGAGTTTAAACTTGATAAGGCAGATCTATCAAAAATAGCGGGTATAGCGAAGGTAAGGTCCTATATCGTTACTGTCCTTTCCTATTTTAACGCTTCTGACATAAATGACATATGATAGAACAAGATTTCATAAAGACGAGCGTTCTGTCGAAATAGTAGGACTACTATAGAAAATATGGGTTCAGAACGGGTCAACTTAAGGTTATGCATACATGTGGTCAACTGCTCAAAAAAGCTATGTTTTCTACCCAATATTCATGACAAGTCACATGTATCGATATGTTTCTCCTAATTTTAAGGTAACATTGATTTTATAGTAATATACGATAAAAATATTGGGCAGTTGATAAAATAATATTTTGTTATCACTCCGAAAGCAAACTATTTTCCTCAATTATCTAACACCTTGTTGGGATGTAGGTCTGTATGAACTATTTACCTATAGTTATGTTTTGGTATATTGGGTAAATATGAGATCACGAGGTCAAATGCTTTTAAATCCTTGTTAACACTCTTGATATCGCCTTTCTACCCAATCGCCATAAAATTTGGCCAGAATGTTTTTCTCTTTGTGATAAAGTTCCAGATCGATAAAGACTATATCCGTTTGAAATGTTACTAAAAAAAATTATTTTTACTCTGATCACACTCGAGTGGCCTATTTCTTAACATTATGTTATGACATGTTGTAAGAAAATGTGTTTCTTTGAAGTCTATGTCAAATACGATTATTGGTCATGCAGAGTTAAAATGAAGATCACCAGTATCAACTGTTAAAAATAACATTTCAGTGTAATATTTGCCTCGTTAAAATTTAAATCAAGAGGACTCTTGTCTATTCCATCCAATTCCAGGGCAATTTTCCATGTCACACTATTGTTCTTGTTGATATCTAATTTGAAAGCATTAGACGGTATTCTCCAAATGTGTATCGGTACCCGTATAATAAGATTTTCTATTTCTATTTCAACATGAGAGCTTGTTATGAATTTGTCAAGATATTGGCCAAGCTTTGGTGTCTTTGTTGTCGGCGTAATTTTGCAAACTTGGTGATTTTGGCCACAACTCGAGATCTTCAAATAAAACGTGGCACACATGTTTGCATATGTATATCAAGACCCCTTACTCTTGCTTTGCTAATTGTCCAGTTGTTCCCCTTGTTCGACTGAAAACAATAGACGAGCGATGACGTTCGTTCCGTGGTCCTCTTGTCAAACAAACATATAAAAATGGGTATATGTGAGTTAAAATTAATACTATATGTATTGTTGATGTTTTTCAGTTGCTGACATCAGTCTGTTCTCTTTTATTTTTTGACATGACACTCACCGCCAACAACGTATTATGGTAAGAGAGGGCGACTATTTAGCGTCCAATAATATGATTAACTTTAGTAGGGAAAGATGTGTTGTTGTTTTTTATAAAAGAAGAAGTGATAAACGATTTAAAAGCACAATTTCGCGTATGAAAGAAAGTTAATTATGTTGTCTTGAAAAAGCTCAAACTACACTTGTTATTGGTGAAAGCTGTTGTGTTTCCTTTCACACAACACTTGCTACGCTATATACCTGATGAGATACCGTTGGTTTTTGAAGGCTGAGCATCAACCACCTGGCGGCCATTGTGTGTGAAGACTCCTCCAACGTTGAAGAATCTCCTACGGTGCCTACTGACGGACAACTCGTTCAACAGAACTCTAATACGCGGGAATATATCAGGATTAATGTTACTTGATCATTTATTGATACATTTAGTTGTGTTTTGTGTTAAGAATGATAGGTTTCGTTTGAAACAAAGAAATTTTAAAAAACTGAACAGTTTTTAGTACATTTAATTTTTAGATGATGTTTTTAAAGATATTAGCTGTACATATAAATATTTAAGCTCATCTACACAATTATGTTACCGGTGTCATAATGAATCAAGTATTTCTCATTGTCCGTGTTATTAAAGAAATTAAAATTAAAACTGAATTTCAGTTGTTATTAGTTTGCCCAGACATGTGTTGACACCGGGCGATTTGACACAAATATATACCTAAATATATCGTTATACGCGCATTCGAACATGTAGTATTTATTCGGTTTATATCGTCCATAATAAACGAATCGGAATTGAATCAATATTTTAGGCTTTCACGATTGCCTTGTTTGGAGAAATTTCTAGTATGATTTTTTTTATGAAAAAGTTGCCGCACAAGATGTACATTTAAGCGTAATTTCATTGTTTGAAAAATGTCTGGATTGCCTTTAGCACTTCCTTTATAACGACACAATGTAATTTGAAAACACATAGTGTCCGATTTAAATATTTTCTACAGGACACAATTTGTGTAAATTTATTTCATTGCCAGCATTTCCTTTTAGCCTTATCAGCAGTATTGTCATGCAGAAGACTGTTTTGTCAGAATATAAACCGCTGACAATCCCTATAAGCTGTAAAACAGTTTAGCACGATCATACTTTGCCTCTTATTTACTTTCTCGACACCTTGCTTTGTGCGTTTCGCATATAACTGTGCGTTCCTTGAAGACCCCTACTTTTCTCTGCTTTTTTTACAACTAAATACCATATTATGGACATCTTCTACAGACCTGAATGTGTGCACGCGATCGTCATGGCCCGCTTCTTTGTCATATAAGCCTTGGCAAAACCGTGCCACGACATTCTGACTGAACTATTTTTGGGGCAAATTATTAAATGTTCTTGTGGCCGGGTAAAACTGTCAGCTTAGTAGTCCATTTTTGCATTGGGCTTTTGTGTTGCTGCTTGAAATATAGAAAGTCTCCGATTAATATTTTACACCAAAGACCTTTTTGAGTCGGTGCATCAAGCCCCTGAACGACATGTTCAGTAATTGTCCATCAAACTCGAGCATAGACAACTACGACGATCGTCTTTGGTCCCTCCATATGAATCCTTCTACCTTTCGAATTTTGTCTTAAATGCTGTCCGATTCCTCCTACATTGATTTGTAAATCTTAAACACTGACAATAGACTTTCCTTTGCCTAGGCTTTTGCTTTGCATGTAAATGATAATGTTCGTTTTCAGTTTTTCCCTTTTCATGTTGATTTTGTTTGTTTTATCTTCATAAACCTCCTCCTCCTCTCCTCGTTTATATTTGTGGTTTAATATGGTGGTTATTTCTTTCAAATGATATTTGACAACAATATATTGGAAATTTATTTAAAACAATAAAGAATAACATACTTAATGGTACAGGATACATCTGAGTTAATTTTAGTAGCATCTAAGTTAACGTTTAGTTAAAAATTGAAACACACACAATGAATTCATGTTAAAATATAATTGAATGGTGAAACAACATCAACATCAGCAACCAACAACGCCTACAGCAAACAACAACAACAACAACAACAAAATAATAATTTGTAAAACAACTAATGAAAATAAACAATGATTTGATAAAATGTAGTGTATAGTGTGACCTTTTTCTGTAACACATAAATTGTTTCAAGTCAGTTAATTGTTTTCAGTCAGTTATTTCATTTATAATAAAAACAAAACAAGGTGCAGTGATTTTTGAAATACTGAAATTATCTGTGGTTTTTCACAGAAATATCTAAGCAAAGTAGCGTAAAACAGCAGGAATTATAAATATATCAGTTTCAGAAATTAAACCCTATACTATCGAGCCAACTACATATAGCATTCACGTAGCATGCAACAACGGGCTATCAAAATTGGAATTCCTGCAAAATCATTAAGTGACACGACTGTCAATTCAGGGGTCGCAAACTCGATCCCCTACATCCGCACTCACAAAGTGGTTAAAGTGTGGTCTCGAGTGACAGAGCTGTACAAAGAATCGGATTACCTCTTACCAGGGTTACAACTCGTCTGTGCTTTATGGTTAACAACCTAACAAGGCTAATTCTATCACTGAGTCCGACGCAAAAAGATCAATTTCCTGTTGGCGTCGTAAAATAAGCGTACACCCTCATATAGCGCCAACAGTAAGATCACAGACTACAAGCTCGAAGGTATGGAGTTCGAATGAAGCTGCCGACACTTTATGCCCCCGCTTTTAGTTGCCCTTTTCCTTCCGTGCGCCCTTCCGTGATTGCGTACGTAATTTTTATGCGATTGTGTGTCATTCCAAACTCCAAAACTATTTAACATAAAGCCTTGGAAAAATGTTGTTGAGAAGATGAAGTTGTTCATCTGGGGAGAGTCATGGCCCATCAATTTCCAAACATTGGCATTATCGAACTTGTGTAATTCAAAATTCCATAACTGCATGACCTAGAGTCACGAAACCTTAATATTTTGTTGTGAACCTCTGATTTGATTGCAGTTGTACATAGTTAGAAGAGAGTTATGGCCCATCAATTACAAAAACTTGTCATTTTCGAATTGTAAACATTTTCTGTGTCACGTGAGACAAGTGGGGACATCCGTGTCCAATGGACACAATTCCTATTGTACCTTATTTACAGGGCAAACTATAACCTTTAAAAATGACATGCAACGGTGATATACATGGTTAATTAATGCATCGCTTTAAGGATTCATATTGTGTAAGTAAGAACATGACAGAACAGAAGATGTCGCACGCCTGCATACAATGAAATCCCAACAATATAAACAGATAAATATAACAAAGCCAAACAAGATGTCGACCAAATACAATATTAAAATATAAAACAAGTGTACGTGCAACAGGGCTACAAAGACTGTTAATACAAAAATGCACACATTGGATTACACATATAATTAAATACAATTTCGTTTTCTTAAAACGATAAGATTGTTACATCAAGATCTTTTCATCGTTTGATAGATTGTATCTTGACAATACAGTGATGCTGTGGTGTTTGTCAATCAGCTAATTTTGCAAAGTGACTTGTACGCCCCAGTGCCTCCAAGGTCTCTCCAGCCGAAGGTAGACCTTCCGTCGATCACCATATAATTCTGCCCCAAGCCATCCGGTTGTCCGGGCAAGAAGTAATAGAAATCAAACGATTCCCCGTCATCCCACTCCCACACACCTTCGTACTGGGCGTCACTCCCACCAATCCAGACGTATTGATTGACACCCTCATTCGTCAAGAGATCGATAACGAATTGGTTCTCGTTTTCGTCAGAGATGGATGCAAGTTTGGCACCCATGCTTTCGCAATTGATACGTGCGTTAGCCATTGACATTGGCGTTACTACTAGAAGGAAACAGGCTGATCCTGTAGACACCCAGCCGGCTGCGGTGTTACATGTAATGTTGGCAATGGCTGGTGGAAATGGTTCCTGCAAGGAGATAACACTGATATTTTCACAGTTTTGAATATTAAGTATGGTTTGTATGAACAAATCTTACATACAAATTAGATCAAAACGGAATAGAACAAAACAGAACACTTACATACACTTAACTTATATTAGTGATTTGATACTAGGGATATTTAACACATAACAGCATAACAGACATTTGTATTTTAACCGGGATGTCGCAACCCAGGGTAGGACAATTCACAACGCATCGTTGGGTACTTTAATAATATTTAATTGTTCTTTAAATTAAAGACATCGATACATACAAATAACGGTGACCAAATGAACTTGAAATAAACGCGCCTTATTACGTAAGTAAACATTTTTGCCCGTTTTTTTCTGTCGCATATTTCGATCCGCCCATTCATACAAGACATATATAGAACAGTTTCAACACTCAGTTAAGTAGACAATGAAATCGAATGAATGTCCGAGCATTTGTTTCAGTTTGTACTTAATTTGTACCAAAGCACTTTTCGAGCATTCAGCTTCAAGAAAATGTTTAGTACATAGAAATACTATTTCACTAATACACGGTTATGTTTATTCCCATTGTTTTCATGTCAACAAATAAGATCCTTTCTTAATATCAAGTTATTAATTTTGACGTAATTTCCTGTTTCATAAAAAAGTACTCAGTTTTTATCACATTCGGAGCTCCTCGGCCATTTTTTTTTCAAAATCAACCTCGGATGTATGCCGGTTCATCGGTTGAAGTAGTTCGTAATTTTTTGAATAATATCATTAATTAAATGTAGTGTTTAAGAGTTGTATTTATTGATCTCAGTGTAAATTGATTGCCAATGAAGTGTTTTATTGCACACATAATTAAGATTCCCAAGAGTTAAGTGATAAAGTTTAACTGCTAAATAAGATTACTACACGATCTATTTGCAGCGGACTTAAACGTACCACTTTTTGAGTATGTAAACCGTCCAAATACATCCGAGGTTGTTTTCGATAAAATGGCCGAGGAGTTCCGAATGTTTTTATCAAAGGGAACTACATTTGATTTTCACGTCTTAGTCAGTAGTGAAAATATCAAATTGATAGCTTCACTGTCCAAACGCCATATTGACGGAAAAGGTAAAAGACCTCTTGATGCCAATCTTTGGCAAGTGCTTTTAAGATATGTATTAACAATTTAAAAAAAACACACAATGCAATCGATTATTTGTTTGAAAGTCTTATGGTTATAATGCATATTTTGGAAGTATGGAAACTTTTTTGGACTATTCGACTTTTCTGTAAAAAAACAATTTGCACCCATACATTTGCGTTTGTTCACAATACAACTTTAATGGTATTTAGTTGTAATTAGGAAGTCCAATTATCGCTACAATAATTGCTTTATTTAACACAAGCAGACCAGGGATATTTTATCATACTACCACACAAATGCAAATCAATAAAACCGCTTAAAGCAGATTTAAAAAGCAAAGTAAATGTATTTTCCATACATATTTCTTTTATCTCGATTGTAAAGAAACCTAATAAAATCACCCTGGAGACCATTTCCTTGAAAGAAACAATTATTGATGTCTATTTTGAATGTTGATGAGAAAGATCCCCCCAGTGGGAATCGAACCAACGGCTTCTTGAGTGAGAGGCGGGCACCTTTACAACTATGCAACTCTGTACATTACCAGCATTACAATTAAACACTTAGGTCTTAGCATATTTCTAATGTGATCAAAGTATTTATTCTGACGTTAACATGTTAAGTATACCATGTACACATCCCAGATGGCGTCACTTGGTGGCCATTGTATCTGGCTTCCTTCAAAATTCATCAGCTGGCAACTTTGGTTTCCTTTGTTGAATCGCACAGCATCACAAGATCCAGAATGGCTTGAACAAATTCGCAAACAGTCCATAATTGACCTTCTCTGTTTATCTTCTAACAAAGATCCTGTGATTGCTTCGTTAGATTTTATGAAATAAGTTTGAAAGAACTCGCAGCTTGCAAAACAAAGTAAGCAAGCCCAAACGATAACAATATTGTTCAACACCATGCTTGGTTGAAGGGTTTGCTCCTTATCGTCCTAATTTCGCGAACTAACTAGTTGCATATACAAAAAAAGGTTGTCATCTTATGTTAGCAAGGTATTGGATAATAGCATGACGCTCTCTTAAAGCAAAGAAAAACCTGGCAAGTTAAATATTTGCTTGATAAACGTTTGTTATAATGATGATATTCGTTGGAGTCATTTATAATTAATATAGCTAATAGACGTGTGGTATTAAATAAATAAAAAACTTATTTTAAGGTACTCAAGGCAAGCTAGTGACAAAAGCTTTGAGTACACACCAACACATGTGTCAGACATGCCAAATATATGAGTTTTTGCACGACACTCACAACGATGACGATAGCAGGGACCCGGTAAATATTTATCTCTACTAAAAAATGAGTCACTAGCTGCCGAGAAAAGCATTACTAAAATGCTCGGTAAGAATTGTGGAACCGTCGGTCTATTTTACGAACGTTAGGATCGGACAATATATGGCATAAGAAATTAAAGAATAAACTCCACTCCACATCTGAGTAATTTCAAAGGATTGTTTTTCATTAAATTAAAACACCACGTCATAAAAATAAGAGTTTTATGCCCGTCACATGAATTATCAGTAACCAAAAAGCAATAATATACTATAAGGGAACAGTTAACAAGTTTGTTTAACGTTTGATTACAGGGGGCAGGTTTGTCGATGCCGCGAGTCTGCACGCCAGAGGGACACCGTAATATATTTGAATATATTCAATCCAATATTCACATTTAGAACTAAGGTGGAATATTGCATTAAAGCTTCTATAAGATTGTTACAAATATGTTCGTTAATTTTATACTAAAAATATAATGTTTTTAAAACCCCACTGTTACTTTAAGATTCTTGCATTACTTCGTACATTGTATACTGATAAATCAGTGATGCATTGCTGTTTGTCAATCAGCCACATTTGCAAAATGACATATACAATCCAGTGGCCTCAAGTTATCGCAACCCAAAATTTTGGTAGTGAGAAGAGTAGTAATTGTTGTAATAACAACCTCGTCTATGACATTGTAGGTCTATGTTCACCCATCTGGCTGACCTGGCAGGTAAAGATAAAAATTAAACACCTCCTTATCATTACAAGCCCTTGTCGGTAGCATCAAAGTTTCGTGTCGTCGCATATGTTCTTTATTTGATAACGTTGATACTTGACTTAATTTTATTAATATCTACCATATAATTGCCGATTATAAAGTCCGTTTACCGAAAGTTGCAATGACACAACTCCACAATTGGATAGCAATGAACAGAATATACATATTTGGTCAAATTATATCGTGTGATGCCGACAGGTTTAGACCTCATTTGTAAATTAAATGTGTCGCAAGGATACCAATTTATGGAAACCAAAACCCATTGAACTATGATTTACATCAACCATTGTGCATGCATATAAAAAAAAAATTCTTATTTTTCCGTAGACTATCGTTTAATTTAAAAACATACACGAAATTGTCACTTGAAAAACAATTTTATATCTTAAATCTAATTTTCAGAAAGCATCCCTTTCCAGGCATTGCAGTTTTACTTCTAATTCTTTACTTAAATATAAGTGGGTTTTTAATTTGTCCAAACATAGTTTGTTTATTTTCCAGACACCGTCAATAGGTAGCCTTTTTTCTTATAGTCTCCGCTGAGAGATATCGGCTGACAATTTTTGTTCGCTTTGTTAATTATCGCATGTCCAATTGTGGTTGAAACACAATCTGAAACAGTCCAGCGTGGACCTTTTTCTGCTGATCATAATCAAATAATAAGACATATATCCCAATTTTTGAGAAAAAAGTTAAAAAATAAGTTGTATGGACTTGCCAATTGATATAAACGACGTTTTCTTTGACGATATCTGCTATCAATTTTGTTTTCATTGTAAAGAGAATATGGCACTTTCTTGTTTTTGTATTCCTACCGGGAAGATTGGTGTTGAAATTGGAACCCGACGTTGTACTTATAAAAATTTGGTATGGTCTAATCTAGATTATGATAAAACAATTATGTTTGCTATTCAGCATTTTGTTTCAATACTTTGACACGTGCTGGTAATTATTCATCGATAAATATAAAAATGGGTTGCACGAATAAGTGAAAGCTATATTTGAATGACGTCCTCACATGCAGCCTAAACAATTATCTCTCTTTCTTTTTAAATTCAAGAGAATACAATGTTTAAATTGAATTATATTGACTTATTTGCTAACAAATACTCTTTACACTACGAATAGATGTCTTCAAATAATGTCATTTGTTGATAATGAGCTGTATTTGCGCTGTAATAAATCTTTTATAACTCATTTAACTGCATACAATGCCCATAATTTCAGAAGTATTTCGATTTGATTATACTCCATGGACGGTTTCTTTACTAGTTTGTTGGTCTGAAAACATCGACAATTTTCTTTTCACAAACCTCTGGTTGGTCTTGAACAGCTGGTAAAATTCTTTTTGTAATCATCGACCGTTCTATTTCTGCAAACCTCGGATTGGTATTATTCATGTCATTTGTTTGCTTAATTGAGAATTGAATCATATACAAGACCGTGTTTTTGTCGGTTTTGCTTTGCTGTCACCAAACAGGCATCTTTGCCGGTTTCTGCTCTTGCTCGTGCCTACAGTCTTTTTAGCCCACCGACGTTGGAGGTTTGAACGATAATTTGAAAATATATGCAGTGGAAATAAATCACTCTATCCTTCCAAATTTATTGACTACACAAGAACTATAAAACAATATATTTTAATGTAATTTGCATGTAAGCGCTTCTACAATAAAATAATATCTACCAAAGGTTCCGATTATTAAGTCCGTAAACAGATGTATGCAAATACAAAGATCCACATTTTATAGCAATGACACGGGTTTGTAGTGATACTCGTTTTGGTCATAAGAACAGTATACCTTTTTATGTCGACAGGTGTAGTTTGACTTTGTATTTAATACGTTTCGCAAGGATACTAATTTTTGATAATTTATATTATCAAATATGCATGAAAATATAAATCGGTTTTATTTATTTACTGATACAGTATTTTTTTATTTAACCGTCTAGTAAAAATTTGCATTCACAATTTAAACTGAAACAAAATCATCGACCAGATCCAACTTTTCGAATGCTTAAAACGAGTTAACGAGTGTTCTGAGAACGATGACTTATATGTTGTTAGAGATGAGTAAGGCCTCTATCACACATAATAATGTATACATGTTCCCTCTCTTAGCAAGAAACCAGGAATTAAGTGGAGTTGAAAATCATGTATTTGATGTCTGAACCACAATAAGTGTTGTGCTTATCATTTAATCAAAATCAAATTATATTATACTTTTGTTTACTATCTTAAACAAACCGTATTAAAACACATATTTCAGGATCAGTAGATTATTCTTAAAGGAAACGGGCTGACAGCTTATAAACACAGGGCCAAAACAAATGAAAATAATTATGAAAACTGTAATGTTCACTTCGGTTTCGATTTATTGAAATGTATTTTTACAACATGTGACTAGTTAATTTACTCTGTGCAGTCAGTTTGTAAACTAAAGCAATGATATTGCAATTGTACGAAATGTCAAAACACGCAACACGATAAAGCTTCATTTCAGTTTTTCAAATGTTTCTTTTACTTTTAACTTTCAAATACTTACCAGGTTACGTTGTTGTTGTTGTTGTTGTTGATGATGTTGATGATGGTGGTGGTGATGATGATGATGATGATGATGATGATGATGATGATGATGATGATGATAATGATGATGAAGATGATGGTGATGATGATGATGACGATGATGATGATGATGATGTACTTCTTAATCCCTGTTTTATATTGGTTAAAATGCTTGCAACTGTTTGCATATTATATATGTGTTTATTGTAGGTACCAGGGTTTTCAATTTTATTTGCCAATTGGTCAATGTCCTTTTATTTCAGGATTCTATAGGAATTCTGTTAACAGTTTTGTGTTCAGAGATTGTGTATATTGATGCTCATAATATCTGTTGTCCGATAGTACTTTCCTTGGTATACTTTGGGAACAATTTGATATCTATTCCTTTTTGCATTGTTACCTTTTCCATTACAGCCTAATTTTGTTCAATGTGATACAAGATTATCCCCACAAACATAGTATAAGCTATTTGCCTTCTGCCTCCCTTTGCCAAGTTTTGGAAGAAATGTGACTGAATGCCATTGTTGAAAAGACTACACCAACTGAAAATATGAGTTAAATTATTGGTTGTAAATGCACAAAATAATGTAGAAATAATTAAAATGTAATTCAATTGCAATTATATTTAAATGCAGTCTTTGATTTGTCCAATTTGACAAATTGTAACTTCAGGTGAGGTTTAAGTAAAACAATATAGTGTATTTTATCTACTCTGTATAACGAAATTTCAAACATGAGTAACTTTTTTGAGTCATATCTTCAAACGGTTTAAAATTGTGTGCTAAGGAATGGTTACCTATGGAAACTTCCTGTAAAGTTTCATTGAATTTGGACTGGTAGTTTTAGACATGTTTTTTTTAAGCAAACCAGGCAGTTGGCCATTTTGTTGTTGTCGTTGTTGTTGATCAGTCGTGACCCTTGTTGAATTTTTGTAGAGGGTCACACAAGGAAGCTTCCTGTAAAGTTTCATTGAATTTGGACTGGTAGTTTCAGAGATGTTTTTTAAAGCAAAACAGGAAGTCAGCCATTTTGCTGTTGTTGCTGCTGTTGCTGTGGTTAATTTATCGTGACCCCTTGATGTATTTTGTAGAGGGTCACCAAAGGAAGCTTCCTGTAAAGTTTCATTGAATTTGGACTGGTTGTTTCAGAGAAGATGTTTTTTATAGCAAAACAGGAAGTCGGCCATTTTGTTGTTGTTGTTGTTCATCAATCGTGACCCCTTGTTGTATGTTTGTTGAGGGTCACCCAAGGAAGCTTCATGTAAAGTTTCATAAAATTTTGACTGGTAGTTTTAGAAGAGATTTTTTTTAAAGCAAAACAGGAAGTTGGTCATTTCGTTGTTGTTGCTGTTGTTGTTGATAAATGTGACCCATTGTTGTATTTTTGTAGAAGGTTACCTAAGGAAGCTTCCTGTAAAGTTTCATTGTATTTGGACTGGTAGTTTTAGAGATGTTTTTTAAAGCAAACCAGGCAGTTGGCCATTTTGTTGTTGTTGTTGTTGTTGATCAATCGTGACCCCTTGTTGTATTTTTGTAGAGGGTCACCGAAGGAAGCTTCCTGTAAAGTAAAAATGAATTTGGCCTGGTAGTTTCAGGTAAGATGTTTTTTTTAAAGCAAAACAGGAAGTCGGTCATTTTGTTGTTGTTGTTGTTGATCATTCTTGACCCCGTGTTGTATTTTTGTAGAGGGTCACCCAAGGAGGCTTCATGTAAAGTTTCATTGAATTTTGAGTGGTAGTTTTAGAGGAGATGTTTTTTAAAGCAAAACACGAAGTTGGCCATTTCGTTGTTGTTGCTGTTGTTGTTTTGGTTGATCATTCGTGACCCCTTGTTGTATTTTGGTAGAGGGTCACCCAAGGAAGCATGCTGTAAAATTTCATTGAATTTAGATTAGTAGTTTCAGAAGAGATGGTTTTTTAAAGCAAAACAGGAAGTCAGCCATTTTGTTGTTGTTGCTGCTGCTGTTGTTGTTGTTGTTCAATCATGTGACCCCCTGTTGTATTTTTATAGAGGGTCACAAAAAGATGCTTACTGTAAAGTTTCATTTAATTTGGACTGGTAGTTTCAAAGAAGATGTTTTTTAAGCAAAGCAGGAAGTTGGCCATTTTGTTGTTGTTGTTCATCAATCGTGACCCCTTGTTGTATTTTTGTAGAGGGTCACCCAAGGAAGCTTCCTGTAAAGTTTTATTGAATTTGGACTGGAAGTTTTAGAGATGTTTTTTTAAAGCAAAACAGGAAGTTGGCCATTTTGTTGTTGTTGTTGTTGTTGTTGTTGATGATCAATCGTGACCCCTTGTTGTATTTTTTAGAGGGTCACCCAAGGAAGCTTCCTGTAAAGTTTCATTGAATTTGGAGTGGTAGTTTCAGAGATGTTTTTTTAAAGCAAACTAGGAAGTCAGCCATTTTGCTGTTTTTGCTGTTGTTGTTGTTGTTGTTGTTGTTAATCAATCGTGACCCCTTGTTGTAATTTTGTAGAGGGTCACCGAAGGAAGCTTCCTGTAAAGTTAAATTGAATTTGGACTGGTAGTTTCAGGGAAGATGTTTTTTTAAAGCAAACTAGGAAGTCAGCAATTTTGTTGTTTTTGCTGTTGTTGTTGTTGTTGTTGTTGATCAATCGTGACTTTTGGTTGTATTTTTGTAGAGGGTCACCCACGGAAGCTTCCTGTAAAGTTTCATTGAATTTTGACTGGTAGTTTTAGAGGAGATTTTTTTTAAAACAAAACAGGAAGTTGGCCATTTCGTTGTTGTTGCTGTTGTTGTTGTTGTTGATCAATCGTGACCCCTTGTCGTATTTTTGTACATGGTCTCCCAAGGAAGTTTCATCTAAAGTGTCATTGAATTTGAAGTGGAAGTGTTTTTTTTAAGCAAAACAGGAAGTCAGCCATTTTGTTGTTGTTGCTGTTATTGTTGTATTAGATCAATCGTGATCTCTTGTTGCATTTTTGTAAAGGGTCACCCAAGGAAGCTTCATGTAAAGTTAAATTGAATTTAGACTGGTAGTTACAGAGGAGATATTTTTAAATCAAAACAGGAAGTCGGCCATTTTGTTGTTGTTGTTGTTGTTGTTGTTGTTGATCAATCGTGACCTCTGTTGTATTTTGTAAAGGGTCTCCCAAGGAAGCTTTCTGTAAAGTTTAATTGAATTTGGAGTGGTAGTTTCAGAGGAGATGTTTTTTGAAGCAAAACAGGAAGTCAGCGATTTTGTTGTTGTTGCTGTTGTTATTGTTGTTGATCAATCGTGACCCCTTGTTGTATTTTTGTAGAGGGTCACCGAAGGAAGCTTCCTGTAAAGTTTTATTGAATTTGGAGTGGTAGTTTTAGAGAAGATGTTTTTTAAGCAATTGTTGACGGACGGACTGACTGACGGACGGACGGACGGACGGACGGACTGACGGACGGACGCCGGACAAAGACCGATCACAATAGTTCACCTTGAGCACTTCGTGCTCTGGTGAGCTAAAAAAGCACAGCCAAGGTTCCGCAATTAATTTGTGACTTAAAGGGAAATAAAGAGTGACTCCGAATTTGTTAAAAATGTCTGGCAGTTATTGGTCTTACTAGACGGATTTATTTACATATTTCAAATCTAGATAAAAAGTTGGACGGCGTGAGACCATGACTTGTAAGCAAGTAAGATGTTGGCACAGAATTGGTGGGTGAAGGGGTGGTTTGTGCTTTTGAATTAAATTTAAAGAAAATCTTCTCTGAAATGGTTAAGATGCTGCGTATCCGAAACGATTTTAAAATTATGATTTAGGTTTTGTTGCACTGTACAATGTGTGATTTCAATAAACTGAGGTAGCGTGATCACGAACCCCCATGCCAAAAAATAATGGTTTACAAAATGATAAATATAAACTCCTTTATAATTGACATATTGAGTTTGATTTTATACCTGCACAAACAAGGTTACGCAGTGTGACTTGTTGGGATAAGAGTGAGGTTTGTGCACTTAAACTGGTTTAAACCCCGAGCAAAGTTACATTTTACTGACCGTTCCAAGGCGGTACCTAACAATCCTTGATAAACACACCTAGATTTGTATATATGAATATAAAGTTAAAAAAGTCTTATTTTAAACGAGATTATGGCAAAAACTAGGAAAGCAAATGTTAAAGAAACACCAGGAAATTGATGTTACACCATTTACGTTATTACTTTATTCAGGATTGTTGGGATAAGTGTGAGGTTGTGCACACAAAATGGTTTAAACACCAGTAAATTTATATTTTACTGACCGTTACAAGGCGGTACCTAACAATCCTTTATAAATATACCTAGTTTTATATATGTATGCACTGTGCTGTTTGTGGAGTTTTGTGCTGTTCTTCCATGTTTCTTGTTTGTGATTTTTTGTTTTTATGTTCTATGTCTTTGGCGTTTACCCAGTGCCATTAAGCCGGGTTTATGTTTAAACTTTTTGCTACTTTGCTACTAAGCTTGTTTCTGTAGTTTTTCGCATAAATATAGAAGGGAAATAAAGAGTAACTTCGAAAGACTTCATACCGAAAGACGGTAAAAGTTGGTACAAGTAGCTCCCTTTCCTGGCGCTCGGTATTTAAAGGGTAGTGCTTGGAAAAGTGGTATACTCAGTACTGGTTCAACTTAGGAAAGTTTTATCCCGTGTATCGGTGCTTTACACCGATCACGTTAAAGAACCAAGAATGTTGAGGTTATTTTTAAGAATTTTATGAACTGTTCCATGGCTCAAATCCGTGGTGAATGCTATTTCGTCAACCGACGTTCGTCTGTCGTCTGAAATTGTACGTGTTACAGCACAAACATCTTTGGCGCGGAATGTTGGACGATCAGCTTCTGGGTTGTCATTTAATTCATCTCTGCCGACCGTGAAGCGCCGATGCCATTCAAAGACCAGTGATCGGCTGACCTTATTAGGATCCTTTTAATTTTCCATAAATTTAAAACATTTCCGTAGGAGTCATTCCTGCACTTGCGCAAAACTTAATCACTGCACGTTGCTCCGTACGAAATAACGTAGGTGTTTTTTTTTCCATCTGTTGCGGGGTAGTAACACTCAACTTGCGATTACTCAAATGTATGGCGGATTTGACGACAAAACTAACCAAATTCGTTCCTGACGTCATGTCTAAACTGATGACGTTTACGCCCCAAATTTTGAAGATTAGAGAGATAATACATTTATTTATACAAGAATGTAAGATTTCTAACAGCTCCGTA
Source organism: Mya arenaria (assembly GCF_026914265.1). NCBI lineage: Eukaryota > Metazoa > Mollusca > Bivalvia > Myida > Myidae > Mya > Mya arenaria. Next base: position 23,223,640 of record NC_069129.1, on the reverse strand, counting down.
ACACTTAAACAACATTAATAAATCTTTATATAAAATATATTTGTATCCATCAAAATATGTTTTTGTTTACCTGACTATAACGTGTCGTATTTTAATATCACTGAGAATTTAAATGATTGAATAAAAATTGCGAATGTTATTGAACATGACGACTGACCCTCGTATTATTGAGACGAATCGCCTTCCAGCGATCACATTAGCAGGAATCGAGTGTTAACAGTAATCTATTGATAATGAAACGATGCTTTCAATATTGGAAAATGTATGTGAAAAATGTTTTTTGAAACAATAAACTGATATACTCGAGGGAATAGACGATATTTGTTTATTTCAGTGTAAGATCGTATTTTTATTCACGAGTGTCATATAAAAAAAACATATTTTCACGACTCATGAAAATATAGTTTTTCTGTGATCATGAGTGAAATAAAAAACGATCTTACACTGAAATAAAGAATTTTCGTTTTTTTTATGCTTATTTTCTGAGTTTTATGGAATTTTAATTAATTTCTTAGTTACCCCTCTTTTAAAAGAGTGTTATTTACGCCGCATCCCGTGGGACGCACCTTACGCAAAATTATAGCTATCAATTTTCTATTGCCGGTTTGTTAAAAAAATTCGGATAAAATAAATGTTTATTTTTTTATGAGTCGGTTAACAGATAGCATGGCATGTGCGCTAAATTAGGAATGTATGGAAGTATAGTGTGTAAAGGAACTGAAAAGACTAACCAAGCATCACCACGCAGCATGTGCACATTAATTATCTGAAGCGATAATATAAAATATATTACAGATGCATGGTTTTTATTTTTGGGTATTTGGCCCAAAATGCATAGTAACAAGAAGAAGAATGCATGGTAAAAGTATTTGCTTAATACTAATATCAGATGCATATATTATGTTATATACGCTCGCTGGTGCCGCTAACTTAGTCGTGCAATCATAGCATCTCACACGCTGCACAAACGCGTGTATCGCACACATAGTAGTTAACGTATGACACATGATGTACATACGCGTGTGACGCGGCGATAGTCATGCTCGCACAATAAAACCTTGTAGCTACGCGTTTGAAGACATTATTCGATTTTAAATGCCGATGGAAGTAAGGTTAACCAATGGACAGTATTGGCACAATTCATTCCAGAAGCCTACTATTCCACCATGATATTGTTCCAAAAAGACATTAATCAAGACCAAATAAACACAACACAACAAGACAACACAAAATCTACTATTACAATTATGTCCTTGGTAAATGCTCTGATGTCAGCTTCAGGTAGATTCAGTAATAACAATTTGTAAACTGTATTCGAAACGATGTTTTCAAAATTTCGATTTAAATACCGTGACGCGAATAGGAGTCTCGCTTTTCCGATGTTGTTTGTCAGAGGTAGTCAAAATACTCCATTGGATTTAACAACCATAAACTATCATTTATTGACAAACTACATGCCCATTAGTAGCTATTTAATGGTTAAATGGCAACCAGTGTGCTGTTAATTCCTCCTTCAAGCAAAACGTCGCTATAACTAATTTTCCGATCATTGTTTGATGAATGATGTCCATATGTCCAGGGAGTTCTATTCCTATTTAAACAAAAGCATCACACTATGTTGAGACTTACTTTACCTTTTGAACTATTGAACATTTGAAAAGGCAGCAATTACCTCATTATCGGGTGTCAACAGTCATTAGTTTGTGCAAGTGATAGCAGATCGTGCTCTGTGTAGCTGCTATTCGTGCGTTTTATTATGTTTCCTTAAAATCAGTTAGAATAAGTTCTAGAAAAAACGGTTTCCAATAACCCTTCGTCAGCTTTATTAAATCTTGAAGAATGCATTTTCTCCCGTCAATCTCAATTATCATCGTTATTATTCAGACAATATCTGGTAACAATTGGATTATGAAAGAAAATTCCTGCGATTTGGAAACCATAATTGTGGTAACACGCCCGGTTGACGTAACCACTCAACACACAACAACTGCACCTTCTTTGCTGAGTTGTTCTAGTTGGTGTTGTGGCCTCATAGCCAGCTCGTTCACCTACACAGTTTCTACAAGTACCTGTGAATGTTATAATGTAACAGCTACAATATTTACAGAGGACCCGTCCAAGGGATCAGGAATTTACTACGGTTTTAAGAAATACGGCATTCAGGTAATAACGATCCGTTTGTTCCAGATGGAATTGTCATTGATGCTCGAAAAATGTAAAATAAGAGCACATGGTATTTATGATCTCGAAAAGATAAAAGTCAAGTTCACTGATAACATTTAAAAAAAATGAAACTTGTTTGGCTTTGTATACATTTTGATACTGTTGTTCTACAGACAATATTTACACCTCAACTTCCATTCCTTAAATGAACTGCCTTTCGGCAATACCTTTATCAATCGATGAACGCTACATCTTCGGATATGTTCGGATCGCGATTCATCGCATAACAATATACTTGAAAAATATTGATCTTGTTATTGTTTGTATTGTGTCAGTAGGTCCCGTGAAATATAAATCAGCATTTTAAAGTGTTAATTTATTTCATTTTAAATGTATTGCCGCCATTAGTGTTTCAATTTTACGTTTAAAAGTGATTTCAAGTGGTTGATCTTTTCCCGCGTTATTATGACGTCATTTGAAATAAATGTTTCCGGTGACAGTCCGTCGTTCCATTTGCAGACACTTTGACCAGCCCAATTGCGTTCATGACACGATAATGACATCCACCCCGCAATTCATTCCTTAAATATGGTCGACCTGCAGCAAGTAAAATGTATTGCTTACTATGAAGATAGTTATTCTTTCATGTGACATTTTCATGTGGTTACATGTAAATAAATGTATAGAAAGGAATTATTTTGATGTTCTAAATTAACGGGCACTATTAGCAATTTTATCAAATTGAACACAGAAGTTTATGGTTTCTGTTCAAGGGCGGTTAAACGTTCAACCGTTTTTTATGTGAATCGTGTTGTACAGTTTTAATTAAACCGGTTAATAATGGTTTGTGGTTTATTTCTTTGAGTCGGGGGTACTCTTGTCTGTTGAAAGAAAATAACATCGTCTCAAGCTAGTCTACCATATAGGAATACTGTGACATTCAATTTGCCTTGATTATCGTAATTTTAACAACGATGTAAACAGTAACATTTTATATATTTTAACCAATTTTTGCAAAACTAGTCTTTGGGGAATATACACTATTTTGGTTGTGCTTTACTCATAACATATACAGTATGTTATGCCTTATAGTATTAAAGAAATTCGTTTATGTTGAATTGGCTAAATAAATGGCACATTATACTAGCATAACTTTTTTACGATAAGATCATTATGAAATATACACATGTAGCAGTCATACAAAGTTCGATTAAAGCTTATCGGTTTGAATATGACAGCTATCACTTCATTGTCATCATGGAGCAGCATAGGATCCATAAAGGGTGACAGCTCTATCACATCCTTGACATCAATGGTATGGGCAACATAGGAGCAATAAAGGGAGGCAGCTCTATCGCTTCCTTAATGTCAATGGTAGGAGCAACATAGGAGCAATAAAGGGAGTCATCTCTATCGCTTCCTTAACATCAATGGTAGGGGCAACATTGAAGCAATAAAGGGAGGCATCTCTATCTCTCCCTTAACATCAACGGTTGGAGCAATATAGGAGCAATAAAGGGAGGCATTTCTATCTATCCCTAAACATTAATGGTAGGGGCAACATTGGAGCAATAAAGGGAGGCATCTCTATCGATTCCTTAACATCAATGGTAGGGGCAACATAGGAGCAATAAAGAGAGGCATCTCTATCGATTCCTTAACATTATATGTGGGGGCAACAGAGGAGCAATAAAGGGAGGCAGCTCTATCGCTTCCATGTAATGGTAGGGCAACATAGAGAATAAAGAGAGGCAGCTCTATCGCTTCCTTAATGTCAATGGTAGGGGCAACATATGAGCAATAAAGGGAGGCAGCTCTATCGCTTCCTTAATGTCAATGGTAGGAGCAACATAGGAGCAATAAAGAGAGGCAGCTCTATCGCTTCCTTAACATCAATGGTAGGGGCAACATAGGAGCAATAAAGGGAGGCATCTCTATCGATTCCTTAACATCAATGGTAGGGGCAACATAGGAGCAATAAAGAGAGGCAGCTCTATCGCTTCCTTAACATCAATGGTAGGGGCAACATAGGAGCAATAAAGGGAGGCAGCTCTATCGCTTCCTTAATGTCAATGGTAGGAGCAACATAGGAGCAATAAAGGGAGGCAGCTCTATCGCTTCCTTAACATCAATGGTAGGGGCAACATAGGAACAATAAAGAGAGGCAGCTCTATCGCTTCCATAACATTAATGGTAGGAGCAACATAGGAGTAATAAAGAGAGGCAGCTCTATCGCTTCCTTAATGTCAATGGTAGGGCAACATAGGAGCATAAAGGGAGGCAGCTCTATCGCTTCCATAACATTAATGGTAGGGGCAACATAGGAGCAATAAAGAGAGGCAGCTCTATCGCTTCCTTAACATCAATGGTAGGGGCAACATAGGAGCAATAAAGAGAGGCAGCTCTATCGCTTCCTTAACATCAATGGTAGGGGCAACATAGGAGCAATAAAGAGAGGCAGCTCTATCGCTTCCTTAATGTGGGGGCAACATAGGAGTAATAAAGAGAGGCAGCTCTATCGCTTCCTTAATGTCAATGGTAGGGGCAACATAGGAGCAGTAAAGGGAGGCAGCTCTATCGCTTCCTTAATGTCAATGGTAGGAGCAACATAGGAGTAATAAAGAGAGGCAGCTCTATCGCTTCCTTAATCAATGGTAGGGCAACATAGGAGCAATAAAGAGGAGCAGCTCTATCGCTTCCTTAACATCAATGGTAGGGGCAACATTGGAGCAATAAAGGGGGGGGGGGTCAGCTCTATCGCTTCTATAACATCAAAGGTAGGAGCAACATAGGAGCAATAAAAGGATGAAAACTCTATCACTTCATTAGCTTATTTAAAGAGCAGGAGCAACATTGGAGTGATAAAGGGGTGATAATTCTACCACCTTCTTGACATCAAGGACAGGAGCAAAAAATGACAGCTCCACCACCACCTTTACATCAACGGTAGGAGCAACATATGAGCAATAATGGGTAAACAGCTCTATCTCTTCCTACTCATCAATAATAGATGAAACATAGGTACAATAAATGGGGCGATAACTCTTTCACTTCCTTTTCATCAATCATATAAGCAACATAGGAGCAATAAATGGGTGTCAGCTCTATCATTTCATAAGCATCAATCATATAAGCAAAAACGGGGCGACAGCTCTAAACATCATTTTTTAACATCAAGGGTAGGAGCAACATAGGGAAAACAAAGGGGTGATAACTCTATCACTATCTTGATATCAAGGTTAAGAGCATCATATGAGCATAAAAGGATGACAACTCTATCACAGCCCGATATTAAGGGCAGGAAAAACATATGAACAATAAAGAGGCATATGCATATTAGCAATGACATGGAATAATTGATTTACATTAAATTCCACTTATTGTTCAGAGTACGTAATTACTCCTTATATGGTGATTTTACTTTAGACCTCTGAAGACGGCGAATATCTGCGACGTCACATGACGCCTGAGAGACAGGACTGCCAAGAATTGTTCGAGGAAGGTTTTTTGACAGACGGTGTTTACACGATACGGCCATCTGGAGGGGATACGACGGACGTTTGGTGCGATATGGAACAAGGCGGATGGACGGTCATCTCAAGGCGGCAGGACGGGTCTGAAAACTTTAACCGTGGTTGGGACAAATATGTAGCAGGATTTGGAAACCGAACAGGTCATCTTTCAATCTTGTACATTCTTTGTTTGTACTGTGTTTTAATATTAGCTTCAGTCAGTTCTTACACAGCCTTTTTTCTTAAAAAGTGTTTATAAATCGTAGCAATCAGAGAAACAAATAGGATATATAACTGTGTGAAACAGAGAGATAACATCATGGTAACTGTGTGAAACAGAGAGATAACATCATGGTAACTGTGTGAAACAGAGATATTACATCATGGTAACTGTGTGAAACAGAGAGATTACATCATGGTAACTGTGTGAAACAGAGAGATAACATCATGGTAACTTTGTGAAACAGAGAGATAAACACCATGGTAACTGTGTGAAACAGAGAGATACCACCATGGTAACTTTGTGAAACAGAGATATTACATCATGGTATTTCCTAGTTCTGGATCTGCTATTGATGTCCGTAATGTGTAAACAGTTGTATTTCTTAGTGATATGACGGCATTCAAATGAGCATGGCCTATAATTGTTGTCACTCTGGTGGAACTTGTTAAATCAATCAAAAAATATTATTAATTAAATTTTCAAGTACAGTTTAATTGGTAGAAAGTGATTTTAACTTTATGCACGGCAATGACAGTACAGGTTCCTTTATAAAAAGTTCTGTGCATATGTTTTCAATTTTTCACAGTATTTCCTCTTAAACACGTGTATCATGGGTTTAATATATATTTTCATACGATTATTAAGAATTTCCTTCAAAAGACGAGTACTGTAGCCTCCAAAAAGTTTAGAGATGTAATTTAATCATTCTTATCACTTCAAATACAGGCGAGTACTGGCTTGGTCTCGAAAGCATACACCTGCTTACACTTTTCAATACATCGGTAAAAGTCTACGCTGAAACATTTGGCGATGTCTCCCCGACTTCCATGAATGCGATCTACAGCAAGTTTGTCGTCAATGATGCCTCTACCAACTATCGGCTTGAGATTGATGGCTTCACTGGAGACTGTGGTGACAGCATGACCTATCACAACGGGATGCAATTCAGTACTTTCGATAACGACAATGACTTGGAAGCTGGCAACTGTGCCGTTGTGTACCACGGAGGGTATTGGTATTACATATGTCATAGCGCCAATCCAAACGGATTGTATCTAGGTGGTGTCACTGATCTGTATGGTGAAGGAATGTCTTGGTACGAATGCTGGGGACATAACTATTCACCCAAAATATACATATACAAAATCAAAAGAAACTAACGATAATGTGACACAATAATTACATTGTACATGTGTCAAGATTTATCAACGGAACAACGTCATGTGTTTGACGTTTGCGAGAAGCGGAACATTTCAACATATACAGTATTTAAAAAAAAAATCAAACTTATTACGTAAATATCAAAATAAACACACCTTCGCTTACATGCTCGTACTTTTAATTGTTTAACCAATAACATGTGTTTTCATTCGTATTTTGTAATCATGCTCATGCCACAAGTACATATTAAAATTTTCTCAGAAGTGCCTCAGATGTTTCAGATGTGTGTTCGGTATTTGCAATACTGAATGTCTGTAGCAAATTGCCACATGTTTGACTTCAGCTTAATTCAAAACATGCTAACATGTTCAAACATGTGCGACTATATTGAAGTCACCGATAATCCTCAATGGCTATCAATGGGGTGAAAGGTCAAGCTGTATATAATCAAAGTGCTGAAAGCAGTAATGGACTAGGACTACATATAGTTGCAAGTTAACAACTGTTATATAAGCATTGAAAAAAACGTCATATGCTAGAAAATTGTACTTGTCTGACGTCTGATCTCCAAAGTACATGAAGTAAATGTTTCAAAAACGGGGATTATTAATAATGTTTTCTGCTAGTGCATTAGTTTTACAGATCTCAAAACTCATTCATAAATCAATGCACTGCGCGTGCTGAATGCTACAATGCCTTGAACTTTACTGAATGTCCATATATTTTTCAGTAAAGGGAATAAATAATGTGTTCAAACTCATATCCTCGGAAGGTTGACATTCACAATGAAGATTTGAATAAATGTAGTTGCTTTAACTGTCATTTATAACTAAGAAAGTTATAGATTGCTAGAACAATCTTGCTAAGTCACTACATGAGGCTATTTGTACATACCAATTATCAAAATTGCTGGCCTTGCTGTTTCGGAAAAGAATATTTTCAAAGCTTTAACTATTTTAGTAAACAGAAAACCCGGAAGCGGGGCAAGATACAACTCAATTTTCATAATTTAATCTTTGTAAAGGACCACTTATTGAGATTATACACCGAATATAAAAGTTCTGAGGGTTGCGGTTTTAGAGAAGAAGATTATCAAAGATTTCATTATATAATAATAAGAAAACCTGACGATCCTGGGGCAGAGTCCTTTTTTATAACACAGAGCCATACTGGTTGGAACAAGTTTGGTTAAGGAACACTACGTCATTCAAAATGCATGCAGCTGTGGTAGAGAACTATTTTGGTTTCGTCTTGCTTTGTTTTCACCGGATTGTTCAATACATCCACAAGCTTAGCCGTGCTGGCATTGAATTTTGGGACTGCCCCGATAGCTCAGTATCTCTTCGGTTGCGTAAGGGGAAGGTTATGATTCCCTAACTTGTCAAACCAACATAAAACGTTGACAATTGATACCAGTAGCTTAAATTCCTGGCACTCAAAATGAAATGATACCCGTGAAATTTGGAGTGTTCAATATTTGTTTATAACCCTGGAAAATAGTATCAAGCATGTCGATACTATACATTGAGCGGCTACCCGGAATGGGTCTATTTTGGAGGTAGAGCTTTGCAACAGTTATTCCTTGTATATAACTTGAACAGAGTTTCAATACTAATTTTAATAAAAATTGCAGCAACTTTGAATACAAGACTTTATGGTGCCTCAGCTGGTCAAGGCATATTGCAGTTCTTGGGTAAGGGGGATAACTTCATTTACTTTTGAGTAACAAACGGTTCTTGCATACGAAATGAATGAACATGCATTCTTCCTTCCCACTCCATCCAAGCCGCTGGTTTTTTATCTATTTTGGAGTATGTGTTATATTAATGATAACTTTTAACTATGGATTATGTGTGATGTCGGGCATGAATGACTTATGATATTTGATTCCCCATACAACACATCAAAACAGTAACAATAATCTTTCAATCTAACTTCATCAATATCTTAAGATTTGAACCATTGCCTGATTATTTGATAATTTGTGAATCAATGAAATTTGATATCTTATACGATGTATATAACTTCTCAGGGTCGGACGTTAACTTTTTGAGAGCTGTACAAGTCGTCCAGTTACTTTGAAAACCTACTATACCTGACCTAAACTGAACCAATGTATAATAGATAATAACATACAAAGTCAATCTTACATGAACTATACCATTGAATTCATTCTCAAGTATTAGTCAACATTGCTTAACATTACTCTAACAATAAATTCAAACATTTTGCAAAAACAAATCAATTAAGTATGATTCATGTAAAGGTATAGATATGGTATTGTAGTATTTTCCTGACGTACGATAAAATGTACTTTTAAAACAACCAAATACAATCAAATTTCTAATTAATTAAATGTTCCTCAAACCGGAAAATGGTATGTTAGGGTAATAGTGTATGTATTCTATGTAAAGGTTGCTTTTTTCAGACTTGCATTGCTTGTGTTGTTTTATTAAATATACAAAATCTTCGTAATCACTCACAAAATGTTATTTTACATTTAGATTATTAATCTAATGCCTTTTAATTTAAGGTCACAAAAAGTATTTATGTGTAGACTAAAATCAAATTATAAAACGTATATTGATTATGACTATGATCATTAAGTTTTTAACTTACATGTTGCTTGCGAGAACAATTTTTGCTTTTCACTCTAATTTTGAAAACAATATCATCGCAAGGAAACAATATTGTTATTGTATTGCTGATATTACATTATTTAAATTGTATAAAACGAGATATTCATCACGGATAAAAAAAAATTCTAAACTAATGTTGGAATGGGGTGGTTATTTACTTAAGTGTCGAAAGAAAAAGTAATACAGATTTTGTTTACCTTACATGTGGGGCCGATATCAATAACACCCTTTTTCCAGCTTTTAAAATAGAGACTTTCTTTCCTTTATTACAAATTTAAAAATTATTACGTAATACATTTTGTAAACGTTTACAAATTAAATCATGTCTGCCTAAATCAAATAAGACATTTAATTAATAATGATGTAATTTAATGGTTAATACTTGCTGTTATTGTTACGGGCTACCAATTATCATTCTAATTTAATCTGATTGCCAAGTTCAACTTCTGTATAGTCTTATCGTGCCCACATTTCAAACAGCCCTTTAAAAGGGGTCACGTGACAAAGTAGACGTAACCTAATGGCTATTGGCGTGAAGTCAATTTGTCTGAATCCGAATACACATAAGAGTTTGACCTGTTTAACATCGCCAGATTTGGAAGTTCTGCACTGACTCGTTGTAAATATTGAGGTTTGTTGATATTTTGTGGCAATGTGTATTTCACCGACCTTATGGTACTAGCGTCATAGTAATCGCATAGCAAGCTCCAAAAGATAAGATTGAAGTTTGGAACATTTGGAAACGTAATTTAAAACCTGCAAATGCTTACATAAAGATAATGATTTTAGCATTCTAAAATGACTGCGCGATATATTGTGGTAAAGTAGTAATATACTACAAAGGGAGGTCGACGAAAGTGAAGATTGACCAGTGTTGTATGCATTCCAATATCTATGCTCTGAATTAGACATCAGGATAATAAACATAATAAATATTTTGACAATATTATTGTGATTTATTTTCTTTTTTGAAAAAATGAAAATGTTATACAATTCGCCTGTGTTTAAAATACATACACATGTATAACAAACAAAAATTTGGAGTGAAACACCTTTAACTACTTACTAAATAATGCATTAATGGAAACTATTGATTACTAATAACAAGATTGTAACTGTGTATTAAGCAGCTAAAAATGCATACATGTTAAATAATTGGTGAGTACTTAAAGATTTACTAGGTTCTACAGCAGTCTCTTAAGGTAGAAATACTATGTTTTCTGAACCTTGCTTTCAAATTGAACTCGATATCCTTCATCAGAAACATTGTTTATCACAATGTATGTGTACAAGGTATGTACGCACTTACCATGAACATATTTTCGAAGACTTTCTCCAAGGCACCACCAGTATATTGCCATCATTGTCATGATCTGTATCATATGTACATATTCATACAGTTGACTTCATTGAGAAAGAGCCTTTATGAACAATTATGTTTATGTTTTAAATATATATTTTAATTTTTTAATCTCATTCTGTTTGCAATATTGTAATGACTTTGATTTAACCTGTTTTTGACCCCGGTTTTGACCGGATGCTACTAAATGAATTGCATGTAATATTTCCTGTCATATTTTCCATGCTACTCATGGTAAGTTGTAAATGAGTCTGTAAGATGATGGAAATCATTCCATGGACGGCCTTCCTGCTTAATAACCTTATTTGAATTTCCGGAAGTAGTAGAAGGAAAATTGATGTGTGTTCTCACTTTTGCATACCGCAAGCTTTTAACTTCGGAAGGAAATTTATCTGTGAAACGAAACAATCCATCGACGTTAACGTTTCCGAGAAGGTTGTTATAGATGATATCGTAATGCTGCCTAACATAAAATAATTCATGATGTTCATACAAACTGTATGTTACATGAACGTCTTTAGACATATTGAGCATGGCTTGAACATAATAAGATATGTCTTCGTTTATTTTTAGACTTTCCGCTTACAACATAATGACATCAACCAAACAATGCATCTCCGCATTGTCCAAGGTGATTTAGACCGATTGTACTATCAATGCATCGAGCTTTTTGAAATTCACATCTGAAAAAACAAACAAAAAAAACATTATTGTTATAACAATATAATTACATTCTGTTAAAGACATTACAGCATATGTTTGGCCGAAAAAAGTTTATTCTCCTTACGCTCATTTGTTTTTCATTACACAGGCTGACGTTTTAATTGTGTGCTCTTTTTCAGCTAAAATGAGACCATTTGGAATGAAGTGTGTTTTAGGATCACGCTTACACCCAACCAATGTTGCCTGAGAAGTCCAGATAATATTTTTCTTTGACTTATGTACACCGGATTCTACTCAAATTTTGCGAAGAAATCTTGAGTAATAAATCAACATCTGTGAAAGGACATAAATACATGTATTCCTACTCTATTCTTTTAAAAGTAATTAGATTCACATAGTCATAATAAGGCAAATCAAAGTTGATAATAATACAATGACAAGCCCTGTAGTCAAATATTCAGTAAATAAATCCTGGCCTAAGGAAAGGGCACAATTAAGGAATGAATTGCGGGGTTGATGTCATTATCGGGGTATGAACGCAGTTGGGCTTGACAATGTGTGTAGAGTCCAAGATCTCCACGCGTACTTTGACCGGCCCAATTGCGTTCATATCCTCGATAATGATATCAACATCGCCATTCATTCCTTATATTTACACCAATAGTTCATTATTTCATTCCAGATCTGTTAAAATATACTTCATTTCATTTAAGAAAACTTTTCACTAATCCTTTCTTACCCATTTTGTAAATAGAAGGACCGGACTGCAACCGAAAACATTTTTCAAATGACGTCACAATAACGCGGGAAAAGAATAACCATTTGAAATCACATTTAAACGTTAAATTGAAACACTAATGGCAACAATACATTTAAAATATAGTAAATTAACACTTTCTAAAATGTTATATTAAAATTATATTTTTCGGGACCTGCTGACACAATACAAATAATAACAAGATCAATAATTTTCATGTATATTGTTATGCGATGAATTGCGATCCGAAGATGTTGCGTTCATCGATGTATAAACGCAATTGCCAAAAGGCAGTTCTTTTAAGGAATGGAAGTTGAGGTGTAAATATACGACAATTATCTATCGGCACAAAGTTACATGCAAAACAACAAACACATAAAACAAAAATAACACCGCATACACCAAAACAACACAACAAACAAACCGTATCATCCTCAAAATTGCTTTAAAGTTAAATAATGGGATTACCACCTCGGAAAGGTTAGTGAATCAATGGTTCACGGGAGCTTAAGTCTTCTGGATAAGTCATTCATTTGTAATACTCGTTTGTAATACATTGACATAATTAAACATTAATGTTAGTGGTACTTGCGTTATTGCTTATTTCATTAATTATTGATTAGTTTGTAAGAAATTAGTTTTGAATTGGAAAATTAGCCTTCTTATAATAAGTATTGCTAACACTTAATTTCTACACAAGCCATTTCCTGTCTGTATGAGCGTTAGGTAAATATAAAGGAAAAATTGAGTTGCATTGAGACCACATCCCTTGAGGAGCAGTGTTACATCCCGAATAACACTATCACTTTTGATGTTTTAGAGTGATTCTGTAGTTTTCTCCTTTAAAGGAGTTTTAGAAGGAAATCATATTAAATTAACGATTATCATGATAAACATGTTTTGGTTTATCAAATAAAGTATTTGTTTAAATGAAATAAATTATTTATAAAGTGAAAATCAGTCTGAATTAAAACGTGTTTGCCCTAGATGTTCGAGCAAAATCAACCCCAATTCAGGAACATACTTGGTCAAGATTCCAATTGAAACGTATTCAAAAGCCAAATTGTTTCGAGTATCATCATTATTGTTTAACAATTAATAAAGTATAGTTTTGATCTATAATCAAAGTTTTAATTTAATATCTGTAATATTAATATTTTTAGCATTGCATATCATTAAAAAGGTACGTTTTCATAAAGTATTAAAACATACAAGATTTCAAATCATTCTATGTTTAATGTGGTTAGCTGAGTTGAGTCTAAGATTGTGATTTAAGTATTTTCGTGATATTGGGGCTTGAGCTGAGACATGTTAATTTGTATAATTATGCTGTTAAATCTAAGGCTATTACCAGTGGAATCTTGAGACACCGTCTTTATGGTGAAAACTGAATATAGTTTAAAGGTTATGTCACGTAATGCTACTGTTCACTTGACTTTCGTGATAGTTCGTTCAGTAGCCAACCAACAACTGTTCAAGTGTTCTAAGTCGTTATTGTTCACCGTTCTTTCTAAGTATAATAATCAGTATATAATAAAGTATCATACGGGCCATATGTCCAGTCCACGCCCAAAATCTAAATCTAACTAAAATGAGTAACATGCGTTCATATATACTGCTGATCTCGTCCAGTTTGTGACAGGTATGCATATCTAATATCTTGTTATAGACGAAAGGATGTATTTTATAGTCATGAACTGTCACGCTAATTGGTCTAATAGCCAGCGGCTATCACGAACTGTCAGCATCTAAGTGTATCTACATTTGATCACCATGATGGAGTATTTACTTTTTGATACAAATAAATTTTGAATTCTATTATTGATTTTTGGTTATTACTTTAAAGTGTTTCATACGTAACTTTTATGTTACGTAACACTTTAAAGTTGATACGTAACGACGGTTACGTGACAGTTAGGTGAAAGGCTAAGTAGAACGTGTATGTATTACGTACTGTATTTAAATTGAACCTTTCTACAGAAATAATATGCAACTCGAAAAAAGAGGGGGGTGGGGGTGCGCGTATGTTTCAATCTTTTCCGCGCTCGCTCACTTTACTCGCTGAGTAACGGAAAACACATATGTTTAAATATTTCTCCAGAAACAAGATGCAGCGCTCGTTTACTTTACTTGCTGAGCTCATGCATATTAATTCTGAAGAAAGTTGAAAATAAATTCTAAAATAAATAAACTGTCTTTGCTTATTTAGGGAAACGCGTATGTTTATATATTTCTCCAGAAATAAGATGCAGTGCTCGTTCACTTTATCGGCTGAGCTTAAACATATTATTTCTGAAGCAAGATGAAAACATTTTTTTACATAAATATATTGTCCTCGTTGCCTAGCGGGTAAAACGCGTATGTTTAAACAGTGTGTGTATACCACGTGACGAATAACGTCATCAGTGTGTATACCACGGGATGAAATGCGTCATAAATGCTACGTCGGAAGGCAATATTTTGCTTCGAATGATGACATTAAACAAAGATAACTTTCCTATTTCTTCACCATTTTAAATGAAACATAGCGCAGTTTACGCCGCTTATGGAGGCCCGCGTTCGGTCTTTGATTGAGAGTTAGTTTCTAAAACACATCGACAAACCTTTTTGCAATACGGCCGTCTGACGGAGCACTGTCAAAACATTATTTTAGAAACAGGTTTTTCGAAGTGTTTGATGTAACTTATCTCCTTATCAAACTCCACTAATTATACGAAAGCATGGCTATTTTAGCGACTTAGACTGCCCTTTGTTAATTTAAAATGGTGTAGTAAAAGAAAAGTTATCTTTGATTAAAGTCTTCATTTAAGACAAAATTTATGCTTCTGTCGTAGCATATATGACGTAATTTATCACGTGGTATACACACATTGTTAAATATTTCTCCAGAATTAGGATGCAGCACTCATTTACTTTCCTCACTAAGCTGATGCATAACAATTATGAGGAACGATTTACAAAAAAACCTCTAACAAATATATCTTACTCGAAATTTTAATTACAAAAATGTATATTTTGAATTTGTAGGTAAATGATCACTTACGTGTTTATGTACCATGCGTTATTTGTTCCACAAACCGGTTCTATATTACCGTCACATTGCTTGGCCAGAATATCACTACACAGATAAGCGACGAAAGAAGTTGTTGTTGTTGATGTAGTTGTTGTTGTTGAAGTTGAAGTCGTCATCGTGGCCGCCTTTGTTGATGAGGCTGTTGAGTGACATGGGCCGTTGCTTGCCGTGTGAATGGTTTTGTCTGAACATTTTGCTTTTGCTATATAACAGCTGAAAAAGCGACAGTTACAACAATACTTATTCACAGAAACGAACAGAGGTTACAATACTATATAAGCGTATCAGATCATCATATTATGGTATACTTAAGATCAGAAGCAAAGCAGCAACAAGGGCAAGGCCCGTAGTTGATATTCTATTACCCATCATAACTTCAAGAAAAACATAGTCTTTTCAATTATATTCAAATTGTCCATAAAATGTTATTTGAGAGTTGCCAATCGCCAATGAGATACTGAGGTAGTTAGTGGAAGCCGATCTGCCCCCCAAAAAACGCGCACCAAATACTAAACCTAATGAGTGGGTCAAATATTTTGGATTTGTTTGGCTTGGCAACACGAAATGTTACAAAAAAGAGCGTGCAGTTCTCGAATGCGCCAATCAATGTGTTATGCACATAGTAAAATGACTTTATAACGGCTTTAACAAGACATAACATAGCGAGCGTAGCAAACATTGCATATATGTATGTAAAACTAAATTGCGTTATGAAGAGTCAAGAGTATTGAAGCATCTTGCAAGATTTAAAAGCTGAATTTGGCATTTCTGTTTTGTACCAATCTTTATCATATATTGCAACTCGTGAGCAAGTGCCGGACCAATGTAGCCTCAGGAAAGTTTTACTAAACGTGTCACCTGCCAATAATGTGGTTAACGTTTTCATGGCGAAGCGATATATACGCAGTAATATGATTTATTACATATACAAATGTAGCGTTCAATGGGTGTTGTTGCATAACATAGCATGGCAAACATAGCATAGCGTGCTGAATTTCACATTTCTGTTTTGTACCCATTTTCATCATATATTGCAAAGAGCTAAGGCCGGGCCAAAGTATCCTCAGAAAAGTGTTATTAAATGTGTCACCTGCCAATAATTTGGTTGGCGTTTTCATGGCGACGCGATAGATTTGCAGCAATATGATTTATTACAAATACAAATATAGCGTACAGTGGTTGTAGTTGCATAGCATAGCAAACAAAACCTAGCATATCGTATATAATGCCAATACAAGTCTTGAAGCGTTTCTGCATCGCAAACATAGCAAGCGTACTGAATTTCGCATTTCTGTTTTATACCCATCTGCATCATATATACAAAGAACTAAGGCCGGGCCAAAGTAGCCTCAGAAAAGTTTTATCAAATGTGTCACCTGCCAATAATTTGGTTGGCGTTTTCATGGCGACGCGATAGATTCGCAGCAATATGATTTATTACATATACAAATATAGCGTACATTAGTTGTTGTGCTTAGCATAGCATGACAAACCTAGCATAGCGTATACAATGACAATACAAGTCTTGAAACGTTTCGGCCTTAAGAATTCTGAAGGCCATGTCTGGTAACAGCTGTCTAAGGTCATCACCGTATATATGTAGTTAAGATAACTAGTATTTTATTGATTGTCCAATCTGCTTTTTGCATGCTTTTTATGGTGTTTGTTTCTTGCACAAACGTGTTTCAATACAAGACACTTTAAAGTAAAATAGTTCAATCATGGTAATAGTATAAATTTATGAAGCCTGGGTCACAGTAAGTAATTTGAAACACGCAATATAATGTACGTAGTTGATGATATATGTCTATAAGTTGATACATGGTAAAATGCCCAAGAAGAAATCCCGATTGATTTTAAAAATACCTTTGTTTCTTACTAAATGGTTACAAATATACTTGAGTACTATCCTTTCCAAAACAGCATATTAATGGTATTGGTCTGTAGTTAGATGCCGTTGATTTGTCTCCTTTGTATACAGTGGGAGAATATTTGCTAGTTTCCAATTGTTTGGGAACTGACTTTTTGACAGTGATTTATTAAAAAGTTGACATAATGCCTTGCAATTGAATTCGGAGTATTTCTTAGTAGGAAGTGGCTTATTTCAATCTAGTTCAGTGGCTTTTTCACATCTAAATTACTGAGTATATCGGTTATATCTAACTCTGTTGTTTTAAAATTGCTAACAGTTTCAGCAGACCATAATTCGAACGGAGGTTACTCCACTTCATATAATATTGTCAATTGTAAAAATATATACCAAATATTCATTAATGGCTTTTCTTTATCAGCAAATAATAAATAATTTGTTTGAGATATATTGTCAGGGTGAGTTTATCATTTATAGTTAAAAGATTTTCATTCAAAGTACCGACTTTTACTAATCGTGAGGAAAATTCAAATGCTCTTTCTAGGCAAGTTTCAAATCTGTCCCGAAATGTAATCCCACCAGAGAAATTATTTACATATTTTCAACAGTATTGAAGTTATCAAGTGCTACAGTTGAGTCTGAAACTTCATTTGAAAGGTGGGTTTCAGTAATACATGTATATCAATCTGGTATATGTTCATTTATGTGTTATAATTTATTTCTTATACTGCGAATATTTGGAATCACTCCCTTCTTCAGTAATCGGCCCTGTATCCTGTACAACTCGTTATAACGATTAATAATTTAGTAATGTACATATACTTATGTATACCTAATATCGACAAAGTACTGTCTACCTAATAAATACTTGACATTTGTATATAACAAATGTTTAGAAAAAGCTGTTGAAACAAGACAAATTGGTCAACAATACGCACAACTTTCCGCTTTAAAGTGAGGATAAAAAGCAAAAGTAATTGGTGAGTAAAGGTACGTCGTTGCCTTGTTAACCCATTACTTTTAGCGTAGTACAATCCGATGGATGCTCACCATTGGTCTTGTTCAATATCCATGTTGTACATGGTATTATTCAGAATAATTAGATGTGTAAGAAAAAGCGATGCATCCAACTAAGTGACCACATATAACTGAATACCCAGAGTAATATATATTGGACACACTATGGAAAACAATGAGTCAGACATAGAAGAAAGAGTTTAGATAGATAAATCAATAAAGGAATGAATAGTTTAGATAGATAAATCAATAAAGGAATGAATAGTTTGGATAGATAAATCAATAAAGGAATGAATAGTTTAGATAGATAAATCAATAAAGGAATGAATAGTTTAGATAGATAAATCAATAAAGGAATGAATAGGAAGAAAACAAGTCATTGTCATAAATATACTGAAATGTGAGATGTAGTGTTGCATTATCAGAGATGAATAATGATTTAAAGACACAGGTAATTTCATGAATACATAATTAGTTCATCTAAATAAATATTTAGATACCATGACAAGTAATTTGGGAACAGAATATTTAGCATAAAGACAATTTTCAAGTAGCTTACACATGTGATCAATATGAATAATATAACACGTGCTATTTTCTAGACAAAGACAAATCATGTCAATACCAACTTTAAATGTTTTAAGAGCATTAGCATGTGTGGGTTTGTCTAGACCTTTGAAAAAAGTTGGATATTTACTTAATAAACCATCTGTTTACAATCTCGGTTTACCCCAACGGTTCAGATTTTTGAAATTGAAGTAAAATTATCGTGCACATCGCTTTTTACAAGTTTTGTTAGGTAGTTCGTGTTTAAACAAATATAATGAGAAAATGTATCAGATGTAAAGCTTATATATATATATACATAAATAATAATAAATAACTGTACTTTGCGTATGTACGTTGACAGTGAAACAGTGTCGGGTTGTTTACATAATTGTTTACAACAAGAATGATACTAGATATACAATATTATTTACAGTGTGGCATGTTATTACTTAACCAAAGAAGAGTTTAAAGTTTTGTGCTAAATTGCGAATAAACTCTTTCTTGGACAACATTAAACGACGGATATATATAACAAACTGGACTATATATCATAAGGTAACTTTTCATTATTATCAGTTTTGTAAAATACGAGTAAACTCTCATTAAGTTAACACTATATGCTTTAATACGCAGATAACTATGGCATGATAATATGGTTTCATCGTATCATCTAATTACATATTTAATTCTTGTATTAACGAGTGTTTACACTTGACTAATATAACACAGTCATTGGTGTGTCTACACAAGCCACTCTACACTAGCTGTTACAAGTCAAACACTTATGCAAGTAGTTGCAATGATTTCGTGTGCACTGTCTGAAATTAAAATAATTGCATTTCTTTGGCAAGGTTCTCGCTAAATCTGCTGATGACTGATTCATAATCGGTTTTTGAAAAGCCATCCCATGCCAGGATGGTTTTTTAGCCCCAAGTCGAATGTCCCTGCCATACTTAAGTATTTCTTGCGTTCTATGTGGATGGGTAACTAAACAGATAGACGCATAGATAAAGAAAGCGTCCGTCCATGAGCCTTGAGGAGATATCTTAATGAATGACGGACATGATTTTGGTTTCATTAAACGCTAGTTAGCATAATAGGCACATCAAGAACGAAACAAAGATAACCATTTAATACGCTTTAAACTATTGAAGAATAAATAACTTATTTATATTATATAATATAAATTTTGTTATAATCTAGAATTTGAATGCAAACGAGTCACTGCCAGTACGCGAAAAAAATACACTCTCTGTATTAAAAATAAAAAATTGCATGATGACTCGTAAGTAATTATTTATCATCGCTAATTATAAACTAAACGTGCCAATATAAAACTAGATTATGTATTTGACAGATTGCTAAAGATGAAATTCAAAAATAACAAGAGCTGTCACAGAGACAGCGCGCTCGACTATTCCGCCGCTTTTCAATGTAAGGATTGAAAAGTTTTTGCGAAACAAGCATGGATCACTGTAGATTCGATTTTATTGCAATACATGATGTGCTGATATATTAACATAAATGTGGTAACATGCAAAATTTTAACATAATTTTTAAGTCAAATAATATAGGGCCATTATTTGCAAAAATACAGATACCTAACTTGGTTATTCAATTACGTTGGGTGGTTGAATACCATTGATAAAGTCTCAACGCAATACATCAAGTAGGCGCTGAGATATTATCCTATGTGTGCTAACATGCAAGACCTTAACCAGAATTTCTAAGACTCATAATAAAGGTGCAAAAAATATATAATATATAAGAGTTATTTTACTTGATTAAAGAAAAAGGTGAAATGGTTGGGAGCCTGTGTGTTAAGTTTCAATGCAATACATGATGTATTTGCTGAGGTATTGACTTAAAAGTGGTTACATGCAAAACCTTAACCAGAATTTCTATGTCAAAAAAGGGGATATTATTTGAATTTAATGTAAACTACAGTTATCTAACTTAGTTAATTAAGTAGGTTGGATGTTTAAGTACCATTGATCAAGTCTCAATGCAATACCTCAAGCAGTTGCTGAGATATTAACCTATGTGTGGTTACACGCAAAATCTTAACCAGAATTCAAAGCAAATATTAAAGGCCTATTATTTGCATTAAATGCAAACTACAGTTATCTGACTTGGTTAATTAAGTAGGTTGGATGGTTGAGTACCATTGTATAAAGTCTCAATGCAATACCTCAAGTAGTTGCTGAGATATTAACCTATGTGTGTTTGCATGCAAAACCTTAACCAAGGTGTGACGCCAACGCCGACGCCGACGCCGACACTTGGGTGAGTAGTATAGCTCTCCATATTCTTCGAATAGTCGAGCTAAAAATAAAACAGAATATAATAGAACTGCAAAAGGCTGACCTTTCTCTTTCGATGGTCGGAGCAAAAGAGGCCTGAATAACAATGTGCTTTGTAGAGGGCGCGCACTGCGGCCAATCAGATCAGTATAATAAGTTACGTCATGCAATTGCTCGCGATATGGTTATAGAGCACCATTAATTAAATGCATTACAAAGATACCAATAACGAAAGCTATCCTTAAAGAGGGATAACTTGAATTATTGACATCCTAAGTATCATTGATTATTTTTATTTAAATAAGTGTACTTGAGCGGATGAAAACCTTAACGTGGACATGTTCGTGATCCATTTTGTATCGAATCACTTGCCATCGTTTGTGAGTCAAATATTAAGATCCAGTGCCGAGTATGTACAGACATATATACAAACAACAATCAATAAATAAGCTAGCAAGTCTCTGTAAACTGGGAACCTTTTTGGGGAAGTAGTTTGTAGTTGGTCGTTGGGGATTCCAATATATGTTGATATTGGTAGTTGAGGATTCCAATATATGTTGATGTTGGTAGTTGGGGATTCCAATATATAACTACTTACTTGTTGATTGTTGTTTATTTGAATATTCAACTACCTGCTAGTTACCAGCTGAGGTTTCGATTTACCATCTTGCAATTTTCAAATAGCCTACTGGCAAATACACGAAAAATAGTGACAGAAAACAGTGTTCGTCACGAAAGTACAAATTTGTAGGTACATAAAAATAAACAAGCATGTGCTCGTTTCACATGTATGCATTTAAACTATATTTATATACAATATCTGAATCCCAACCTACCAACTAGTTGGATATTAGCGATTTTCGCGAACTTCACCGGCATTCTTTGCGGAAGAAGTGCTTTGTGGGGTCAATTAATCCAATTGATTTTTTTCAATTATTACTTCTTCTACTTCTTCTTCTAAACTCGATTTTCTCACTGCTACCTGTTCAGACTCTACGATACTCGACCGAAACATGGCTGAAAATCTAGAGTTGATATAAAGAAAGTCCTGTACCAGAATTCTCGTTGGAAACTTTCATTAAAAAAACAACTTGTTTTACATAATTATACTGGAAACTACATATGCAACAGAAAATAACACATTTCACAATGGTAACGCTAACTATTTCCTACCTTATCTTATTTATTCTAAACTGAATAAAAATGAATAAAATGCATACATGTTTGCGTATGTCACCCCGTTTGTTCCACAAACTGCAATGTTGGGATATACTGTACAATCTCTGTTGTTGACATAGTCACAATAGGCATCAGCGGAAGCTTCTCTTGCTATAAGGAAGCGAATGTTTAAGTGAGTACCAGGACGGGGTGAAAGATTGATGACTATTTATGTGAAAACAAGACAGTTTAAAGTCTGCTCGGGCCTTTTTCGCATATTGGCGCGAATCTTTCGCTTCCGTATGTAATTCAAATGGAATTTTACTTGCAGGGGCCCAAAGACGGGAACTTACGATTCCCCCACACATAGTGTTTATGTAACAACCTTGAAATGACGGTCGACTCTGTACCTTTGTTCATTTTCAATGTACCACCCAAGCGAGGCTCGGAGCCTCGACTTAGAATATTGTTTTATCCGGTGCTTATCAAATCCGATGGTAGGATATTTTTAATACTACACTGTCTTATGAATTCAATTATCAATCACTATTGCTATTTACACACAGAACTGATTTCGACACTATATGGTGCTTAATCGCAGAGTTGATAATTGAGAAAGAAGTTCAAAAGGAACTATCTAAAATTAAATCACTGCAATACGTACCATTTAAAGTCCAAATCAACACCCAAAGTGCAATAATTCTAAGCTCTTTCATCCTTAAGCAGAATTTAACTATATGTTGACCTAGTATAAGTTGATAATTTACAAATTAAAATAAATGTAGATAACATCGTTTGCATTGTGGAACATTGTCAAAGAGATAACGTTTGTTTTAAAGAAAGAGAGAGAGGTGTATGACAATAGTTGATAAGGCATTTAAAGTAAATGTTGTAACTATTTATTCCTTTTATATACGCCATGTGTAAATGTTACTGCATTTGTACGAAAAACATATCCATGTGATAATTTGTTCGCCTAAAGTCTGGTCTCCCTGTAATCCTTGGTATTCCATCTGACTCTTGGTTACTCTGTGATACCTGTTATCTCTGTGATATTTTGTTCGCCTAATGTCTGGTCTCCCTGTAATGCTTGGTATTCCCTCTGACTCTTGGTTACTCTGTGATACCTGTTATCCCTGTGATATTTTGTTCCCCAAATGTCTGCTCTTGCCTGTGATGCCTGGTATTCCCTCTGACGCTTGGTTACATGGTGGTGCCTGATACCCCTGTGCTATTTTGTTCCCCTAAAGTCTGGTCTCCCTGTAATGCTAGGTATTCCCTCTGACTCTTGGTTACTCTGTGATACCTGTTATCCCTGTGATATTTTGTTCGCCTAATGTCTGGTCTCCCTGTAATGCTTGGTATTCCCTCTGACTCTTGGTTACTCTGTGATACCTGTTATCCCTGTGATATTTTGTTCGCCTACTGTCTGGTCTCCCTGTAATGCTTGGTATTCCCTCTGACTCTTGGTTACTCTGTGATACCTGTTATCCCTTTGATATTTTGTTCCCCAAATGTCTGGTCTTGCCTGTAATGCTTGGTATTCCCTCTGACGCTTGGTTACATGGTGGTGCCTGATACCCCTGTGATATTTTGTTCCCCTAAAGTCTGGTCTCCCTGTAATGCTTGGTATTCCCTCTGACTCTTGGTTACCCGGTGATGCCTGATGTCCCTGTGATAATGTGTCCATCTAATGTCTGGTCTCCCCTGTGATGCCTGGTATTCCCTCTTACGCTTAGTAACCCTGTGAAACCTGATACCCATGTGATATTTTGTTCCCCTAATGGCTGGTCTCCTCTGTGATGCCTGGTATTCCCTTTAACCCGGTGATACCTGATATCCCTGTGATATCCTGTGTAACATAATGTTCTAATTAACGTTATTTTTATGATATAATTTGCTTTTAATTAAATGATTATTTGTCTTCATACTGAATATTTAGTAATTATTGTAGAGCATACTTGATTGTTAATGAAAGTGTAAGTGGTTGACAGCCGACTTAGTAGAAATGCACAGTAATGCATAAATTGCCATGTTAATTACAAAAACGTGTGTGCTTTGGGATGTTCAGATGTCACATTTGCCTCATATTCTTGGTATTTAAGTTGGATCATTTTCTCTGTGAAGTGGAGAGTCCGGGGTTAGTCCTCTTGAAGACAAGAAGCTGAAACGGGCTCGCATGTAATTTAGTTAGGTTTTGGTAATGAGATTAGAACGTTATATTGTACTTAGAACGATATTATTATATTAAGAAAGAACATTTTAAATAAAGAATGGACATTTAAACAATTGTTGGTTAATAACTTAGAGTTCTATAAAGTTCTGAGAGTTATGTGGCTGATACGCTACACCTGTGCCCCTAATGTCTGCTCTTCCCTGTAATGCTTGGTATTCCCTCTGACGCTTGGTTAACCTGTGATGCCTGATTCCCTATGATGTTCTTAACCCCTGAGATATGCCATTTGTGATGTCTCCTATGATGCCTGATATCCGTTGTGATGCCTCGTGATCAGTGAATTAAATTGATATATCATGAAACAGTAAAATCATGCTTTCATATTTTCCACTGTTTTAGGTTTTGGTCCGCTATTACTTCCAAATTAAACGTCAGCTCATTGGATAAAACATGTTTATAACTTTTAGAGTTTGTTTACGATACATCGGTATTCAGTCATCCCTCACTGTCAGAGACCAGTCTGATTCGCTTCACAGGTCGTTTTCCAGGTAAAGAGTGAAGACAATGCTAGGTTATTGAAGCGTGGGTAGGGTAAGAAAAATGATCAGTTTATCTGTTGATTGTTGTGTGAATTTTTCGGGAAGTTCGTATGATGTACATCAACAACACACAGTCCGAAAAAAACATTTGAACGATGATATAACATCCTATTTATGTTCGAGCAGTTGTTTTCGTCTGTTATTTGTTTTGCTTGAACAAAAATGTTCAGCTTCATAGTTAAGAAAACGGTTGAAAAACAGAACTATAATGTTTCTAATAACGGTTACTATTGTAACAGTGTATTTTAAAAGTAGTTCTTAAAAGTGATAGTTGCACTCATAATGTTGCAATTAATACAAAATTGATATCTTCAGTGTTGTTATCTCACTGTAAAAACTCCATATTTCATCGAAAAGCATAAAGGTAATAGAGAATATAGTCGTCTTTGATCATGAGTGAAAAAAATACGATCTTACACTGAAAGAAAAAACAAATTTTCTGTTTCTTTCATGCCTATATTCGGAGTTTTATTAGTCTATCTAATTTATTTTTGTAATAACCCCCTTTTTGAAAAGGTTGTTTTATTAAGCCGTTACCTGTGGGACGCCCCTCACGTAAATTCTGTATATATATATATATATATATATATATATATATATATATATATATATATATATATATATATATATATAATAACAGATGACGTAGCTGTCAATATTCAATTTCCGGTTTTCCATGAAGAAGTTCTCTGATATTCTTTTTTTTAATTGATTATTCGCTCGTTTTTCAGTGCACAAATTTCATGATCAGTAATCAATGAAGTTTTATAAGTGTATCTATGTTAAAAAACAAACAAAAAAAAACAACACTTATTTTATGCGGGGCATGATTAAATAAACAAATTACTCCGCCGCCATTTGTTGAATGAAAAATTGAAATGTCGAATGTGTTAACAAAACAATTGCGGTTAATCATTGGATATAAAATATTTTCTTAGTTTTAGTGTGTGCTTAATGATACATGGATATTCAGGCATCTTACTGTCAGAGACCAGTCTGTTTCCTTGAATACAGGTCGATTGCCAGGTAATTATAAGGTGAATGTTTTGGCTTAAACAGAAGCTCGAACAGTGTCATTAACGGAGGTAGAACTAGTTTAGCTAGAAATCAAACAAATGGTAACTTTTTGTGGCACTTTCAGCCACTTTATCGGAGAATCCTGGTCCAGGCGTTTGACCTTCGACCAGGGACATTTAGCCGGGTTAATTAAGCCTGATTGAACCTCCGTGCGGACCGTTGCGAATAGCGCTGTGGACAATGACGGAGTACCAGTTGGCGATGCCCTCTTTATTGGTGCAAACCAACCGTCACTTGGCCGACTGTCAACTTGACCTTGGGTGTGGATGCGATAGATGGGGCGTAGTATGCAAAATAATGAAATGCCGTCTCCAGAAAACGAAACATAAAAAAGAACTTAACGATAACTGTTTGTGATATAACATTAATAGTTTTTTACCAATACTCAAGTTATTTGGGAAAAAATTATAGCAGGAATGGCTAAATTGAGTCGATTTTTGAAAGATGAAACAATTGTGTAACATTTTAGAGAAATTCAAAAAGAAAAAAGGAGTGGTGTCATCATTTCTTTTGCAACCTATTGTGGACTTGTGAGAACTAGATGATGCAGCGATGAAACAAGTTATGGAGAACCGTTACCCTTTTTACTGATCATTATACCGTGAGCCATCAAATTCACACGTGCTATTGGTCAGACGTACAATCACTGTGTTTCCTGAACTAATGGAAACATCTGACCCTAGGACACCATGCAGAGCCGATGTCTTTAATGTAATCGTGCTTCTATCTTGTTTGACTGTTAATTCAATAATCCCCCTTAATAATACACATGTTATTATATACGCATGAAGTAACATTTTACTATAGAAATTCGTTCCTGCAATCCCGATTATCGTTTCCACCCGTGATAATATCACGGCACGTCAGGGCAATTATGGCATGATTGTCCCTGGAAGATGAGCACGTGTAACATGACGTCATTTTCACGAATACCTATACATAACTGTGGTAGGCAAATACTTAACACAAGCAATGCTTTAAATGTTTTTCAACGGACGTATCGGTGCAAGAAAGTGAAACTAATTTTACCATTTATGACTTCTTCCCTGTTAAAGTAACGAGTACTACCTGGAACCGTACCGGATGTTTAATTCAGTGAAGGTCAAAAAGCAGTGAGACAAGGAATTGTTTTGTTGAAACGTTTTGTTTAACCTATCTGCTGAGAAATGTTCATTATTTAAGCCAATTGGCTAGGGTCATTCAAACCGATTTTCTCATAAAACTGCTCCTACGCATGATCGACCCTAGCTGTGCTTAACTATTGAAATGAACGTCAAAATCATCCGATGTGAAAAAAAAACATACAAAATATTTGAAGAAAGGAAATATTGCCGTTTAATTCCGAAAATACGTGAGAAAGGGTTTGCTGTTTTAATTTTTAGTCACCCGTTACAAAACGTATGTATCATACAGGAGAATAAGTGGTTGACCATGTGTTATTCTATAATTTACACACAACTAAATTAATTGATCCCTCACATAAATGAACACATCTGTACTGTGCTCAATATTCATGTTTAATCCGATGTATTGTTTGCATTGGACAACATGCGACAATTATAGCCAAACATGCAAGAATCAAAGTAGGAGCTCTTCCAGCTATCTAAAATGGAAAAGCTAGAAAGCAGACTACTGCGTTTGGTTTCTTCGGGCATGGCCGTGGAACGTCAGACGTACTGATAGTTTCTTACTTCTATGCTGCAACGCATTGAGTGCAGGGTGCGTGTTTTTAAAACCTAAGCAAACTGTCAGCTTTGTATCCCTGTTGCAACGCAGCGCATCACCTGCAAGCGGGAAAAACCCGCGAACGTTCGCTGCAAACGCGTTTACACTGAACTCATGACTGATTGGTGGTAAATGCATCGTCTATAGAAATTATGTTTTAGGTATTAAGAATGGTGACTTATTTATGTATAATGTATAAATACGTCTTTGTGTTTTGGAACAGATACGTTTACATGCGATATATCTCATAGAACGATTGCTTAATGAGTAAAGATAACTTGTTTAGGTTATATGAGACTTTTATCTGTAGTCGTGTCTCTGTATCCTAGTGGGTGCAGTATGTCATATTGTTTAGTACCATCCAGAGGAAAGCTGCTCTCAACAGATAAAGACGTGACAGTCACCCGTCGTAACCGGTTATGGTATCTTTATAAGTAGTTGCAGTTATTCATGAAGTCACAGTTATCACATCAGATTGAGATTTTTTTTATTATTATTGTCTTTTTCTAACCTTTTTAATGACAGTGACTTCTTTTATTTCCCCGTAATATGTGCCAAATAGCGTCATATATCCCCAAGAACACTTTCAAAAAACAACAACAAAAACCCAAACAACATCATGATATTGACATTATATGCATCCAATCATTGTTTATGCTATATTTATATTTTTCCAAACATGCCATTTTGTTTCAATGTAAAATTGTGTTAATGGCTTTATATTTTACCGGATTGTTTAAAAGAACAGGACGTACAATAGTTCAGGTTTAGGTAGATCTGTCTGTAATAATTTGACATATATTATAAATTTATTGATAAAGGGATTATATTTTCTCCTTAAATGTTATGCATGATCGCATTTCAAAGATAAGAGTCTTAGCGTATCTCGTTACTAACACCAAACACTACAGCAACGCCTAATTGGGCGTGACAATACCCACGGATGTAAGCGGTTTATTTAGATGGCGACAAAAGATGGCCGAAAGTTAAAAGCATGTTTTGCAGACATTTTAAAATCTATCACAATTTAACCAGGTCAAACGCTTTATACTAATCTATATCTGATCATTCTTCACGTCAGCGTTATTTATACTGGGTAGTATCTTAAATAATTGTTTATTTAAGTTAGTTATTGTGTGCCCGCTGCTTTACGACTGCATAAGGAACTTACCCCGCTGTGAACCTATTTTATATTTTAGTAAAGGATAAAACGAATTTAACATTATTTGGAGTCACAGTTTCTTTATACCTAACAATTTATTAACAACAAGGGTGTTGTTGTATCGATGAAACTGTAAAATTCGTACGACATCTATCAATATGTCTTCGACTTCCTCTGGACAAGTCAGAGCAGAAGTCGTGAGTGTGCAACAGGGGTATTCCCTATATGTAGGAGGCTTGTCAATATTTCGTACATATTCAAGTGTTTACTAGTATGTGGTTTTAAATTGTTCTCTTCGGCTTTATGCCTGTAAAATGTTCTACATGAAATTAATATACAACTAAAAATGACATACCTTAAGGAGTATGCTTTAATTAAGCAATGTTTGTTTATATGCATGTATCTTTTTCGGGTGTGGGTTCAGGCGATGCGATAAAACGCTGCATCTGTTTGAAACGCATGCTATATATAAATATTGCTTGATCCTACTTAATATGTTCTAATAATCCGACATACTTAAAGTGGCACTCGTATTCAAAATTAAGACATACACATGTTAAACAAATATAAATATTGAGTGATTAACCTTTACTATTTACTAATAAATGCATTTATCGAAAATATTAATTACTGATAACAAGATTGTAACCGTGTACTTAATAGCAGAAAACGCAAACATATTAAATGATTGGTGAGTGCTAAAAGAGTAACTGTAATCTACTATCGTCTCATATGGTGTTTTCTGCACCCTTCTTTTAATTTAATCTCGGTATCCATCATAAGATCAATTATTTTCGACCTTTATTCATCCTTTTTGTTATATTTAAATAATACTATTAATTGTGGTAAACTTATTTGGGAATAATAGTGCATCTTTAAATATCGTTTCTGTAACATTGACAAGAATATATCACCTTACTACTAGTAATTTGTACGGATATGATATTATAATTATATAATGATAATTTTTTTTAAAGCTAGTAATTCATTGATAATGCTATTTAGCACTTTTAAAATATTTTCTTTCTATTGCATTTTAGTATGTAATCTTATGACAAAGACTTTTGTAATCTGTATTGTTTGCTAAACAATCGAACGTACAAGTACCTGCGTACGAGTATTCGGTCACTCGTATCTGTATCTTGCATTTGTGTCATAGTTTCAAGGCCAGGCAATATGCGCATGTTTAACCTACTAGAGCTAGAGCTCATGACACAATACCACAAAATATGTTCTGAAATCAGTCCTTTTGTAAAATTAGCATCAACTATTCCTTGGCGATGTGCGCCAAGATGCAGGACAAAAATGAGCCCAGTAACGGGGCGAAATAATGCAGCACATTTACGTCCCATGGCTAGTTGCAGTTTCGTTCCACATCTTGGCGTATACAGCCTACCTCAAGTCATTCACAAAACGACATCATGTCGTATCATACCACTGCATTTGCATGCATAATAGTAGATGAAAAAGTGCGTGTGGAGGTTAGAAAACCAAGGTGCAGGGCGATAAGGCGCAGTATTGCATGGCGAATAAACAACAATGCGAACATGCACCAAGGAGTATACACAATAAATTGCATAAATCAGCCACCATAAATATACCAATAAATTTATTTGAAAAGTATTCTTTCTTTGGCTCTCCAGGAGTATATGCCGTCTTGCAAAAACTACATTATTAACTGTACGAAAATAACCATAAAGGCAATACAAACGTTTTATATACAAAAGGAAGATATTATTTCATTTCACTCGTGGTCAAAGTTAAGTAATATTTTTCATTGTGGTTGGGCCACTCATATACTTATTGTTTTCTATGATCTTTCCTAAAATAAAATCAACAAATTTCTTCCATTTATCATCAATAATATATACGTGCATACCGTCAATCGTTAAAATACCGTTCTTATATTCAAGTTGCTAAAACATTCTAGATAAAACTAGAAAAAAAACAAGAACGAACGGTCGTTTATTTAGTTTACAATTAAACGGTGAATAGTCCATAGTTATACAGAATATTTGGAAGTCAAATTATATTTGCGCACGAAACTGAGCTTGTGGAAATAATTGTGCTGCACACGAAGCTAAGGTTGAACAAATCATTTCTTAAGCGAAATCGAAATGGCAGATACAGGGCCTACTTGCGGAGATTCATTAAGCAACCCACTTTTTAAGAACTGGCTTAAAGTGGTTTTGTCTCTCAGGATTTTAGTTAGTGGACTTAAAGATTTTGTAGAAAACTACTGTAAACAACTACATGATCATTTCATTACAGAAGTAAAGGCAATTTTTAACTGTACGCCGCTGTCTTGCACAATATGTTCTGTAAAAATTATTTTGCCGCGGCATGCGTATCATAGTAATGTACCTTGCCCATCTCAGAAGACGTCGGGAATAAGATGCAGATGCAATAATAACGGGAAACGTCGTATGTGTCCAACAAAGGCCGCACCGTGTAGTGTGTTGCACGACTTGATTGTTGAATATCATCATTCACATTACCCGTTCTGGGGTAATACCGACTGTTAGTCATGGGTGAATGATTACTGGTCAGTAGCGAAATGCTATTTGAGTACAACGGGCTACGCGAGCTCAACATCGGCAGCTGATATGGATTCTACTGGTCTCCTATCGCTATGCATCAACAACGACTTTTTGAGAAGACACATTGATGATATATCTAACTTTGAAAAGGTAAAATAATAAGATATGTACGGTATAATTTGCAGTGAAAACACTGATAGTTGATTTGTAAATGAAGATCTTTATCGCTTATGAACTAACTTAACGCTTATGAGCTGTCTAACCCGGGTATGTTCTAATATGTGTAGGAGTGCATTTTTTTAATTTATTACACATGCGAATTTTGTAATCATGGTTAATTGTTTAATTGATACTGTTAAATGTGTTGCCATAGCTATACACACATGTATTTAAACATTTTCAGGTCAGAAATTGGAGAAATATATTGTTTCATTCACCAAGCCTCGAATTTCAAGAATCAGACATGAAAAGGGCCATTCAAGACATGATAAATGTTCTAGAAGACAAAAAACTTCTGGTGAATGAGGGATCTGCACAATCAGCAGTAGTCAAATTGTCTGAGGTACCATTCTGGTTTTATGTCGGTACTATGTCAAAATTATTTTACATGTATCAAACAAGTTATCTAAACGTGTGATTGTTGTAGATGAACTCCTTTTTATTTCTGAATGAACAAAGAGATAACGAATTTATTTGATAATAAACCGTCAATTGAGAAAGTTTAGTCTCAAGCTATTATTTAATTACGATTAAGTAAACAGACAACTTTACAAAAGCGTACTAATCAGACACTCAAGGACTATAACAATCCTGTCTATGTATTTGCTTATTTTAATATAGACGATAACAACTTTCATGACATATGTATCCCGTCATGCATAACGGTACGAATATTGTTACGGAAACCAGCCAGGGTAAACACCTAGCAGATCATATCAAATTCAATGGATGGCTTGTCATAAACATAAATTACCAAAAAAAAATCTCTGCTAGCTTCACTTTCAAGATACCAAAGTTTAACGCAAAACATATTCAATAAGAATGTCAACTCGAATTTTGTTTTTACATGAAAATAAATATATCAATGTCCTAGAAAAAGATGCACGAAGGATAAAATAGAATATCGCATCTTTTACCAAATTTTGAGAAGTAACGCTTATAGGATTACTGTATAAATTGATCGGAAACATGCGGAAATGAACAAAGACTTTTTCTTTGCCAATTTTAAGGGGCGATGGACGCGTCCGCGATGTAACTTACAGGAGTCTGTAGAAAAAGAGCATTTTTATTTGATATCAAAATGCATATCTTAAGCCAAATTGTGAATGCGTTGTTTGCCAACTGAGATCGAGTGACGAGCATGTGTTTCAATATGAGTTTAAGTACTTGTCACTTTCAGATTACAACAGAAGACTTTGTTTTGACTTTAGAAGAGTCAAGGAGTTTGTTATCGGAAATGATCAACGCCATAGAAATCCAAAAGTATGCTGCAATTCGAGAAATCAATGCATATACGGATACAAAACTCGATGCTATACGAGCTGTACGTAGTTAATAAATAAATATTGAATATTGTATATACACATTTAAATGTTGATTGTTATAAGATTTGAAATTCCTAATAAATGCATCTTTGTTTACAAGATTCTGCATTAAAACATATTTTCTGATGTTTTTCATCATATGTTGTCTATAAATCAACTGTTCTGTTCTTTGTAATACTTATTTTCTTGATATTTTTCTTAAAAGATAAATATCATGCATCACCTTTTGTATGCATAAATTGCATATCTTTTCAGGAGTTTGTAAAATATAGAGATCAAGTTACTGATATGGAAGGTATGATTGATATATTTGTGGCTTCGTTTTATCTGTCTTTCTCAAAATTCGTTAAAGAAAATATTTTCTTGAAAATTTGGTTATCTGTTAACACATATTTTACTACTGAAACGGATCTGAAAATAATTTTCATTTTGATAATCATCAGATTTCAGTCGTTAATTGCATTCGGCTGTGTAAATGGATTAAGACAAATTTAATATTAGTCGATGTTTTAATGGCGGATGACGTGTAGCATATGTCTCAAATGTATAAAGCTTGCATTTCGTACTAATGAGAACGCTTAGGTTTAAGCAATCACAAAAATTATATTTTTAGCCTTCAGGACATATCTTGTTGAAACCTACAAAAACCACTGTTTAACATCCGATGTTTCACCATTGTTTCCGGAGGAAGACGACAATATTGATGATCTTTATGTTTCACTACAAATGGAAAGACGAACACAAACACTTGGGAAGAAAGAGATATCAGCGAGTCGTGGAGCGGATATCTATAGATCAAGAACATCCGAAGTCGCCGAACAATTAAATACGTTTGAAGAACTGTTTAAAAAGAATGGAGAAGGGGTTGAAAACATATTTATTGTCGCAGATGCAGGAATGGGAAAAACTACACTGTGTCGAAAAATCACTTCAACGTGGTGTACCGCCAACGATGAACAAGAATGTAATATACCTACGGAAAAATCAGTTAAAACAACAATGCATTGTACTGACGCGGTACAAAAAGTTAGTATGGAAAATCAGAAATGCATGCTCCAATTTAGATTCTTGTTTTACATTTCGTTACGTCATGCAACAACAGAACATAGTATTGAAAAAATGGTTGAACATCAGCTGTTACAAGAAAATCATATACATATCTTCCGAAATGTTTTGAAAAAGACACCAGAGCAATGCCTTTTTATTGTTGATGGCTTGGATGAATGGAAACCTAGCGCAACCGTTAATAAAGGTCCCAAATGCATCGATGGACTCCCAGCGAAAAATGCGAAATGTACAACATTATTCACCACACGGCCATGGAAACTTGCTGAAATACGCTCATTAACTCTAGATGTTGACTCGGAAGTACACCTGAAGGGTGTAACATTTGCAAATGCCTCAGTTCTTGCTGGGATAGCTTTAGATAAACTTAATAAAAGGAGAGGAAAAAGATTGAAAGTTGAGGATTTCATTGCTGAGATTGAAAACAAGCATTTAAAGGCTATAGTAGGTTCACCACTTTTGCTCAAGCTTTTACTTTGTACATGGTTTGATAACTGTACTCTCCCTGATACCGAAACAAAGATTTACAGTACAGTCGTGAAACTTATGGTTAGAATGTATACAGATCAAAAACATGACAACCGTTGTCTAGAGACATATGAGAGAAAACAAGATCTAATAGAAAAACTGCCAATCATCCTCCGAAACCTCCCTGAGTTTACGTCTTACGCGCAGTCGGTACTTTCACTAGGTGAATTTTCCTTTAAGACATTTGTCGAGTCAGATTCTCTTGTATTTGACCTACCGATCTTGGAACATTATGGAATGACAAAAGAAGATACAAAAGTATTCCTTGAAATGGGACTCTTGTCGCAGAGCAAGTTAAGACCGTGTTCAGTAACAGCACACACCGTCAAAATTTCTTATATTCATAGAACATTTTAGGAATACTTCGCCGCCCTATACTTGAGCGGTTATCCAGAACATATTGAAGCCATATTAGCAATGTGTCCAGGAAGTAGACGCCTTGCTGAACTTCAAGAAATGTTGCGTTTTACTTCTGGATTTGTACCAAACGCTGTCCAAATGATTTCAGAACATATTTACAAGGATGAGACTGCCAACAGCTTAGTTGATGATGCGATGTTTACGATAATACAGAAGACACTCGTTTCATGTATTAGAGAAGCTAAACCATTAGGGCCAAAACCAAGAAGTGTCAATATCAAGGTCATTATACTGAATACATTATCTGATCAAGAGGTCCTTCCATTGGTTTACCCGGAATCTGTTAACAGACTAGATATAACCGAATACGTACAATTAGATAAGGAACAAATCGATTGTATCTTTGCAATGGTGAATCTTAACCATCTTGTTATAATGAATGACGAAGAGGTCCTGAAATCAGATATAATGGTGGCTCTTTTGAAAATTTGCAAGCATCTCAAGAGATTGGAGCTTGATGATTACCATCTTCTTAATGATCCTGAACTGACAATACTCCCAACATCTTGCCGTTTATCATACATCAGTTTGTTCCGTTGTAAACTGACCCATTCACATATCACCTCCATGATAAGTGATGTTCCAACATTGAAAGACTTGAAACTTACGGTAACGTGCGAACCAGATGGACAATGTGGTTGCCTTAAACAGATCCAAAGTGTTGCCGGTGCCAAATCCAAAACTGATGATCAAGAATTAATGAAATCGGCTTGTGTGACAAACATCCAGGTTTATGAATCATCTGGAGTGTTTGATCATCTGAAAGATTCAAACACATTGAAATGCTTAAAAGTCATGGACTCAACAGCGGAAAAGAGTCTTGGGAAATTCACTGGACAATGCGTTAAGCTAGAAGATTTAGAATTAGACTCTGTGACGTTCAGCAGGTATAGCGACGGATACTCATTGAATGGCGGTTCACTACAACAACTGAAATTGAACGATGTTGACATAGATTATAGAATTATATTATCAACGATAAACATTTCCAACACGATTGCTCCTTTTGACATAAAATTGGATCAGGTTCGACTCATTGGAATAAATGCAGACGAATTCAAGAGTTTATTGTTGAAATACAAAGGTGTGTCGATTGAGTCGTTTTCTGGAGATGAAGGTGAAGTTAAAACTTCAACGCTTAAAGTTGTTAAGGAAAGGTGAGTACTGTAGATATTGTGTATATATTTACTTCACTATTCATGTTTGATAAACGATTAACAATTAATGGAATTGAACGCAGACTTGGATATTTTATAGTATCACGGCAGCTGGGTACCCTATTAAAATTTCATACAGAGATAATATGACTATATTTGCCTAACATATGAATGTCCGGTTACATTTAACATCCCGGAATGACCATACGGCTTTTTGACGATAAGGCTTTTATATTGCAGTACTGACCTTGTCGGAAAAACAGATATTCTGCACGAAGATTCTACAACCAACGAAATCGCCTCAAGACCGCGTTCTCGATTTAATGAGCGTACAAAGAACTGCTTTCCCTGCGTGTTATTTTGAAATCGGTGATGTTCTGACATTGTTTCAGGCGCTGTTCTTTTTTGAGGCGTGTATAAGAAACGGAACTGAACTTGATTTTAAATGCAGTTGGAATGATGAATGCCAACAACTTTTAATTATGATTAGTTTGAATACTGATGTCATGGCTGTACTGTGCATATAATAATGGGATGTTGTGTTTATTATAGTATATAATTCAATTTGTTGCATTGAAATTGTACATTAAATGCAGAAATGAAAATGTATAAGCTATATAAGACGATGCCGCCTAAAACAGAACTCATTAAATGCTTTGAATCAAATAGTACAACAATATAGCCAGCCCCTAGGCCTATTCGTGTTAGCATGTTCAAGAGATCAGTCGCCAATGTTTTATCTGAGAAAGACCAATTTCCTGAAATACATGTTTCCTTATATCTGACAAAAATAATCACGTGCAGTAAGCATTGTAATAGCTGTATTCTGAAATACAATATCTAAACATTGATTTGTATAAAAAGTTTCCGATAACAATGCTCTTATATAAGAACTCAATCGAAGGTAACATGGAAAATTATAATAGCACACATTTTAAATGCGCGCATGACTTTTCATCAAAATAATTTATTACGGGAAAGTGACACTCTAAAAATTCAAGAAAATGTGCAGTTTTTATGTAATTAAGCTTCAGACTACGTGATGTGCAAACTATTCTATAACATTAAAGCTTGTACAATTGTACTTTGTAAATTGGTCGTAACACACACTTAAAATCAGTGAACCCTCATACACCAAAAACAAAACATAGTGCAAATAAACTGTTCTTTTTTTAAATATTCTCACGAGCACGCAGCTGTAAGAGGGTGTTTTTAGGATCGATTGATGACCGTTGTGCTCAAATGCTTCAACTCATTTAAACGTTGTTAAAGTGAAAACTCTAAAAAATTATTTAACACAGAGTACGGTTTTAACTTAAACGAAATGTTAAAATATGCCACTTTACCAAACGTTTTGGGTCACTACTGATTTGTTAAAATAGAATGCCTTATGTTCTGTTAAATGTCCATTTCATTAAGAGTGCCAACATTTCTCTTGAATTCAGCTGAAACAGGGTGTTCAATTGATTTAACTTTTAACTCGGTTTCCTTTTAAAAGCATAGATGACCAATTGAGGTATAGGTCATAACAGCACGCATACATGTACGTTATGAGATTAACACAATTTCAAGATCTATTTACAAAAAGAAGACCATGTAATAGAAGCACGCATGTATGTTATGAGATTAACATGATTTCAAGATTTATTTACAAAATATCCAGAAGAACATGTAATGGTTCTAAGCACGAATGTACGTTATGAGATTTACAAGATTTCAAGATTTATTTACAAAATATCCAGAATACCATGTGATAGTTCTAAGCACGTATGTACGTTATGAGATTAACACGATTTCAAGATTTATTTACAAAATATCCAGAAGACCATGTAATAGTTCTAAGCACGTATGTACGTTATGAGATTAACACGATTTCAAGACTTTTAAAAAAATATCCAGAAGACCATATAATAGTTCTAAGCACGTATGTACGTTATGAGATTAACACGATTTCAAGATTTATTTACAAAATATCCAGAAGACCATGTAATAGTTCTAAGCACGTATGTACGTTATGAGATTAACACGATTTCAAGACTTTTTAAAAAATATCCAGAAGACCATATAATAGTTCTAAGCACGTATGTATGTTATGAGATTAACACGATATCAAGATTTATTTACAAAATATCCAGAAGACCATGTAATAGTTCTAAGCACGTATGTACGTTATGAGATTAACACGATTTCAAGATTTATTTACAAAATATCCAGAAGACCATGTAATAGTTCTAAGCACGTATGTACGTTATGAGATTAACACGATTTCAAGATTTATTTACAAAATATCCAGAAGACCATGTAATAGTTCTAAGCACGTATGTACGTTATGAGATTAACACGATTTCAAGATTTATTTACAAAATATCCAGAAGACCATGTAATAGTTCTAAGCACGTATGTACGTTATGAGATTAACACGATTTCAAGATTTATTTACAAAATATCCAGAAGACCATGTAATAGTTCTAAGCACGTATGTACGTTATGAGATTAACACGATTTCAAGATTTATTTACAAAATATCCAGAAGACCATGTGATAGTTCTAAGCACGTATGTACGTTATGAGATTAACACGATTTCAAGATTTATTTACAAAATATCCAGAATACCATGTAATAGTTCTAAGCACGTATGTACGTTATGAGATTGACACGATTTCAAGATTTATTTACAAAATATCCAGAAGAACATGTAATAGTTCTAAGCACGTATGTACGTTATGAGATTTACAAGATTTCAAGATTTATTTACAAAATATCCAGAATACCATGTGATAGTTTAAGCACGTATGTACGTTATGAGATTAACAAGATTTCAAGACTTATTCACAAAATATCCAGAAGACCATGTTATAGTAGCACGTATGTACATCATGAAATTGACAAGATTTCAAAATGTATTTACAAAATATCCAGAAGACCATGTAATAGCAGCACGTATGTACATCATGAGATTTACAAGATATCAAGATTTATTTACAAAATATCCAGAGGACCATGTAATAGCAGCACGAATGAACATCATGAGATTGACAAGATTTCAAGATTTATTTACAAAATATCCTGAAGACCATGTTATAGTAGCACGTATGTACATCATGAAATTGACAAGATTTCAAAATATATTTACAAAATATCCAGAAGACCATGTAATAGCAGCACGTATGTACATCATGAGATTTACAAGATATCAAGATTTATTTACAAAATATCCAGAGGACCATGTAATAGCAGCACGAATGAACATCATGAGATTGACAAGATTTCAAGATTTATTTACAAAATATCCAGAAGACCATGTTATAGTAGCACGTATGTACATCATGAGATTGACAAGATTTCAAAATTTATTTACAAAATATCCAGAAGACCATTTAATAGCAGCACGTATGTACATCATGAGATTTACAAGATTTCAAGATTTATTTACAAAATATCCAGAGGACCATGTAATAGCAGCACGTATGTACATCATGAGATTGACAAGATTTCAAGATTTATTTACAAAATATCCAGAGGACCATGTAATAGCAGCACGTATGTACATCATGAGATTGACAAGATTTCAAGATTTATTTGCAAAATATCCAAAAGACCATGTAAAAGCAGCACGTATTTACATCATGTGATTTACAAGATTTCAAAATGTATTTACAAAATATTCAAAAGACCATGGCCCATGTGGACAAATAAAACAAACAATATAGTGGAGACAAGTGATACAAATCATTAAAATTACAAAATTAATCAATTAAGTTACCCAAAATAAGACTAAATACCGAATAAACACATACATCAACCACATACGTCAAGTATATCAACTTAGTACATTATGTTATATCTCATACATGTATGTAAATCAAGTGAGTATTTCTTATAACCTAAATGTATCAAATGTCAAATACGTTACACAACCAAATTAAAATAGCCACACATAACACATACAATACATAATAAGCATACATGTCGACTGATCTAACTAAAATGCATTGTAGACATATATACTAAGTTTTATTAACAGGTACTCTTCATCAGATTTAACTTATTGAATAGAAGAATGGTCTACGCCAATGTCATAGGGGTTTATATCTGTATATTATATCAGCGGATAGACTACATTCGGGAACAAAATGAAACTTGTCTTGTCATATGTTACGTTACATCTGATAAAAACGTATAGGACTGGGCCCAATCCTCAAATATTTTAAGTGTATGTGCAGATACACGTAACCTCGATAAACTAAATCGAAACTTAGATTAAGTTAAGGAAGTTTAAAACATGCTATTTTTATTAAAGCACACTGCTCGACTATAGACTCCTAATCTTCTTTACCAGTTTTTGATAAAATTATTATTTAGTCTATTCTTAACATAACCAAACGATAATTTACATTTTCATAAATGATATAATCGGACTGACCTTAGCATATCTCGTAAGATATAATTATCATTGCGATAGGTTATATAAAAGTAAACACTCAAAACAATTAAACCGAATTTTACTGAATAACAGAAAAGATGTACATTTATCACTCATTTATTAATAAACAAAGAATATCTGTTTATCTTAAATTGAAAATTTGACTGTGTGATTCTAGTATTTTGTGGAGTT
Organism: Mya arenaria; assembly: GCF_026914265.1. NCBI lineage: Eukaryota > Metazoa > Mollusca > Bivalvia > Myida > Myidae > Mya > Mya arenaria. The sequence goes on along the minus strand of NC_069129.1, from coordinate 23,182,583 downwards.
TCGTGCGAACTGTAGAATGTATATTTGGAAGGGAGTTTTAAAAAGATTAAAAGTGTCGTTGTCCGGATAGTTATGAGTTCGTATATGTGAATGAATGGATTGTGCTATCATAACCATTCGGCCATCTCCGCCAAGCTAGAATCAGATAAAGTTAAAGCCTCGAATGACTTAATGCATGTATCAACATATTCAAACTGTTGTGATGCACGCAAAATGTTAAGATATATCTTTCTACGATTAATAACTGAAAGCCATGATATTGAAATAAAACAATATTGCAGTGGAAACAACAGGGATTCCGCAAGGCTAGGGCTTATGAGACACTGAACGAGAGATACAAGACGTACACAACGACCACGCATTAGTCATAATATAGTCCCTACGCTGGAGAAATTATGCATATATTACACCAAAAGGGTGCAATTTAAGACGAATGAAAATAGTCCGTTCTTGGAGAGGATCCGAACAACATCCTTTATATATTTACAGCCTATTTTGGGCAGGGAAGTGGCACATGCCAATGAGGTGCGCCTCTAACGTTTAAGCCTGAAACCCGTCCCTTGGAACAGGCAATAAAAAAGACCACTTGAACATGAGCTTACAAGCGGTTTATTTGTACTCAGCCAATTGATCAATTAGTACAAAATTTAAAAATATAAAGACCTTATCGTAGCCAGCATGAACCTGATAACAATGAATAATGAAATATAATAACAATCTAAACTTAAGTTCTCAACGACCTGGGTGCATGCATCACCTGAAAACAGTAAAAGCATGCTTGCTGAAAGTATTAGTGAATGTAAACGCCTTCGCGCTATTGGCCTAGACACTATCAACAAGGTGGAATTAATTATTTCCTGTTTTGAAACATCGTAAAAAACTATGCCTTAAAGTTACTGTACACCAGATTGGCACCAATCTTTTTCTGTAAAGAATCTCAGGACAATTATTTAATAGAATGTGCTACGCTTTGATATCATAATTGTAAAAAAGGACCAAAATGTAAAAAAAAAATGTGTCTGAGACCGGGTTCGAACCCGTGTCGCCAAAATTGCATTCCAGCGTCGTATTCACTGAGCTACGACGTCTTACTCTAATCAGGTGACATAATTAAGCTAAAGACCTAGCTTGGTAATATCACGTGATAACACCGACTAGCCAATCACGCATAAGGAATGAATTCTACTAGGTAGACATACCCAGTAATCTTTTTTAATGGAAAAATACGAAATAACTGCTAAAATTAAATAAATTGTAAACTATGTGGTACTTCAGTTAGTAAGTTATGTACCCAGTTTTTTACAGTTTTCGACAATTTTCTTTTTTTCTTGCAAATTGATCATCTGGTGCACAGTTGCTTTAACCAACATACGCCTCTAATGTAAGTATAACTCACGACGAACGCAACGCTATTACGTTGGATGCATATCAAGGAGCTCGAATTGGACCGGTATCCTTATGGTCAGTAAAACTGATTTGCACACATCGAGGGGCTCAGCTACAATACTAATTTTTTTTATAAAAGTGATTGCAAAATGACTGAAAATATACGCTTTTGACCACACAAATGTATTGCCGGAAATGACTTTCACAGACGGCGGGAAGAAGGAATGCAATTGAAACAACATTGACTTTAAAAATTGGGGAAATTGATTTCATAGTCATAACGTATGTATGGGTATCTATGGGTTACAAACGTATTGATGTACATACCTGCATTCTCACAGTGCAGTATTCACACGCCTGAATCCCCACAGTGCAGTATCCACATACCTGCATTCTCACAGTGCAGTATCCACACACCTGCATCCCCACGGTGCAGTATCCACACACCTGGATTCCCACAGTGCAGTATTCACGCATATGCATCCCCATAGTGCAGTTTCCACACACCTGCAACCCCACAGTGCATTATCCACACAGTGCAGTTACCACACACCTGCATCCCCTCAGTGCAATAGCCATAAACCTGCACCCCTAGAGTGCAGTATCCACATACCTGCATTCCAACATTGCAGTTACCACACACCTGCATCTCCACCGTGCAGTATTCACACACCTGAACCGTAACCGTGCAGTATTCACACACATGTATCTCCACAGTGCAGTATCCACACACCTGCGCCCCCACAGTGCAGTATCTACATACCTGCACCCTAAAAGTGCAGTATCCACACACCTGCATCCCCACAGTGCCGTATCTACATTATTGCATCCCCACAGTGCAGTATCCACACACCTGCACCCCCACAGTAAAGTATCCACACATCTGCATCCCCACAGTGCAGTATCCACCCACCTCCATCCCCACAGTGCCGTATCTACATAACTGCATCCCCACAGTGCAGTCTCCACACACTTGCATCCCCACAGTGCAGTATCCACATACCTGAATCCCGACAGTGCAGTATCGACACACCTGCATCCCCACATTGCAGTATCCACATACCAGCATCCCCTCAGTGCATTGTCCACACACCTGCATCTAAACAGTGTAATATCCACATACCTTCATCCCCACAGTGCAGTATTCACATACCTGCACCCCAAAGTACAGTATCCACACACCTGCACCCCCACAGTGCAGTATCCACACACCTGCGACCCCACAATGCAGTATCCACATATCTTCACCCCAAAAGTGCAGTATCCAAATTCCTGCACCCCAACAGTGCAGTATCCACACACCTGCACCCCACAGTACAGTATCCACCCACCTACACCCCCAGAGAAAAGTATCCACACACCTGCGCCCCTCAGTGCAGAATTCACACACCTGCATCTTCACAGTGCATGATCCACATACCTGCACCCCCACAGTGCAGTATCCACCCACCTCCATCCCCACAGTGCAGTAGCTTTACCTGGAACGACCATACCGTAATGTCTACAGCATGATCCCTTAGCCATTTACTATTATCCTACACCATGGACATAGCTAGTTTATGTAAACATAAACATAAGCTAACTTGTAAACGATTTCTTAATACGTTGCACGCCTATTATAGGGCAAAAATTTTAAATATGCACTCATACTCCAAATAAAATGTATCACAATTTATACAATTATTTAAATTTACCGAGGATGAATGAATATCGAAAACAATGGTTATTACGAATGATACTGTGTTTAATTTGAAAGAAAGGGGCAGCAAACACGGTATTACTTCCTTATGAGACGATAGTTTATCATTGTATATCTTTTAGCACTCGATTTTTTGTGATCTGTGCATAATTTCTCTCTGCATTGGTCAATGATTTCGAGGCAAAACTTACAGGCTTGTCGTTGTGTAACAGTACACAGTCAATTTCTTGCGCAAACTTGTAGTGTACGTCTACATTCGGATCAAAGTAGGCTGTTGTGTGATAACAGTCTTAATCTTTTGCTGGCATTTTTATGTTCCGCATTCCAGCGGAATAAAATGTCTTTCATTAGCAGATTTCTCAATTGACTTGTCATCTCTGCAATATTTGGCGCAAATCGTTGCAGATAGTTTATTATGCCAAGAACCGTCTCTAGTTCTGATTTGCTTGTCGGTGATGGCAACTTATTGATTACTCTGGTCTTGTTTTGGTCAATTTAAAGTCCATGTGGCGTCAGTAAATGCCCAAAGAGGTTTGCGTCATATTCGGCTCTGTCTTTGCCAAATCATACAATGTCAACAACAATGACCATGACCTCCGTAAGACCTTCTTAACATTCGTCCATTTTCTGTACAAACGCATCATTGGATTACAAAGTGCGTATGGTAAGCGTACAAAATGTTACTTAAAAATAGATTGTTGAATACCGTCACGTAAGAGGACTGTTCATTCAGTTTAACTGACCAGTACCCGTTCCGGGCATCAAGTTTTGAAAATACAATCGCTCCTGTAAGGTCTAGTTATATGTCGGCTAGTGGCCTTGAGGGATAGTGTGGTCTTAGGATAGCATCGTTAAGGTATTTCGGATCTAGACATATTCTCAGAGATCCATTGGGTTTCTGAACAGTGACCATCTTGTTCACCTACAGAGAAGGATTTGTAACCTTTGCAATGACCTCATTTTTTACCATTCTGTCGAGTTCTTTCTTTGCCTCAGAGCAAACGGAACACGTCACACAGGATGTATGACAGGTTTAGCGTCGGGTTTCAGATAAATTTCAAAATCACCTGATAGCTTACCTAACCCAGTAAATACGTCTTTGGATTTTGACAATACTTGATTTGTTTGTGTAGGGTTTAGGGTTTGCTCTCACTTAATGCACAAACTCCAACATGTTGAGTTAAAGACATTTACTGTGACCTAATATGGGGCTGGATTCGGTATCACCAAGGTAATAATCAGCATGATGTGTTTAACTGTTGTGTGTGATTTGCATGTTTATTTGACCTTCTACCTTGAGCTCAAACCCATTGTAGGTAGTAAGTAATTTATTACTTTTTACAAGTGGACCTTTGACCCTTAGTGTATTTAATATGTGCTTCGGTATTACATTGACTTGGGCCCCCGAGCCAAGTTTTAAATTAACTGGTTTATTTATTTTGGTCAGCTGTGATATTATCCACGAAATATTGATTTGTGTAATCTGAATCTGAATTGATGTCACTGTAATATTGGTCAAGAAACAAATCATTTAGCTGGTGAGCTTTTGTCCAAGTTTCTGTGCTCTGCATACCGCACAAGTGGTTTAGATTTTAGCAGTAAAAGCACGTTTTCCAGTCGCTGGACAGGTTGCTTGGTATCCATGTTGATAACCGCAGTTTGGACATCTCCTTGTAGAATTGTATTTGTCGGGGCTCCTCGTGTGACTATGCTTTGCATGCTGATGGGTTTTAACAGGTTGCTGTTTTTGAAGTTTTTGAGTCCCTTTCTACCAATGTAATTTACGCCTTTTGCTATTTGTTTCATTTGTGATTGACTCAGTTCATAGGTTCTACCCATGTCTACCCATTTCCATTTCCCTTTGTAGGTCTAACGGGTTAGTCCTGTACCTTCAATGATTTTGGATGACTTTACTTCAAAAACAATATGGTCTCCCACCATTTCGTCGACGACTGCTTCACTGTATGCACAATCCTTGATCAGAAGTTTGAGATCATTAATAAAATGTTCAAAACTCTCATCTGGGTTTTGAATGCGTGAAAATCGGTTGTATATTGTGTTTGACATTGGTTTGCAATATGCTTCAAACTTTTGGTAGTATGTCTGGATTAGCTTTTGCTAATAATCTATTTAAGTTGAGTATATTTGACAACCTTTGTCACCAGTCCAAAGCATAACATAGTACACTTGATCTGCTCCTCCCGGTCATGGAGTGGTCCAGTGAACATAAAGTCATAGTTTGCCTTGATTTTTTTGAATTCAAGTGCTAGATTTCTTCCCTTCAAATTCATGCGCGGGATTTGCATGTTTTCCATCTTTTTACAATATCAAATAAATCTAGTATAAAATCTAATTAATTGTCACTATTGAATAATAATATTTATAACAGCCATGTCAACTCTAGATTTCAACCGCTTTTGACACCATGTTGTATTCCTTGGGAGTGGTGTGAGATGTACAAAGACACAATGTTTTGGTGACATGTTTACTGTGTGAAGTCCGATTAACAAGTGCTAATACTGAACAGCATCAGTTTATAATAAACAATACATGCTATAAATGTTATGATTAAAGGGAAGTAATGCAATTTAACTAGGGATGCAAACGAATGGCAAAATTGATATTCGAATATTCGGTAATTCTTTCGAACGAATATTCCAATATTCGAATACCAAAATGATCCTTTAAGAATTGTAGTAAACTAATATTCACTAACGTTATAGCCAGGGCCCTGTTACCCTTCTTTGTCCTATTCGGTACACGCGACGGACACTTATTGTTCCACAAATTAGCCTCTGAATTTCCCCAATTTTAGAATATATCCCAAGAAAAAGAGATATATTTTAAACAAAAAAAAACGAACTTTATCAATTCCTCTGCGCTCACTTTTGTAAACAATACAAAATAAGATCGGGGAATTTCGCTAATTTGCCCGGTTAAATGGCGATATGCGCCAACGTGGTACTTGCAGCCTCGTTCTAGGATTGATGTTTACAAAATATATGTATAGGAAACGACACCAACCATGGCCAAACGTCGATTTTGACTGCTGTATTGTACAACAATACAGGACATATATCCTTAAACGATAAACCATACAGTTACTTTTCAACGCAAGAGCGTTGTATCGAAACATGGAAAACAGTTTAAAGCACATAACTAGCACATGTGCTTCGAATCATCAAGGCGATTTGCGCAATATAGCCAAGCTTGATGTGCAGTGAAGACAACACATTGGTATAAAGGCCGATCTTAAATGTTCCCAAAATAATTGGAATGTGTTTGATGTCACTTGTCTAACAGCCAGTAATTGCAAAATTACGGGGACTGTTTATAGTTTCCGACGATATATCCGATATGGCGCGTCTATTATAGTGTTTGAATAGTGTATATAATACAACAATGACTATATTCATTACAAAATAAAAACTGATTGTACAGACAGTTTTAGAGGAGCTACATGTACGGTGCTGAAAATGACAAGTATGGTAGGAATTGTCTTGACCAAACATGCGATCTGGAGTGTGTGTTTTTTGGCTTCAACTCGAGCATTCAGATATATGCCGTGCTGGCTATTTTGACTATTTCAACCAAAAATGCATCGGGTACTGCACTTCGATTGGATGCTACAGGTTAAAAAGATAATGCTTGAAGTGTTCAGGATACTTCGATAGCAGCGAACATTACATATATTACATGGCTTGCCGTTATGGGCGTTAGCGTTGAAACGTTTGTCCAACCAACTGTAAAGAAGACCTCCGCAAAGAGGTGGCTGAAAGTTGATTGTCCGGTTGCAGAGGACGGTTTGATGGGTTTTCTACGACAAACTTTTACAAGATACGGTGAGGATTGCTCTGCCAGGTGCCCTGTATTATCTGTATAAAATAATTGAAATAAGATTGAAGATAATTCGTTTTCTTGTTGTGATATTGAGGTCATAGGCCTATTCCATTTTCTAAGTGTTTCTGCTCATTCGGCCATTTGCTGGAACGTTAATAATCCACTTCCATAAAAAATGAGTCACGCACAACATCGCGCCAATTTCAAATCTGTTCATCTGTTATTTCGAATTATTGCGAATCATACCGTCGGTAAACATCTTGTGTTATGTTAAAAAAACTGTGTTTCGGGCCTCAAATTTAATTCATTTTGAAATATCAAGTCATGCGAGAAAACATTCAAATCATATGTTTTCTATACGGATGGACAAATTGACCCCTGAACACCATGCAGCTAAGTACTCGGCATGTGCCTTCTGGTCGGCAATTTCAGCCATGCATGAAATATGAATATAACCTATCGACATGTTTTCAATACTGTTGGCCCATTTTACTGCAGACATGCAAGTTTGTTAACTAATTTCTTTTCAAAATATGAATTATTACAATAACATTATTATGTAGTATACATAAAGTATGCACCAGTCAATAAATACCACGGCCTCTTCCCCCCCCCCCCAGGTCCGGTGAATAGCGGGGACTTTTACTTTCGGTCCAGCCAATCCCAGGGAGACAAACTGCTGGTAAAATCCCTGCCAAATGCCCCCGCACCTAGGACATCCTAGGTAAGGCCCCTTCAAGGTTATTTTCGGCGCGAAAACAAAGCCACCGCATTTACTCGGCACTGCGGGGCCACCTGGAATGTTAAAACACGGCCATTTTCCCCAGCTATCCCTGGTATACCCCCGGATCGGGGGGGGGGCGTGGTTATAATTGACTATTGCATGATTAACATCATTAAGTAATATATTTTTTTCTTAGAAATGAGGATGATTTTACTGCTTAAATAAGAATTGTGGAACAATTCGTATGGACCAGCCACTATAAAAAAGATATACTTTCCACTATGTGGAAATGGACACCGGATTTAGCTCGAAAAATGATCAATCAATAAGCATTTGATTCTGACACATGGTAAGTTTTTTGTTATTATTATTTTATTTTATAGTGATATTTATCAAATTTGAAGAGCTTCGAATAGATCAATCCTGTGCAATACACGACTATAATGGAAATGTGTCTCCTCTTTTGTATAATAGCAAAATTCTCGCCGAAAGTTGCATGATCGCTCACAAATGTTCAGTTATGTGGTTCGATTTCAAACATAAAACAACAAATAGAAAATAAGAATAAAAACTGAATCGAGCGATTTCATTATAATTACAGCATCTAATATTGTGTATGATATCAATACGATATGTTTTGTTGTTATGGAGATATTCATCCTTTTTGATGACCTGAAGATGTACCGGGGATAGCTGAAGCAAATAAATAACTGCACAGGGGATAGCTATTAGCTGTACTGAGGATAGTTGCGATGTATTTATATTAACGAGACTGTGATGATGGTTACGTCTTCTTAACTCTATGCAAGCTCAGGGAAAATTGTCCAATGTTGTCCATATCGAGAAATTAGAGCAATAATGTTACTGCTATATGTATAGTATACCTTACATAAATGTGTCCCTTGTTTGTATATATAAAGATGATCGGTCCGTATGTCTTTGCATTCTAATGAAAATTCAGTTTTATATCATCAGCTGTTCATATCATAAATATAATATTGACCGGTGACGTCATACAATTAGTAAGTGCGGCTTGCTATTTTCACAACGACGTAGAAAAGTCGCAAGAAAACTTCATTAGCTTTGTTTAATAAAACACACCTACAGCGCTTGAAAAGTATTTAATGGTAATATAAAAGATTCGGTATAATATAAAAAATATTTACATTACGCTTCGGGCACCAGTCAATTGTAACCACGGCCCCCCAGGTGCTGGGGTATACCGGGGATAGCCGGGGAAAAGGGCCGTGTTTTTACTTTCCATGTGCCCCCGCAGGGCCGGGTGACCGCGGTGGTTTTGTCATAGCGCCAAATTTAGCGGAGATTGGGCCTTATGTAGAGTCTCTGGGGTGCGGGGGCATTTGACCGGGGTTTAACCATCAGTTTGTTCCCGCAGGGCGGGGATTTTACCCGGGGTTGGCTGGACCGAAAGTCAAAGTCCCGGCTATTTTTGCAACGTTTTTGCACACTAAGTCATCAATAATAAATAATATATTGTGATCAAATTTTGTTCACTTGAAGCTGTTTCTAAGCTTGGATCGATGTTGCTATTACTTAGAACAGGAAATGGTCTCAGCTCGTTCACTTCACCGAGAAACTAAGTATTGTGACCAACCTTGAAATATAAGCAGCATGCATACACATGTATACGTTCATTTAGGAGGACATGTACCAAACTCATTGATAACTTAAGTTTATTCAATAATTTGTCATTAAATTGTACTCTCACTTTTGCAGATAATTTGAAAAATGGATTTGACGGATGCATTCATGGATTTGTCAGCGGTAACTGTGACTGGGTATAGGAAAAAAGTTTGTGTGCAGTATATGTACCTATTCAACTGACTACAAAAGCAACCTGAAAAGGCATATGAATGTACAAAGAGACATACCAAGGACCAGCACTCCAAAATCTAAAGAAAAGGCGAATGAAATATCGAAGCCATTAAATATTATGTGTATTGTATATATACTGTTATTGTGTTACGATCATCTTGGTCCATTTTTACATGCTATCCCCAGTACACATTGCTCAACTTTGAAACTATCCCCAGTACACAAAACGGCTATCCCCGGTACAGTATCGTGAACATTTGTAAGGGCATATCTTTAACAGTTTAAAGGTTACATTGCCAGTTTTTACAATAAACATAGTTTAGCTTATGCTTGTAAAATCCTTCGATTCAGATTTCTTTATTTATTCGATATATTTCCTAAGATTACAATACTTGTCGAAATTCTGTGAGTTTTGAGGTGATCATCACAGGTTTAAAGTAACATTTTTCATGGTCTGCTAATTTTTAAGCATTATAAAGCACATCATAGGCCAAATTTAGCATTCAGCTATTAGTTCAAACACTTGTTTCATTTGTGGATACGGTAGATAATCGTTAACACAGCAAGATCTTACCTCTGGTCTAGAAAAACAACAGCATATTGGTATGTTTACCTATCACTTTTTGAGCTATATCCGGTGTCCATTCCCACACAGTGCTTTCAGCCGAGTAAGTCGAATGCTAACGGCCTAAAATGGCACAACGAGAGGCCAGACTTAAAACATTCTTTGTTTCCCCTCCGAAGAACAAGCTTAATTCATTGTGGGTCGGACAATAGATAAATAGTTCTTGATAATTCTACTTTTCATGAATAAAGATATAATTCACAAATGTATAACTTCAAGGCCAATGATTTATTTGCACTTAACTGCAGAAAAAAATCTGCTTAATTGCTTAAATGTCTTTTCTAGAATTGATCTTCAAAATAATGCGAAAGAAATAAGAAACGTACTTTTTATTTATAACGACCTGTTGAATAAAACAAAACCTTTTGATATTTCGTTTAATATTTTATTTAAACTGTTATTGGCCGTACATATTTTGGCCTTACGCATGGCCATCTTAACCATTTCGAAACTGGTCCGATCAAACCTTACAATAGTTTTATTACGAAAGTTGCATTTATGATTATAGCCGTGTGCAATTCAGTCGGACAACTATGCACTCTTTTAATTAAATAAATACCTTGGAACTTGTGTACTCCCTACTGTTGAATACATCAGTGGCCATGTTCACAACGCATCTTCTAAGGAAATATTTTATCTCAAGATTTCCTCTGAGATCGGTTATATTTAGAATTAGATAAATTCTTTTTTAATACTTTTGTTTTAATGTTCTCTTGAGCTAATGGTGATTAACACCATTAAAAATCTGACATTGTTCACAGATCATTATATCCTGGTGTTTTCTGATTTCACGGTCACACGTTTTCGACGGCCACACGTTTTCGACGGTTCGGTGTATTTTCATCGAAAAGTAAAAAACCTGGTTGTAGACCGAATGATAAAAATAAGAAAACGTGCAACTCTCAATACCGAGGGTTAATATCTCTCTTTTATAAAAAGGGTACCAGGGCCGGGGTCAGGATTTCGCGTTAGAGGGGGCATACTTCAGAAGTGCAATAAAGAACGTACGCTCTCTTCCCAAAGAATACGAACAATACATGGTGTTAATGAGCTTATATGGGCTGGAGGTCGTCCCCAATGAAATACTAAGACATTTGAGTCTTCATATTGTTCCTAAACTTTACAACAATTTTAGAGGGGGCGCGCGCCGGGTGCGCCCCAGTCTAAACCGCTAGAACGTAAGGGAATGGCTTCATATAATACTTCTTAATGTAAATATACTTATATATCATTCATGTACATTTTCGGATTTGTGTTCAGGCGATGAGACAAAACGCTATATCTGTTTGATAAGCATGGTGTATATGTATAGATACTGCGTGATCCAGTGTGTGTATACCACGTCATATGTTCTTTGTCGGTAGGCAACATTTTGTTTAAAATGACAACTTACCAAAAAAAAATCTGTTTCCTCACCATTTTAGATGAAACAAAGGTCAGTCTATTCTGTTCAAAAAGCTCAGCATTTGATAAGGTGATTAATTTCCTCAAACACTTCGGAAAACCTGTTTCCAAACTTATGTTTTGACCGCACTCCATCCGGCCGCGGTATATCTCGCTGACTCAATTTGCTGTCACAACATGTTGTTGAGTCATTGTTTCAAGGCAAAACACTCTTCACATGTTTACCTACTGCTTAGAGCTCATGACACAATACCACGAAATTTGCTCTTAATTAAGTCCATATGTAAAATCAACATCAATTTATTCACTGGCGGTATGGGACAAAGTGTGGAACGAAAATGCGTCAAATAGCGGCCTAAAAATTAAAATAATAATTACGCAACTGCTTTTCGTCCGGCCACTTACCGACCATTCGCCCGCTTCTTATATTGTTGCATATTGCCTTCTGGTAGGCGAGAATGTTGAAGTGGCAGGCGGATATAAGAAAATGCTAAGATGCGCCAAGAGTGTGGGGCTGCAAATGTACGAAAATAAGCCAAGTGGCGTGGGGCGGGGCGAAAATTCAACAAATGGCGGAGTGAAAATGCGCCAAGCGGTGGAATGAATATAAGAAAATGCTAAGATGCGCCAAGAGTGTGGGGCAATTGTACTTAAAAGAGCCAAATGGAGGGGGGGGGGGGGGCGGGGGGGCGAATATACGAAATGCGCCACGTGGCGGGCGACTATACGAACATGCGCCAAGTTAGCGGCGTCAAATATACAGTTCGAATACATTTCAACACTAAATAGCAAATATAAGCCACCATAGTTCTACAAATACAACTCTTGGAGAAAATTATCCTCATTGGCTCTCAAGTATATGTTCATTTAGCAAAACATACCAAATAATCTGCAAGATAAAGCATAAAAGACAGACAAAAATATGTATTTCATACTGTTGTTGTTTTTCAATCGTAGTCATACGAAAGTAATATTTTTAATCGTGGTTGCGCTAGTCGTATCTTAATTTTTCAATGACCGGTAGTGAAATGAAATCATCAAGTTATCAACAATAATATATGCATACATACCGCGTGTCGTTAAAATATCGTTCACAATTACAAGTTGCTTAAACGTTTGCGACAGTCTTCTCAAGCTAGGAATCCATTGCGCATCTATTTTAACGGTGGGTTGTCTATAGCTCTACAAAATATCGGTTCTTCCTGCTCGCGAAACTGAGCTTGGGGAAATTTTATTTCCTTTTTTTTGAAATTGTGAATAACGAAACATTATTTTCCTAGAGTTGTTATAAACGGCTTGTTGTAGGCGTTTAATAGTCATTCAGCGTCGGAACGTTTGACTGAACGGGTTAAAATTTATAAAACAATATTGTTATAATTTGGATAAGGTCGAATGTTTAGATAAGCAATTAGTATTTTTTTTGATTATCGTTTTTGTGCATAATTAGTGTCAGAAAATTAGATTTGCTTCTTGAAATGATTACAACAGAGAATATGATTTCTGGAAGGTAAGTTCACCGTTATTAACTCCAATATTTATTTGATATGATGTTTGAATGTTATGTATGATAAACATTATTGTATATACATATGTATGTTTCAGTCAACATCCGAGTACTACGATTCAATAAGTGATATTTTGAATTGCAAGCATACTTGTTTATTAAAAGGCATGGAGTCCTTAAAGAAACACTTGAATCATCATTTATGAACATGAAGCTAAGCTTGGCGTTATACAATCAAGGATTAACAAAATGGCAGATACAGGCGACGATTCGCTAAACAACACACTGTTTAGAAACTGGCTTAAAGTGGTTTTGTCTCTGAGGATTTTGGCTAGTGGACTAACACATTTTGTAGAAAAGCACTGTAAACAGCTACATAGGAAGTTGATTTCAAAAGCAGAGCAAATATCTAACTCTACGCTGACGTCTTGCTCACAATGTTTTGTGAAAACCATTTTGCCGTGGCACGTGTATAAAAATGGTGGCTGTCCAGCTCAGAAGACAGCTGGAGTAAGATGCAGGTGCAAAACACATGGAGCACACGTTTGTCCAACAATAGGTGAACCTTGTAGTGTGATGCACGATTTAATTGTAGCGTATCATCATTCACATAACCCGTTATGGCGAAATACAGACTGTCAGTCATGGGTGAATGATTACTGGTCAGTAGCGAAATGCTATTTGAGTACAACGGGCTACGCGAGCTCAACATCGGCAGCTGATATGGATTGTACTGGTCTCCTATCGCTATGCATCAACAACGACTTTTTGAGAAGACACATTGATGATATATCTAATTTTGAAAAGGTGGGACTTACGCTGTAACAAATGAGCTGTTTACGTATTCTATGTGTACTTATGAGCTTAACAAGCATTTGTATCAGCTGTCTTAGTCGGGTATATTCTGACCTGTGATGGAGCGCAATTACAGTCTAATTGCGAGCTCAGTACTGTTTAGGTTTTAATGTATTTAATGAAAATGTTTTTGCCATGAATATACACACAGGTATTTTAACAATTTCAGGTCAGAAATTGGAGAAATACATTGTTTCACTCACCAAACCTCGAACTATCAGAATCAGACATGAAAGCTGCCATTCAGGACATGATCAATCTTTTAAAAGACGGACAAGATCTGATAAATGAGTCAGCTGCACAGTCAGTTGCAGCGGAATTGTCTAAGGTACCATTATGGCTTTGTTTATATAATATTTTTAAATACATATAGTTTACATTTTTCCTCCATAAATAAAGAGATTGGGTTTTAATGGCTAAATCAATTTTATTTTACTCTTTTCTATGAGACACAACCTATTGACTAATCAGGCAAGGAGAAAATTGATATGTTTACTATTATGATTTAACTAAAATGGATGTGAGGTTGTAATTTCGAATCTGCCATTTTTTACATAAAAATCGTTATCAATCTATCCTCATAAGAATTTGCACAAAAAGGGAAATCTCGTATATTTTTATGAATTTTAAGGAGACAACTTATAGGTTTCAAGGGGCGATGGGGGTTGAATCTGCTTTTTCTCTAACAGGCTTCCGCAAACAAGTTTTTGTTTTTAAATGAAAATAAAACGATATGCCTCCAACCATTTCTTTGTATGCCAACTATATTCGAGAGACTTATGTATTTGCTTTTTTAGATCACAAGTGAAGACTTTGTTTTGACGTTAGCAGAGTCAAAGAAGATGTTATTTGAAATGATGAACGCCATCGAATACCAAAAGGATGCTGCAATTCGTGAAATCAACGAATATACGGATACTAAACTCGACGATATACGAGTTGTAAGAAGTATATCAATTATGCGTATAGATGCTGACTTTGATAATAATTATAATATTTAATAATTTTATTCTATGTTCACAAGACTTCCGCATTACAAAAATAGTTTTTGATGCGTTTCTTCATAGATAGTTCTTATACATCAACTGTTCTTTGTAATAGCTATTTTCCTGATATTGTTCTTGAAATATAAATCCTATACAGCAACTATTGTATGCAGAAATTACATATCTTTTCAGGAATTTGTTAAATGTAGAGGTCAAGTACTTGATATGGAAGGTATGATTGATATATTTGTTGTCTCGTTTTATTTGTCTTTCTCAAAAAACCTTTAAGAAAATATTAAATAACTAATTTTTTGGAGGGATTTATCTGTGTATGCACATCTTTTCCTACTGAAACAGATTTTGGAATAATTTACATTTTATTTTGTCAGCAAGGTTTAGTAAATAATGTTAAAAGGCTGTGTATAGTATATCTTATGTACGTCAATGTTGTTATTTGTTGACGTGTAACATAGGTCCCAAATGAAGAAAGCTTGCCTATTATACTAAAGAGAACGCGTGCTTTAACCAATTATTGTAATTCTATTTTAAGCCTTCCAAAAATACCTTGTTGAAACTTACGAAAAGTACTACATAAAATCCGATGTTTCACCATTGTTTCCGGAGGAAGATGACAATATTGATGATCTTTATGTTTCACTTAAAATGGAAAGACGAGCACATACACTTGGGAAGGAAAAGACTCTTACGCGTTGTGGAGCGGACATTTATAAAACAAGAACATCCGAAGTCGCCGAACAATTAAATACGTTTGAAGAACTGTTTCAGAAGAATGGAGAAAGGGTTGAGAACATATTTATTGTCGCAGATGCAGGAATGGGAAAAACTACACTGTGTCGAAAAATCACTTCAACGTGGTGTACCTGCTACGATGAACAAATATGTAATGCTTCTACGGAAAATTCAGTTGAAACAACAATGCATTGTACTGACGCGGTACGGAAAATCAGTACGGGAAATCAGCAATGCATGCTCCAATTTAGATTCTTGTTTTACGTGTCGTTGCGTCATGCAACAACAGAACATAGTATTGAAGAAATGGTTGAACA
The DNA here is from genome assembly GCF_026914265.1 of Mya arenaria. Taxonomy (NCBI): domain Eukaryota; kingdom Metazoa; phylum Mollusca; class Bivalvia; order Myida; family Myidae; genus Mya; species Mya arenaria. The sequence continues at coordinate 23,166,657 of NC_069129.1, read as the reverse complement.
TCAGCTGCTACAAGAAAAACATATCAATTTATTCCATAGCATTTTGGAGAAAATACCACAGCAATGTCTTTTTATTGTTGATGGCTTAGATGAATGGAAATCGAGAGCAAACGAACAAAAAAGTCCAAAAACTATTGATGGACTCCCAGCGAAAAATTGTAAATGCACAACATTGATCACTACAAGGCCATGGAAATTTGCTGAAGTACGTCCAAGAACTTCAGATGTTGACTCGGAAGTACATCTGAAAGGTATATCATTCAAAAATGCATCAATTCTGGCTGGGATAGCTCTTGGTAGACTTAACAAAAGTAGAGGAAAATGCTTGAAAGTTGAAAATTTCATTGCAGAGATTCGAAAAAGAAATCTGATGGCTTTAGTAGGTTCACCACTAATGCTAAAGCTTTTACTTTGTACATGGTTCGATAATAATAATCTTCCAGGTACCAAAACACAAATATATAGTACAGTTGTGAAGCTTATGATTAGAATGTATACAGAAAAAAGAGGTGAAAACCGTGATCAAGAGACACACAAGGAAGAAAGGCATCTTGAAGAGAAACTTCCTTTCATGCTACAAAACTTCTCTGAATTTACGTCCCACGCGCGGATGTTACTTGCACTGGGTGAATTTTCATTCAAGACGTTTGTTAAGTCCAACACTCTTGTTTTTGAGCTTTCGAACTTCGAACAATACGGCATGACAAAAAAAGACACTAGAGCATTCCTTGAAATGGGACTCTTGTCGAAGAGCAGGTTACGAACAAGTTCAGTAACATCACATACCGTTCAAATTTCCTATATCCACAGATCATTTCAAGAATACTTTGCCGCTCTTCACTTGAGTGGACATCAAGAACAAATCGAAACAATATTGGCAATGTGCAAAGGAAGCAGACGACTTGCTGAACATCAAGGGATTTTGCATTTTACGTCTGGTTTTGAACCAAAAATTGTCCGGCGAATTTCAGAACATATCTACAAGGACGGTTCTGAAGATGACACTGTTGACGATGCCATATATACGATAGTACAGAAGACGCTCGTGTCATGCATTTCAGAAGCTGGATTGTTACGGCCTAAACCAGGAAGCGTATATATAAAGATCCTGAGACTAACTAACCGGCCTGATCTAGACATGCTTCCATTGATCAACCCAGAATGTGTATGCAGACTAGATATTACCGAACACGTGCAATTGGAAATGAAACACATCGATTGCATCTTTGCAATGACGAATCTTTGCCATCTTGTTATTATGAATGACAATAAGGTTCTTAAATCAAATATTACAGTGGCTCTTTTGCAAACATGCATACGTCTCAAATGTTTAGAGCTTGATGATTACAATTTCCTCAATGTTTCTGAACTGACAATACTTCCGATATCTTGCCATTTATCGTATATCCGACTGTTCAGATGTCAACTGACCCATTCACAAATCACCTCCATGATATGTGATGTTCCAACGTTGGAAGACTTGAAACTTTGGACGGTAACGTGTGAACCAGACAGACACTGTGGTTGCCTTAAACAGATCAAAAGTGTTTCCCATCCCAAATGCAAAATCGAAAATCAAAAAGAAGACGACGCACGTTTAGAATCTGCGGGAAATGGATTATATTATCTGAAATCGATTTCTGTGTCAAACTGCCAGGTTTATGAATCATCGGGGGTGTTTACTCATCTGAAAGATTCAAATTCATTGACATGCTTAAAGGTAACGGACTCAACAATAGACACGAGTTTTCTAAACTTCCTGGGTCAATGTTTTCGGTTAGAAGATTTAGAATTAGACTTCGTGGCGTTTAGCGGGTATAGCGAGGGATGCACATTGAATGGCGGTTCGCTACAACAACTGAAACTGAATGATGTTGACATAGATTATAGAATAATCATTTCAACAATAAACGGATGCAACACGACTGCACCTCTTGACATTAAAATGAATCATGTTCGACTTATTGGAATCAATGCAGACAAATTCAAGTGTTTATTGTCTGAGTGCAACGGCGTTTCGATCGGGCCATTTTCGGGTAATAAAGATTATGTTCAAACCACATCACTGAAAGTTGTAAACGAAAGGTGAGTATTACGTTTTGTTTTTTAAGTTTTGTGTTAGGTAAAATAACATCAAATCATTAGTTCGAATGCAGTCGTGCAAAATCTTATTATATCAAAGCAGATAAAGAACACGATGAAAATATCTTATACAGCAAAAATATAATTTTATGAACATCAGATGTAATATCTGGTATCCCCGAATGACCATATTGTAATATAAGGCTTTTATATTGCAGGACTGACCTTGTTGGAAAAACAGATGTAGTTCACGAAGGTTCTACAACCAAAGACGTGAGGACGGTATCAGAAACCATCATTACCGAAATCGCTCCAGGACTGCTTTCTCGATCAGTTGAGCGGACATCGAAACGCGTACACTGCGTTTTGTTTTAATAGCGTTGATGTTCTGATAATGTTCCAGGCGCTGTTACTTTTTTGGTTCCTGAACATAACAGAACGTATTCTTTATTAAAGTTGGAACGCGATTATGTTTTGATTAATTACAATACGTTTCGTATCTAGATACCCTGACTTTTCTTGTATATATATAGAGAGAGATAAGATATTTTGTTTTTGTAGTATATGTATACTCGTTGCAATGACATTGTAAATGAAATGCAGATTAAGAATAAGGATCAGTGTGGATATTTAATTGTGTCTACTCCAGTAAATTGTCGAATATCTACAGATTGTTTTTGCTTTCCTAGAAACCGATTCCAAGTCTTTCAAGACCCCACTCCATGATAACATCAGACATCAGCAAATAAAAATGAGGGCTAATTAATGTTAACAGTTGAAGCGTAAATTACTGTCGCATTTCGCAAAATGAAACAAACGCTATGTAGTGAATGCCCATCAAGTGAGAACTAGCATTGTAATGTTTATATACGAAGATTTAAGTTGACAGAGGAGTTTAAACTCATCTCAGGATAATGCTCTTCAAATGACCTGTTGACACAGAAAATATTTATTGACTTCGATGTTTTATTTTCTAAGTACCTTTCCTTGAATTCAAGAAATTTAAACCGGAGAAACAATACAATGAACTTTTCACTGGGTTTTTCTTTGCTAGTCACACAATTAAGAGTCAATGGCTTTAAAACGGCACGTACGTACATAGAGGTCATATATAAATTAGGTTACTAACAAATATGTTATATCACCATGAACTATATCTAGACATTAAGGCTTTGTTTGAAGATGGTTTAAAATTAAAAAGGTGGAAAGATTGTATGATTATTGAGCAATAAATATCATTTTAAAGAAGATAAACGGCGTAGATAGAATGATCATGATTGCGGAATATTATTTTGAGAAAAACACTCAAAACAACTTTGGAGAATTTTACTGAATGAAATATTTGTCACTCATTTTGTTTTTTAAATGATATACACCCGATTTGCCATAATTTAAAAATTAACAGTACTTGTCCTATGATGTTAACCAACAAGCTTCAGAAGACAGGGCGAGCTATAATTCGGATTTGGTACCAACTTAACTCAACTTAAAACACAATTTATTATTGCGTCCACTTTACATACAATTAAACATACACGAAAGACTAAAAACATCAAAGACATTACATAGCGTAAACAACGTTTAAATGTCCATTTTAAGTTTAAATGTCCATTTTAAGTCAAAATGCTCGATATAATAAACGCAGAATAATACAAGTTGTACTCAAACGTGAAGTTGTTCAATCGTAAATGAAATAAACTACTATAATAAATTTTGTAAACTCTGTAATTGTAGTGTTTGTTTGAGTTTAGCGCGTTGTAAGCACATACATGTATAATGGATGCCAGGAAGTTTTGTTTTAAGAATAGTTACACCAGTCGCTCTACATCTAAAGTTGTCGTGAAGTGGTCCTCAGAGTTATGAAGTCCGTTTACGTGCATGAATGGATTACGCGATCAAAACACTGAGGCTGAATAACATCTCTAAGAAGATAGAACAAGATAAAGTTTCCCATAACTTAATGCACGTATCAAACCATTCGCCCTGTTTTGCCGGAGAGGCAGCGACGGGTTAAGAGATATCTTTCGACGATAAATGATTGAAAACCATGATATAGAAAGAGAAGTTTAGGCAATGAAAACAACAGGGACAAGCCAAGAAGCCAAATATTTTAGGAGAAATCATATTCAGAGGCACATGGCTACGGCCGAATAGGCACTGAACGGGACACACAAAACGTACTACATACACCAAAACAGACTACACATGCATCAGAATAGCTTTATCAAAACGTATTACATACACCCAAACAGACTACACATGCATCAGAATAGCTTTATCAATAAATGATGAGATGAACACCTCAGAACGGTCAGCGTAACAACAGGTCTGATGAACACGAGTTCACTGGGGTGGGTGGGGGGGGGGGTAAACTTGTTTATGTGTACATGTGTACACAACCTCACACTTGTCCCAGCATTTATCAATAATTATAAACATATAACATAAAATTGCCTCATGGGGGGGGGGGCAGCATCAACTTGGAAACAAGAAAGAATAAAAATATATAATTGTATATATATATACATCAAGTCGGCGCGATAAAATTGGATGAAAAACATGCATGTAAATCACCAAAATGAAGTAGTGGTTTACTTTAATGATAACATGTTAAGTATACATATGTTCGACAGACATTATTGTTGATAGTACTGTATCAATTGCATTGGTTCCTGTGAACACTGTTTAGTGTTATGAGTAAATTGAACGGGGATAAAAGATTATACATTATGAGGAAATAATATGGAATATATTTTTTTGAAAGACATTTGCAAAACAAACAATTAAGCTTAATGTCATTTTTCAAAACTCATACGAAATGGATATAGAACCCTGTAAACTTCATCTATTTGGCGATAAGTTGGTATTTAAAATCAATATTTACAAAAAAATATTCAAGGCCGCTATGATTTAAGACACCGTTATTAATTAAAGTATACATTTTTTAAACCCAGAGTACATTTTATCGTGCAATGTGGAAAATATCAAAGGCATTCTTCTGCAAATGATGAACTGGGGCCGTATTCAATAAGCATCTTAGTAACAATTTTCAACTTAGTGAAAAATAGCCTTTTTTCTAATTTGAATTTTAAGAAAACGAACAATGTTTGTACACCAAAAATATGAAAATAAGCAAGAATATGGTCTGAACAATATATGCATATAAATAAATCTGATGAAAAGTAGCGGGTATTTAAAATAATCAATGTCAAAAATTACGAAATTACGACTAAATTGAAAATATTCACTAAGATGCTTATTGAATACGGCCCCTGGTCCCTAAGTTAAAGCTACATTGTGGACAATATCAAATATAGAAAAATACTAGAAGTAGGGCGCTGACTAACAAACTATCACACATAATTAGAGTTTAGACTGATACTTAATGACCGGATACAGCCATCACTTGAAAACGAATGACTCTAACTAACTCTTGAAAAGCACGATGCAGCCATTCACCGTCTGACATAGCTCACATAAGAAAACTGTTTGTAGCAAATAAATAAATGTATAATAAATAAAAAAAACACTAAACACATATGCTGCTAAATATGCTCTCTCTCTCTCTCTCACACTCTCTCTCTCTCTCAGGAGTCATCGCCAGTATCAATCGTATGCTATCCATGTAGAAATAGAAGTTTTGATATATGCCCTCAGGGAAGGGAACGCGAAAGCTCGGGGATTGAGGGGCCATGGTAACGAACAGTTTCAGGTCCAAGTGCAGTTTCAGACTTAAAAAAAGCAAAACAAAAACTAGCAACTATAAAACGTATAAATTACGTTATTTTTACATAATCCATTTAAATATGTGTACATCTTTCATATGGTAGCACAATAAACAGTTTTCACCATCAATGCTCCGCTTGATTATTTTTTAAAAGATGCAGTTTTGATACATGAGTCTGAACTCAAACTTGAGACTGTTCGAAAATATGACCCCTGGTCATCGTTTGTTATAATTTTAAAGGAAGCTCTGAAATCCTAGGATTCTGAAGAGGAATTCAAGCCAAGATTCTACTCTAAACTGATGTCTGGATTATTGATATGTATGTATATTATACAGTTTGTTCTGAACACGAGGATGAGTAAAGGTTACAATATATTTAACGCGAAATTATCACTGGTTCTACATTGATATTACAATTACCAGATATGTAATCGACATTTCAAAGTATTTTTTTCACACCTTTTCATGTTACTAGTACAATTAGTTACTTCAAAATGATATGATAATCAACAAATTATCACTCAACTTTGGTATTTCGCTTTTCTGGGGGAAATCCTGAGTGGATTGTAAAGTAAACTTCAAGAAAAAAGAATCTCAAAAATTTCACACTTAACCAAGAAATTGACTTTCTACGTATCTACGATTTAATACCAATCCTTTTGTATTTCGTTATCATAAACCTATGGTTCTTGGTTTTTCACTTTTTCTTTCATTTGTGTGTTTTTTTGCAAATGATTCAAGAATCTACTCCAAAAGGTCATATTTACATATTGATATATTTTATTATTATTATTTACTTTCAGTAAATAATGTCTATGTTAAAAACCATCCATCTTGAATAATGTGATCATTTACTTATCATATAAAATAAATCAAAGATCGAGACGAAAGGAGGAAGATATTTTGTAAAAACATTATTGTGCTGGTTTAAGTGCTCGAGAACGACGTTTGATTGAGTTGCGTTTTATTCCGAGATATATTAGAAAACGCATGTCCACTGAGCCAGTCTAGAAAACCATGCCAGCACTTTTATTCTAGTATAGCTACGCCCCTAGTTCTGGAAGTATAATACATTTTGTTTAGTATTTGTTTATTTTTTTGTTTGTCTCTTTATTTCCGATATAATTTGTCCTGTTTACGTAATGTCTATTTTTATATTTACGTTCACAAACCGTTTTTATTTGATGCGTTAATAATCGCAATTTTTATAACAGAGATACGTCAAAAACAAATAAGGATACAGTACAGGATTTCAGCAAACGTTATAATTAAAAAATACTATTCGATATATAAACTCTTATTAAATATGCATCTTTTAAATAGCACGGCTGTTGGGTTCATAACTTATAATAGAATTTAGCAATGATATTTTCTGAAACATCTTTTTTCTGTAAACTATCTAAATGTGTATCTTTCTGATGTCGTCATAACGTAAATAAAACAAGTGCTGGTGTGTTTCCAATACAAGTGTTGGTGTGTTTCCAATACAAGTGTTGGTGTGTTTCCAATACAAGTGTTGGTGTGTTTCCAATACAAGTGTTGGTGTGTTTCCAATACAAGTGTTGGTGTGTTTCCAATACAAGTGTTGGTACGTGTCCAATACAAGGGTTGGTACGTGTCCAATACAAGTGTTGGTATGTGTCGAATACAAGTGTTGGTGTGTTTCCAATACAAGTGTTGGTGTGTTTCCAATACAAGTGTTGGTGTGTGTCCAATACAAGTGTTGGTGTGTTTCCAATACAAGTGTTGGTGTGTGTCCAATACAAGTGTTGGTGTGTTTCCAATACAAGTGTTGGTGTGTTTCCAATACAAGTCTTGGTGTGTGTCCAATACAAGTGTTGTTGGGTGTCATATACAAGTGTTGGTACGTGTCCAATACAAGTGTTGGTGTGTGTCCAATACAGGTGTGGTGTGTGTCCAATACAAGTGTTTGTGTGTGTCCAATGCAAGTGTTGGTGTGTGTCCAATACAAGTGTTGGTGTGTGTCCAATACAAGTGTTGGTGTGTGTCCAATACAAGTGTTGGTGTGTGTCCAATACAGGTGTTGGTGTGTGTCCAATACAAGTGTTGGTGTGTGTCCAATACAAGTGTTGGTACGTGTCCAATACAAGTGTTGGTACGTGTCCAATACAAGTGTTGGTACGTGTCCAATACAAGTGTTGGTGTGTGTCCAATGCAAGTGTTGGTGTGTGTCAAATACAAGTGTTGGTGTGTGTCCAATACATGTGTTGGTGTGTGTCCAATACAAGTGTTGGTACGTGTCCAATACAGGTGTTGGTACGTGTCCAATACAAGTGTTGGTGTGTGTCCAATACAGGTGTTGGTGTGTGTCCAATACAGGTGTTGGTGTGTGTCCAATACAGGTGTTGGTAAGTGTCCAATACAAGTGTTGGTGTGTGTTTAATACAAGTGTTGGTACGTGTCCAATACAAGTGTTGGTACGTGTCCAATACAAGTGTTGGTGTGTGTCCAATACAAGTGTTGGTACGTGTCCAATACAAGTGTTGGTACGTGTCCAATACAAGTGTTGGTGTGTGTCCAATACAGGTGTTGGTGTGTGTCCAATACAGGTGTTGGTACGTGTCCAATACAAGTGTTGGTGTGTGTCCAATACAAGTGTTGGTGTGTTTCCAATACAAGTGTTGGTATGTTTCCAATACAAGTGTTGGTGTGTGTCCAATACAAGTGTTGGTGTGTGTCATATACAAGTGTTGGTACGTGTCCAATACAAGTGTTGGTGTGTGTCCAATACAGGTGTTGGTGTGTGTCCAATACAAGTGTTGGTGTGTGTCCAATGCAAGTGTTGGTGTGTGTCCAATACAAGTGTTGGTGTGTGTCCAATACAAGTGTTGGTGTGTGTCCAATACAAGTGTTGGTGTGTGTCCAATACAGGTGTTGGTGTGTGTCCAATACAAGTGTTGGTGTGTGTCCAATACAAGTGTTGGTGTGTGTCCAATACAAGTGTTGGTACGTGTCCAATACAAGTGTTGGTACGTTTCCAATACAAGTGTTGGTGTGTGTCCAATGCAAGTGTTGGTGTGTGTCCAATACAAGTGTTGGTGTGTGTCCAATACAGGTGTTGGTGTGTGTCCAATACAAGTGTTGGTACGTGTCCAATACAGGTGTTGGTACGTGTCCAATACAAGTGTTGGTGTGTGTCCAATACAGGTGTTGGTGTGTGTCCAATACAGGTGTTGGTGTGTGTCCAATACAGGTGTTGGTGTGTGTCCAATACAGGTGTTGGTACGTGTCCAATACAAGTGTTGGTGTGTGTCCAATACAAGTGTTGGTACGTGTCCAATACAAGTGTTGGTACGTGTCCAATACAAGTGTTGGTGTGTGTCAAATACAAGTGTTGGTACGTGTTAAATACAAGTGTTGGTGTGTGTCCAATACAAGTGTTGGTGTGTGTCCAATACAGGTGTTGGTACGTGTCCAATACAAGTGTTGGTGTGTGTTCAATACAAGTGTTGGTACGTGTCCAATACAAGTGTTGGTGTGTGTCCAATACAAGTGTTGGTACGTGTCCAATACAACTGTTGGTACGTGTCCAATACAAGTGTTGGTACGTGTCCAATACAAGTGTTGGTGTGTGTCCAATACAAGTGTTGGTGTGTGTCCAATACAAGTGTTGGTACGTGTCCAATACAAGTGTTGGTGTGTGTCCAATACAAGTGCTGGTACGTGGCCAATACAAGTGTTGATGTGTGTCAAACACTTGTGTGTCCAATACAAGTGTTGGTGTGTGTCCAATACAAGTGTTGATGTGTGTCCAATACAAGTGTTGGTGTGTGTCCAATACAAGTGTTGGTGTGTGTCCAATACAGGTGTTGGTGTGTGTCCAATACAGGTGTTGGTACGTGTCCAATACAAGTGTTGGTGTGTGTCCAATACAAGTGTTGGTGTGTTTCCAATACAAGTGTTGGTGTGTTTCCAATACAAGTGTTGGTGTGTGTCCAATACAAGTGTTGGTGTGTTTCCAATACAAGTGTTGGTGTGTTTCCAATACAAGTGTTGGTGTGTGTCCAATACACGTGTTGGTGTGTGTCCAATACAGGTGTTGGTGTGTGTCCAATACAGGTGTTGGTACGTGTCCAATACACGTGTTGGTGTGTGTCCAATACAAGTGTTGGTGTGTGTCCAATACACGTGTTGGTGTGTGTCCAATACAAGTGTTGGTGTGTGTCCAATACAGGTGTTAGTACGTGTCCAATACACGTGTTGGTGTGTGTCCAATACAAGTGTTGGTGTGTTTCCAATACAAGTGTTGGTGTGTTTCCAATACAAGTGTTGGTGTGTGTCCAATACAAGTGTTGGTGTGTTTCCAATACAAGTGTTGGTGTGTTTCCAATACAAGTGTTGGTGTGTGTCCAATACACGTGTTGGTGTGTGTCCAATACAGGTGTTGGTGTGTGTCCAATACAGGTGTTGGTACGTGTCCAATACACGTGTTGGTGTGTGTCCAATACAAGTGTTGGTGTGTGTCCAATACAGGTGTTGGTGTGTGTCCAATACAAGTGTTGGTGTGTGTCCAATACAAGTGTTGGTACGTGTCCAATACAAGTGTTGGTACGTGTCCAATACAAGTGTTGGTACGTGTCCAATACAAGTGTTGGTGTGTGTCCAATGCAAGTGTTGGTGTGTGTCAAATACAAGTGTTGGTGTGTGTCCAATACATGTGTTGGTGTGTGTCCAATACAAGTGTTGGTACGTGTCCAATACAGGTGTTGGTACGTGTCCAATACAAGTGTTGGTGTGTGTCCAATACAGGTGTTGGTGTGTGTCCAATACAGGTGTTGGTGTGTGTCCAATACAGGTGTTGGTAAGTGTCCAATACAAGTGTTGGTGTGTGTTTAATACAAGTGTTGGTACGTGTCCAATACAAGTGTTGGTACGTGTCCAATACAAGTGTTGGTGTGTGTCCAATACAAGTGTTGGTACGTGTCCAATACAAGTGTTGGTACGTGTCCAATACAAGTGTTGGTGTGTGTCCAATACAGGTGTTGGTGTGTGTCCAATACAGGTGTTGGTACGTGTCCAATACAAGTGTTGGTGTGTGTCCAATACAAGTGTTGGTGTGTTTCCAATACAAGTGTTGGTATGTTTCCAATACAAGTGTTGGTGTGTGTCCAATACAAGTGTTGTTGTGTGTCATATACAAGTGTTGGTACGTGTCCAATACAAGTGTTGGTGTGTGTCCAATACAGGTGTTGGTTTGTGTCCAATACAAGTGTTGGTGTGTGTCCAATGCAAGTGTTGGTGTGTGTCCAATACAAGTGTTGGTGTGTGTCCAATACAAGTGTTGGTGTGTGTCCAATACAAGTGTTGGTGTGTGTCCAATACAGGTGTTGGTGTGTGTCCAATACAAGTGTTGGTGTGTGTCCAATACAAGTGTTGGTGTGTGTCCAATACAAGTGTTGGTACGTGTCCAATACAAGTGTTGGTACGTGTCCAATACAAGTGTTGGTGTGTGTCCAATACAAGTGTTGGTGTGTGTCCAATACAAGTGTTGGTGTGTGTCCAATACAGGTGTTGGTGTGTGTCCAATACAAGTGTTGGTACGTGTCCAATACAGGTGTTGGTACGTGTCCAATACAAGTGTTGGTGTGTGTCCAATACAGGTGTTGGTGTGTGTCCAATACAGGTGTTGGTGTGTGTCCAATACAGGTGTTGGTGTGTGTCCAATACAGGTGTTGGTACGTGTCCAATACAAGTGTTGGTGTGTGTCCAATACAAGTGTTGGTACGTGTCCAATACAAGTGTTGGTACGTGTCCAATACAAGTGTTGGTGTGTGTCAAATACAAGTGTTGGTACGTGTTAAATACAAGTGTTGGTGTGTGTCCAATACAAGTGTTGGTGTGTGTCCAATACAGGTGTTGGTACGTGTCCAATACAAGTGTTGGTGTGTGTTCAATACAAGTGTTGGTACGTGTCCAATACAAGTGTTGGTGTGTGTCCAATACAAGTGTTGGTACGTGTCCAATACAAGTGTTGGTGCGTGTCCAATACAAGTGTTGGTACGTGTCCAATACAGGTGTTGGTGTGTGTCCAATACAAGTGTTGGTGTGTGTCCAATACAAGTGTTGGTACGTGTCCAATACAAGTGTTGGTGTGTGTCCAATACAAGTGCTGGTACGTGGCCAATACAAGTGTTGATGTGTGTCAAACACTTGTGTGTCCAATACAAGTGTTGGTGTGTGTCCAATACAAGTGTTGATGTGTGTCCAATACAAGTGTTGGTGTGTGTCCAATACAAGTGTTGGTGTGTGTCCAATACAGGTGTTGGTGTGTGTCCAATACAGGTGTTGGTACGTGTCCAATACAAGTGTTGGTGTGTGTCCAATACAAGTGTTGGTGTGTTTCCAATACAAGTGTTGGTGTGTTTCCAATACAAGTGTTGGTGTGTGTCCAATACAAGTGTTGGTGTGTTTCCAATACAAGTGTTGGTGTGTGTCCAATACAAGTGTTGGTGTGTGTCCAATACACGTGTTGGTGTGTGTCCAATACAGGTGTTGGTGTGTGTCCAATACAGGTGTTGGTACGTGTCCAATACACGTGTTGGTGTGTGTCCAATACAAGTGTTGGTGTGTGTCCAATACACGTGTTGGTGTGTGTCCAATACAAGTGTTGGTGTGTGTCCAATACAGGTGTTAGTACGTGTCCAATACACGTGTTGGTGTGTGTCCAATACAAGTGTTGGTGTGTTTCCAATACAAGTGTTGGTGTGTTTCCAATACAAGTGTTGGTGTGTGTCCAATACAAGTGTTGGTGTGTTTCCAATACAAGTGTTGGTGTGTTTCCAATACAAGTGTTGGTGTGTGTCCAATACACGTGTTGGTGTGTGTCCAATACAGGTGTTGGTGTGTGTCCAATACAGGTGTTGGTACGTGTCCAATACACGTGTTGGTGTGTGTCCAATACAAGTGTTGGTGTGTGTCCAATACACGTGTTGGTGTGTGTCCAATACAAGTGTTGGTGTGTGTCCAATACAGGTGTTAGTACGTGTCCAATACACGTGTTGGTGTGTGTCCAATACACGTGTTGGTGTGTGTCCAATACAAGTGTTGGTGTGTGTCCAATACACGTGTTGGTGTGTGTCCAATACAAGTGTTGGTGTGTGTCCAATACAGGTGTTGGTACGTGTCCAATACAAGTGTTGGTGTGTGTCCAATACAGGTGTTGGTGTGTGACCAATACACGTGTTGGTGTGGGTCCAATACAAGTGTTGGTGTGTGTCCAATACAGGTGTTGGTACGTGTCCAATACAAGTGTTGGTGTGTGTCCAATACAGGTGTTGGTGTGTGTCCAATACACGTGTTGGTGTGTGTCCAATACAAGTGTTGGTGTGTGTCCAATACAGGTGTTGGTACGTTTCCAATACAAGTGTTGGTGTGTGTCCAATACAGGTGTTGGTGTGTGTCCAATACAGGTGTTGGTACGTGTCCAATACAGGTGTTGGTGTGTGTCCAATACAGGTGTTGGTGTGTGTCCAATACAGGTGTTGGTACGTGTCCAATACAGGTGTTGGTACGTGTCCAATACAGGTGTTGGTGTGTGTCCAATACAAGTGTTGGTGTGTGTCCAATACACGTGTTGGTGTGTGTCCAATACAGGTGTTGGTACGTGTCCAATACAGGTGTTGGTGTGTGTCCAATACACGTGTTGGTGTGTGTCCAATACAAGTGTTGGTGTGTGTCCAATACACGTGTTGGTGTGTGTCCAATACACGTGTTGGTGTGTGTCCAATACAAGTGTTGGTGTGTGTCCAATACACGTGTTGGTGTGTGTCCAATACAAGTGTTGGTGTGTGTCCAATACAGGTGTTGGTACGTGTCCAATACAGGTGTTGGTGTGTGTCCAATACAAGTGTTGGTACGTGTCCAATACAGGTGTTGGTGTGTGTCCAATACAGGTGTTGGTACGTGTCCAATACAGGTGTTGGCGTGTGTCCAATACAGGTGTTGGTACGTGTCCAATACAGGTGTTGGCGTGTGTCCAATACAGGTGTTGGTGTGTGTCCAATACAGGTGTTGGTGTGTGTCCAATACAAGTGTTGGTACGTGTCCAATACAGGTGTTGGTGTGTGTCCAATACAGGTGTTGGTACGTGTCCAATACAGGTGTTGGTGTGTGTCCAATACAGGTGTTGGTACGTGTCCAATACAGGTGTTGGTGTGTGTCCAATACAAGTGTTGGTACGTGTCCAATACAGGTGCTGGTACGTGTCCAATACAAGTGTTGGTACGTGTCCAATACAGGTGTTGGTGTGTGTCCAATACAGGTGTTGGTACGTGTCCAATACAAGTGCTGGTACCTGTCCAATACAATTGTGGTACGTGTCCAATACAGGTGTTGGTGTGTGTCCAATACAGGTTTTGGTACGTGTCCAATACAGGTGTTGGTGTGTGTCCAATACAGGTGTTGGTGTGTGTCCAATACAAGTGTTGGTGTGTGTCCAATACAAGTGTTGGTACGTGTATGCGCACATTGCTCGTACATCAGTATGTATGTACACATTCCTCGTACATCTTATAGGTTGTAAGGGGCGATGGTTGAATCTGCTTTGTCTCTAACAGGCTTCCGCAAACAAGTTTTTGTTTTTAAATGAAAATGAAACGATATGCCTCGAACCATTGCGTTGTATGCCAACTATATTCGAGAGACTTATGTATTTGTTTTTTTAGATCACAAGTGAAGACTTTGTTTTGACGTTAGCAGAGTCAAAGAAGATGTTATTTGAAATGATGAACGCCATCGAATACCAAAAGGATGCTGCAATTCGTGAAATCAACGAATATACGGATACTAAACTCGACGATATACGAGTTGTAAGAAGTGTATCAATTATGCGTATAGATGCTGACTTTGATATTAATTATAATATTTAATAATTTTATTCTATGTTCACAAGACTTCCGCATTACAAAAATAGTTTTTGATGCGTTTCTTCATAGATAGTTCTTATACATCAACTGTTCTTTGTAATAGCTATTTTCCTGATATTGTTCTTGAAATATAAATCCTATACAGCAACTATTGTATGCAGAAATTACATATCTTTTCAGGAATTTGTTAAATGTTGAGGTCAAGTAACTGATATGGAAGGTATGATTGATATATTTGTTGTCTCGTTTTATTTGTCTTTCTCAAAAAACCTTTAAGAAAATATTAAATAACTAATTTTTGGAGGGATTTATCTGTGTATGCACATCTTTTCCTACTGAAACAGATTTTGGAATAATTTACATTTTATTTTGTCAGCAAGGTTTAGTAAATAATGTTAAAAGGCTGTGTATAGTATATCTTATGTACGTCAATGTTGTTATTTGTTGACGTGTAACATAGGTCCCAAATGAAGAAAGCTTGCCTATTATACTAAAGAGAACACGTGCTTTATTATTATTGTAATTCTATTTTAAGCCTTCCAAAAATACCTTGTTGAAACTTACAAAAAGTACTACATAAAATCCGATGTTTCACCATTGTTTCCGGAGGAAGATGAAAATATTGATGATCTTTATGTTTCACTTAAAATGGAAAGACGAGCACATACACTTGGGAAGGAAAAGACTCTTACGCGTTGTGGAGCGGACATTTATAAAACAAGAACATCCGAAGTCGCCGAACAATTAAATACGTTTGAAGAACTGTTTCAGAAGAATGGAGAAAGGGTTGAGAACATATTTATTGTCGCAGATGCAGGAATGGGAAAAACTACACTGTGTCGAAAAATCACTTCAACGTGGTGTACCTGCTACGATGAACAAATATGTAATGCTTCTACGGAAAATTCAGTTGAAACAACAATGCATTGTACTGACGCGGTACGGAAAATCAGTACGGGAAATCAGCAATGCATGCTCCAATTTAGATTCTTGTTTTACGTGTCGTTGCGTCATGCAACAACAGAACATAGTATTGAAGAAATGGTTGAACATCAGCTGCTACAAGAAAAACATATCAATTTATTCCATAGCATTTTGGAGAAAATACCACAGCAATGTCTTTTTATTGTTGATGGCTTAGATGAATGGAAATCGAGAGCAAACGAACAAAAAAGTCCAAAAACTATTGATGGACTCCCAGCGAAAAATTGTAAATGCACAACATTGATCACTACAAGGCCATGGAAATTTGCTGAAGTACGTCCAAGAACTTCAGATGTTGACTCGGAAGTACATCTGAAAGGTATATCATTCAAAAATGCATCAATTCTGGCTGGGATAGCTCTTGGTAGACTTAACAAAAGTAGAGGAAAATGCTTGAAAGTTGAAAATTTCATTGCAGAGATTCGAAAAAGAAATCTGATGGCTTTAGTAGGTTCACCACTAATGCTAAAGCTTTTACTTTGTACATGGTTCGATAATAATAATCTTCCAGGTACCAAAACACAAATATATAGTACAGTTGTGAAGCTTATGATTAGAATGTATACAGAAAGAAGAGGTGAAAACCGTGATCAAGAGACACACAAGGAAGAAAGGCATCTTGAAGAGAAACTTCCTTTCATGCTACAAAACTTCTCTGAATTTACGTCCCACGCGCGGATGTTACTTGCACTGGGTGAATTTTCATTCAAGACGTTTGTTAAGTCCAACACTCTTGTTTTTGAGCTTTCGAACTTCGAACAATACGGCATGACAAAAAAAGACACTAGAGCATTCCTTGAAATGGGACTCTTGTCGAAGAGCAGGTTACGAACAAGTTCAGTAACATCACATACCGTTCAAATTTCCTATATCCACAGATCATTTCAAGAATACTTTGCCGCTCTTCACTTGAGTGGACATCAAGAACAAATCGAAACAATATTGGCAATGTGCAAAGGAAGCAGACGACTTGCTGAACATCAAGGGATTTTGCATTTTACGTCTGGTTTTGAACCAAAAATTGTCCGGCGAATTTCAGAACATATCTACAAGGACGGTTCTGAAGATGACACTGTTGACGATGCCATATATACGATAGTACAGAAGACGCCTGTGTCATGCATTTCAGAAGCTGGATTGTTACGGCCTAAACCAGGAAGCGTATATATAAAGATCCTGAGACTAACTAACCGGCCTGATCTAGACATGCTTCCATTGATCAACCCAGAATGTGTATGCAGACTAGATATTACCGAACACGTGCAATTGGAAATGAAACACATCGATTGCATCTTTGCAATGACGAATCTTTGCCATCTTGTTATTATGAATGACAATAAGGTTCTTAAATCAAATATTACAGTGGCTCTTTTGCAAACATGCATACGTCTCAAATGTTTAGAGCTTGATGATTACAATTTCCTCAATGTTTCTGAACTGACAATACTTCCGATATCTTGCCATTTATCGTATATCCGACTGTTCAGATGTCAACTGACCCATTCACAAATCACCTCCATGATATGTGATGTTCCAACGTTGGAAGACTTGAAACTTTGGACGGTAACGTGTGAACCAGACAGACACTGTGGTTGCCTTAAACAGATCAAAAGTGTTTCCCATCCCAAATGCAAAATCGAAAATCAAAAAGAAGACGACGCACGTTTAGAATCTGCGGGAAATGGATTATATTATCTGAAATCGATTTCTGTGTCAAACTGCCAGGTTTATGAATCATCGGGGGTGTTTACTCATCTGAAAGATTCAAATTCATTGACATGCTTAAAGGTAACGGACTCAACAATAGACACGAGTTTTCTAAACTTCCTGGGTCAATGTTTTCGGTTAGAAGATTTAGAATTAGACTTCGTGGCGTTTAGCGGGTATAGCGAGGGATGCACATTGAATGGCGGTTCGCTACAACAACTGAAACTGAATGATGTTGACATAGATTATAGAATAATCATTTCAACAATAAACGGATGCAACACGACTGCACCTCTTGACATTAAAATGAATCATGTTCGACTTATTGGAATCAATGCAGACAAATTCAAGTGTTTATTGTCTGAGTGCAAAGGCGTTTCGATCGGGCCATTTTCGGGTAATAAAGATTATGTTCAAACCACATCACTGAAAGTTGTAAACGAAAGGTGAGTATTACGTTTTGTTTTTTAAGTTTTGTGTTAGGTAAAATAATATCAAATCATTAGTTCGAATGCAGTCGTGCAAAATCTTATTATATCAAAGCAGATAAAGAACACGATGAAAATATCTTATACAGCAAAAATATAATTTTATGAACATCAGATGTAATATCTGGTATCCCCGAATGACCATATTGTAATATAAGGCTTTTATATTGCAGGACTGACCTTGTTGAAAAAACAGATGTAGTTCACGAAGGTTCTACAACCAAAGACGTGAGGACGGTATCAGAAACCATCATTACCGAAATCGCTCCAGGACTGCTTTCTCGATCAGTTGAGCGGACATCGAAACGCGTACACTGCGTTTTGTTTTAATAGCGTTGATGTTCTGATAATGTTCCAGGCGCTGTTACTTTTTTGGTTCCTGAACATAACAGAACGTATTCTTTATTAAAGTTGGAACGCGATTATGTTTTGATTAATTACAATACGTTTCGTATCTAGATACCCTGACTTTTCTTGTATATATAGAGAGAGAGATAAGATATTTTGTTTTTGTAGTATATGTATTCTCGTTGCAATGACATTGTAAATGAAATGCAGATTAAGAATAAGGATCAGTGTGGATATTTAATTGTGTCTACTTCAGTAAATTGTCGAATATCTACAGATTGTTTTTGCTTTCCTAGAAACCGATTCCAAGTCTTTCAAGACCCCACTCCATGATAACATCAGACATCAGCAAATAAAAATGAGGGCTAATTAATGTTAACAGTTGAAGCGTAAATTACTGTCGCATTTCGCAAAATGAAACAAACGCTATGTAGTGAATGCCCATCAAGTGAGAACTAGCATTGTAATCTTTATATACGAAGATTTAAGTTGACAGAGGAGTTTAAACTCATCTCAGGATAATGCTCTTCAAATGACCTGTTGACACAGAAAATATTTATTGACTTCGATGTTTTATTTTCTAAGTACCTTTCCTTGAATTCAAGAAATTTAAACCGGAGAAACAATACAATGAACTTTTCACTGGGTTTTTCTTTGCTAGTCACACAATTAAGAGTCAATGGCTTTAAAACGGCACGTACGTACATAGAGGTCATATATAAATTAGGTTACTAACAAATATGTTATATCACCATGAACTATATCTAGACATTAAGGCTTTGTTTGAAGATGGTTTAAAATTAAAAAGGTGGAAAGATTGTATGATTATTGAGCAATAAATATCATTTTAAAGAAGATAAACGGCGTAGATAGAATGATCATGATTGCGGAATATTATTTTGAGAAAAACACTCAAAACAACTTTGGAGAATTTTACTGAATGAAATATTTGTCACTCATTTTGTTTTTTAAATGATATACACCCGATTTGCCATAATTTAAAAATTAACAGTACTTGTCCTATGATGTTAACCAACAAGCTTCAGAAGACAGGGCGAGCTATAATTCGGATTTGGTACCAACTTAACTCAACTTAAAACACAATTTATTATTGCGTCCACTTTACATACAATTAAACATACACGAAAGACTAAAAACATCAAAGACATTACATAGCGTAAACAACGTTTAAATGTCCATTTTAAGTTTAAATGTCCATTTTAAGTCAAAATGCTCGATATAATAAACGCAGAATAATACAAGTTGTACTCAAACGTGAAGTTGTTCAATCGTAAATGAAATAAACTACTATAATAAATTTTGTAAACTCTGTAATTGTAGTGTTTGTTTGAGTTTAGCGCGTTGTAAGAACATACATGTATAATGGATGCCAGGAAGTTTTGTTTTAAGAATAGTTACACCAGTCGCTCTACATCTAAAGTTGTCGTGAAGTGGTCCTCAGAGTTATGAAGTCCGTTTACGTGCATGAATGGATTACGCTATCAAAACACTGAGGCTGAATAACATCTCTAAGAAGATAGAACAAGATAAAGTTTTCCATAACTTAATGCACGTATCAAACCATTCGCCCTGTTTTGCCGGAGAGGCACGCGACGGGTTAAGAGATATCTTTCGACGATAAATGATTGAAAACCATGATATAGAAAGAGAAGTTTAGGCAATGAAAACAACAGGGACAAGCCAAGAAGCCAAATATTTTAGGAGAAATCATATTCAGAGGCACATGGCTACGGCCGAATAGGCACTGAACGGGACACACAAAACGTACTACATACACCAAAACAGACTACACATGCATCAGAATAGCTTTATCAAAACGTACATCATACACCCAAACAGACTACACGTGCATCAGAATAGCTTTATCAATACGTACTACATACACCCAAACAGACTACACGTGCATCAGAATAGCTTTGTCAATAAATGATGAGATGAACACCTCAGAACGGTCAGCGTAACAACAGGTCTGATGAACACGAGTTCACTGGGGTGGGTGGGGGGGGGGGGGTAAACTTGTTTATGTGTACATGTGTACACAACCTTACACTTGTCCCAGCAATTATCAATAATTATAAACATATAACATAAAATAGCCTATTGGGGGGGGGGGGGGGGGGGGGTCAGCATCAACTTGGAAACAAGAAAGAATATATATATATATATATATATATATATATATATCAAGTCGGTGCGATATAATTGGAAAAAACATGAATGCAAATCACCAAAATGAAGTAGTGTTTTACTTTAATGATAACATGTTAAGTATACATATGTTCGACAGACATTATTGTTGATATTACTGTATCAATTGCATTGGTTCTTGTGAACACTGTTTAGTGTTATGAGTAAATTGAACGGGGATAAAAGACTATACATTATGAGGAAATAATATGGAATTTATTTTTTTGAAAGACATTTGCAAAACAAACAATTAAGCTTAATGTCATTTTTCAAAACTCATACGAAATGGATATAGAACCCTGTAAATTCATCTATTTGGCGATAAGTTGGTATTTAAAATCAATATTTACAAAAAAAGTATTCAAGGCCGCTATGATTTAAGACACCGTTATTAATTAAAGTGTACATTTTTTTAAACCCAGAGTACATTTTATCGTGCAATGTGGAAAATATCAAAGGCATTCTTCTGCAAATGATGAACTGGTCCCTAAGTTAAAGCTACATTGTGGACAATATCAATTATAGAAAAATACTAGAAGTAGGGCGCTGACTAGCAAACTATCACACATAATTAGAGTTTAGACTGATACTTAATGACCGGATACAGCCATCACTTGAAAACGAATGACTCTAACTAACTCTTGAAAAGCACGATGCAGCCATTCACCGTCTGACATAGCTCACATAAGAAAACTGTTTGTAGCAATAAATAAATGTATAATAAATAAATAAAACACTAAACACATATGCTGCTAAATATGCTCTCTCTCTCTCTCTCTCTCTCTCTCTCTCTCTCTCTCTCTCTCTCAGGAGTCATCGCCAGTATCAATCGTATGCTATCCATGTAGAAATAGAAGTTTTGATATATGCCCTCAGGGAAGGGAACGCGAAAGCTCGGGGATTGAGGGGCCATGGTAACGAACAGTTTCAGGTCCAAGTGCAGTTTCAGACTTAAAAAAGCAAAACAAAAACTAGCAACTATAAAACGTATAAATTACGTTATTTTTACATAATCCATTTAAATATGTGTACATCTTTCATATGGTACCACAATAAACAGTTTTCACCATCAATGCTCCGCTTGATTATTTTTTAAAAGATGCAGTTTTGATACATGAGTCTGAACTCAAACTTGAGACTGTTCGATATATGACCCCTGGTCATCGTTTGTTATAATTTTAAAGGAAACTCTGAAATCCTAGGATTCTGAAGAGGAATTCAACCCAATATTCTACTCTAAACTGATGTCTGGATTATTGATATGTATGTATATTATACAGTTTGTTCTGAACACGAGGATGAGTCAAGGTTACAGTACATTTAACGCGAAATTATCACTGGTTTTACATTGATATTACAATTACAAGTTATGTAATCGACATTTCAAAATATTTTTTCACACCTTTTCATGTTACTAGTACAATTAGTTACTTCAAAATGATATGATAATCAACAAATTATCACTCAACTTTGGTATTTCGCTTTTCTGGGGGAAATCCTGAGTGGATTGTAAAGTAAACTTCAAGAAAAAAAATCTCAAAATTTTCACACTTAACCAAGAAATTAACTTTCTACGTATCTACGATTTAATACCAATCCATTTGTATTTCGTTTTCATAAACCTATGGTTCTTGGTTTTTCACTTTTTCTTTCATTTGTGTGTTGTTTTTTTTTGCAAATGATTCAAGAATCTACTCCAAAAGGTCATAATTACATATTGATATATTTTATTATTATTATTTACTTTCAGTAAATAATGTCTATGTTAAAAACCATCCATCTTGAATAATGTGATCATTTACTTATCATATAAAATAAATCAAAGATCGAGACGAAAGGAGGAAGATATTTTGTAAAAACATTATTGTGCTGGTTTAAGTGCTCGAGAACGACGTTTGATTGAGTTGCGT
This sequence comes from Mya arenaria, assembly GCF_026914265.1. Lineage (NCBI taxonomy): Eukaryota > Metazoa > Mollusca > Bivalvia > Myida > Myidae > Mya > Mya arenaria. The sequence continues at coordinate 23,144,318 of NC_069129.1, read as the reverse complement.
TTTATTCCGAGATAAATTAGAAAACGCGTGTCCACTGAGCTAGTCTAGAAAACCATGCCAGCACTTTTATTCTGGTAGCTACGCCCCTTGTTTTGGAAGTATAATACATTTTGTTTAGTATTTGTTTATTTTTTTGTTTGTCTCTTTATTTCCGATATAATTTTTCCTGTTTACGTAATGTCTATTTTTATATTTACGTTCACAAACCGTTTTTATTTGATGCGTTAATAATCGCAATTTTTATAACAGAGATACGTCAAAAACAAATAAGGATACAGTACAGGATTTCAGCAAACGTTATAATTAAAAAAAAAATATTCGATATATAAACTCTTATTAAATATGCATCTTTTAGATAGCACGGCTGTTGGGTTCATAACTTATAATAGAATTTAGCAATGATATTTTCTGAAAGATCTTTTTTCTGTAAACTATCTAAATGTGTATCTTTCTGATGTCGTCATAACGTAAATAAAACAAGTGCTGGTGTGTGTCCAATACAAGTGTTGGTACGTGTCCAATACAGGTGTTGGTGTGTGTCCAATACAAGTTTTGGTGTGTGTCCAATACAAGTGTTGGTACGTGTCCAATAAAAGTGTTGGTATGTGTCGAATACAAGTGTTGGTGTGTGTCCAATACAAGTGTTGGTACGTGTTCAATACAAGTGTTGGTACGTGTCCAATACAAGTGTTGATACGTGTCCAATACAAGTGTTGGTACGTGTCCAATACAAGTGTTGGTGCGTGTCCAATACAAGTGTTGGTAGGTGTCCAATACAAGTGTTGGTACGTGTCCAATACAAGTGTTGGTACGTGTCGAATACAAGTGTTGGTGCGTGTCCAATACAAGTGTTGGTAGGTGTCCAATACAAGTGTTGGTAGGTGTCCAATACAAGTGTTGGTACGTGTCCAATACAAGTGTTGGTACGTGTCCAATACAAGTGTTGGTACGTGTCCAATAAAAGTGTTGGTACGTGTCCAATACAAGTGTTGGTACGTGTCCAATAAAAGTGTTGGTACGTGTCCAATACAAGTGTTGGTACGTGTCCAATAAAAGTGTTGGTACGTGTCCAATACAAGTGTTGGTACGTGTCCAATACAAGTGTTGGTAGGTGTCCAATACAAGTGTTGGTACGTGTCCAATACAAGTGTTGGTAGGTGTCCAATACAAGTGTTGGTACGTGTCCAATACAAGTGTTGGTAGGTGTCCATTACAAGTGTTGGTACGTGTCCAATACAAGTGTTGGTAGGTGTCCAATACAAGTGTTGGTACGTGTCCAATACAAGTGTTGGTAGGTGTCCAATACAAGTGTTGGTACGTGTCCAATACAAGTGTTGGTGTGTGTCCAATACAAGTGTTGGTACGTGTCCAATACAAGTGTTGGTGTGTGTCCAATACAAGTGTTGGTACGTGTCCAATACAAGTGTTGGTACGTGTCCAATACAAGTGTTGGTACGTGTCCAATACAAGTGTTGGTACGTGTCCAATACAAGTGTTGGTACGTGTCCAATACAAGTGTTGGTACGTGTCCAATACAAGTGTTGGTACGTGTCCAATACAAGTGTTGGTACGTGTCCAATACAAGTGTTGGTACGTGTCCAATACAAGTGTTGGTACGTGCCCAATACAAGTGTTGGTACGTGTCCAATACAAGTGTTGGTAGGTGTCCAATACAAGTGTTGGTAGGTGTCCAATACAAGTGTTGGTACGTGTCCAATACAAGTGTTGGTAGGTGTCCAATACAAGTGTTGGTACGTGTCCAATACAAGTGTTGGTACGTGTCCAATACAAGTGTTGGTACGTGTCCAATACAAGTGTTGATACGTGTCCAATACAAGTGTTGGTACGTGTCCAATACAAGTGTTGGTACGTGTCCAATACAAGTGTTGGTACGTGTCCAATACAAGTGTTGGTACGTGTCCAATACAAGTGTTGGTACGTGTCCAATACAAGTGTTGGTACGTGTCCAATACAAGTGTTGGTACGTGTCCAATACAAGTGTTGGTACGTGTCCAATACAAGTGTTGGTACGTGTCCAATACAAGTGTTGGTGTGTGTCCAATACAAGTGTTGGTACGTGTCCAATACAAGTGTTGGTACGTGTCCAATACAAGTGTTGGTACGTGTCCAATACAAGTGTTGGTACGTGTCCAATACAAGTGTTGGTACGTGTCCAATACAAGTGTTGGTACGTGTCCAATACAAGTGTTGGTACGTGTCCAATACAAGTGTTGGTACGTGTCCAATACAAGTGTTGGTACGTGTCCAATACAAGTGTTGGTACGTGTCCAATACAAGTGTTGGTAGGTGTCCAATACAAGTGTTGGTACGTGTCCAATACAAGTGTTGGTACGTGTCCAATACAAGTGTTGGTAGGTGTCCAATACAAGTGTTGGTACGTGTCCAATACAAGTGTTGGTACGTGTCCAATACAAGTGTTGGTAGGTGTCCAATACAAGTGTTGGTAGGTGTCCAATACAAGTGTTGGTGCGTGTCGAATACAAGTGTTGGTACGTGTCCAATACAAGTGTTGGTGCGTGTCGAATACAAGTGTTGGTACGTGTCCAATACAAGTGTTGGTACGTGTCCAATACAAGTGTTGGTACGTGTCCAATACAAGTGTTGGTACGTGTCCAATACAAGTGTTGGTACGTGTCCAATACAAGTGTTGGTACGTGTCCAATACAAGTGTTGGTACGTGTCCAATACAAGTGTTGGTACGTGTCCAATACAAGTGTTGGTACGTGTCCAATACAAGTGTTGGTACGTGTCCAATACAAGTGTTGGTACGTGTCCAATACAAGTGTTGGTACGTGTCCAATACAAGTGTTGGTACGTGTCCAATACAAGTGTTGGTACGTGTCCAATACAAGTGTTGGTACGTGTCCAATACAATAGGGTTATTAGTACTGCGTTTTGATCCGACTCAAGTGGATTGTTTCAGATTCGGATTTCACAAGGCGCTCGCCGAGTAAAATCTAAATCTGCAAAAATTCACGAGAGTCGAATACGACATTCCGGATCAAAATGCAGTACGAATAACCCTTTTTTAATATACATTACTGATTGGATCACTTAAAAGCCACATTATTTCATTATAAATGTCATTTTAACGACGCACTAAATTGTTTTATGACGTCATTTTAACATCGCGCAACGATGCTTGTTATGTCGTGACGTCACAAGAGTGGAATACGGCCGTGGAATATGGACTTCCGTATTTTGCGATATGTATTGCGTGTGGATTTAAGATGGGTATATAATAAAAGTTGGTATGTGTCAAATGCCAGTTGGTATGTGTCCAATACAAGTGTTGTTATGTGAAAAACCAATTGTCTTGTTTTATATCAACTAATAATATATAGACACGTTACAATGAAAAACTAACTACTCAATTTGTGTGCGAGTTATCATTCCGCTTCATTTTTTAATACACTTTTTATTGATCATTGGGAAAAATATCATCATTCTGCAATTCTTATTTCGTCAACAGTAATGTTCAGTTCTATAAAAGCCTTCATGTTTTTTGTAAATATTTTTATATAAGGCGTTTTGTCCGAAGGAATATAAATAGCGTTATCCGACTTATTTTTACTTACTATAATTGAAATGCAATACATTTATATAATCCTTTTCAATCAATATCGACAAAAACGATTAAATATTAGCATACTTCGAAATGAAAATAAGTTTAAAACGTTAAGGAGTCCTTATTTATTGTTCAGTGATACATTGCATAGAAAACAGCATGGAATTTATGAATGTCCATATATCCGTATGCATGTAAATTTATCTCGAATGTATGAATGTACATATAACTCATTTCTCAGTAAGCTCAGTACGTATGTACACATTCCTTGTACATCAGTGTGTATGTACATATTCCTCGTACATCAGTGTGAATGTACACATTCCTCGTACATCAGTGTGAATGTACATATTCCTCGTACATCAGTGTGAATGTACACATTCCTCTTACATCAGTGTGTATGCACACATTCCTCGTACATCAGTGTGAATGTACACTTTCCTCGTACATCAGTGTGTATGCACACATTCCTCGTACATCAGTGTGTATACACAGATTCCTCGTATATCAGTGTGTATGTACACATTCATCGTACATCAGTGTGTATGTACACATTCCTCGTACATCAGTGAGTATGTGCACATTCCTCGTACATCAGTGTGTATGTACACATTCCTCGTACATCAGTGTGTATGTACACATTCATCGTACATCAGTGTGTATGTACACATTCCTCGTACATCAGTGAGTATGTTCACATTTCTATTTCATCAGTGTGTATGTACACATTCCTGGTACATCAGTGCGTATGTGCACATTCCTGGTACATCAGTGTGCATGTACACATTCCTGGTACAACAGTGTGTATGTGCACATTCCTCGTACATCAGTGCGCATGTGCACATTCCTCGTACATCAGTGTGTATGTGCACATTCCTCGTACAACAGTGTGGATGTGCACATTCCTGGTACAACAGTGTGGATGTGCACATTTTTCGTACATCAGTGTGTATGTGCACATTCCTCGTACATCCGTGTGTATGTGCACATTCCTCGTACATCCGTGTGTATGTGCACATTCCTCGTACATCAGTGTGTATATACACATTCCTGGTACATCAGTGTGTATGTACACATTCCTGGTACAACAGTGTGTATGTGCACATTCCTCGTACATCAGTGTGTATGTGCACATTCCTCGTACAACAGTAGTGATGTGCACATTCCTGGTACAACAGTGTGGATGTGCACATTTTTCGTACATCAGTGTGCATGTGCACATTCCTCGTACATCCGTGTGTATGTGCACATTCCTCGTACATCCGTGTGTATGTGCACATTCCTCGTACATCAGTTCGTATATACACATTCCTGGTACATCAGTGTGTATGTACACATTCCTGGTACAACAGTGTGTATGTGCACATTCCTCGTACATCAGTGTGCATGTACACATTCCTGGTACAACAGTGCGTATGTGCACATTCCTGGTACATCAGTGTGCATGTACACATTCCTGGTACATCAGTGTGCATGTACACATTCCTGGTACAACAGTGTGTATGTGCACATTCCTGGTACATCAGTGTGCATGTACACATTCCTCGTACATCAGTGTGCATGTGCACATTCCTGGTACAACAGTGTGTATGTGCACATTCCTCGTACATCAGTGTGTATGTGCACATTCCTCGTACATCAGTGTGCATGTGCACATTCCTCGTACATCAGTGTGGATGTGCACATTCCTCGTACATCAGTGTGTATGTGCACATTCCTCGTACATCAGTGTGCATGTGCACATTCCTGGTACATCAGTGTGCATGTGCACATTCCTCGTACATCAGTGTGTATGTGCACATTCCTCGTACATCAGTGTGTATGTGCACATTCCTCGTACATCAGTGTGTATGTGCACATTCCTCGTACATCAGTGTGTATGTGCACATTCCTCGTACATCAGTGTGTATGTGCACATTCCTCGTACATCAGTGTGTATGTGCACATTCCTGGTACATCAGTGTGTATGTGCACATTCCTGGTACATCAGTGTGTATGTGCACATTCCAGGTACGTCAGTGTGCATGTGCACATTCCTCGTACGTCAGTGTGAATGTGTACATTCCTGGTACATCAGTGTGTATGTGCACATTCCTCGTACATCAGTGTGTATGTGCACATTCCTGGTACATCCATGTGTATGTGCACATTCCTGGTACATCAGTGTGGATGTGCACATTCCTCGTACATCAGTGTGCATGAGCACATTCCTGGTACAACAGTGTGGATGTGCACATTCCTCGTACATCCGTGTGTATGTGCACATTCCTCGTACATCAGTGTGTATATACACATTCCTCGTACATCAGTGTGTATGTGCACATTCCTCGTACATCAGTATGTATAGCAAACTGGGAAGTTTTGTTTTGATGTTTGAAAAATGAAAATGGAAATGGAATGGACTTGGGGAAATAGCCTGATAGAAAAGCCCCCCCCCCCTGTTGAAAATTCCCCCCCCTTATTTTCACCCCCGTTTTCTGTATTCCATTATTTGTGGTGGCTACAAAGAACTCATGCACACATACAAACACACAAACATACACTATGACAGCCGATACAGCCGATACAGATCCAAACATGTCAAACATGTCAAACATGTTAAACACTTCAAAATATTCGTATGATAAGAGATTCGGAAAACGTTTTCGATGTTGTGAGTGGTGTGGTGGTTACAGTAACATTGATTATCTCTTACTCGTTATGAAAAACTGTGTGTTCGAACATTCCGCGTGTCCAAGCTGTTTTGATAAATACAACGGCTCTTGTCCTGCTTGTTGGTTGAACCATCCAGTTGCGTTAGCACACATTAAGGAAAGGAAACGATACTACAAGAAATTGGGTAAAATAGAAACTAACGACTGGTTATTGAGAGAGATGAGGCATGATTACCTCGCCACCATTAAGAAAAGCACAAGGGAAAAGTTCAAAAGTGACGTGTTGATGTTCGCCTTTTTTGTAATGCAAAGCTCTAATTGGTATAAAAGCAAAAGACTGCAAAATATTGCAAAATACTGCAAAGCCAAACTGCAAAGAGATCATGGCAAAACCAAACTGCAAAGAGATCATGACAAACAACTGCCAGTGTGACGACTGTAAGTTTTTCAGATTGAATTATTATGACTGTAAGTTTTACGAAGTTGAGGACTGCCAGTGCGACGACTGTAAATTGTACAGACAGAAGATGGATTTGAATGATTCCAATGCCATGAACTGTGATATGGATGAGATGGCTAACACCGTAAAAACACAGAAATCAGACAACAGCAATACCTTACCGCAACAAACCGAATCGATGAGTGTTGATATGTTGGATAAGGAAATGTTCATGAATTATTATGAAATGTTCAAACCGCAGATGGATTTAAACGATTCCAGTTCCAATGCGGGAATGAAAAGAAAAGTGGAAAATGGTGAGATGGATAACATTGTAAAAAGACAGAAAATAGAATACAGCAATACCTCCCCCCAGCAAACCGAATCGATGAGAGTTGGTGTGTTTGACAAGGACAATGACTGTATGGATCTTGTTTGATATTTATGCAAAAAGCTACAATGTGCGGCCTCACCTAGGGTCCCGGGGGTGCGGGGGCATTTGGCGGGGAAATGAACATAAAACCAATATGAAAGTTTTGACGATGAATAATATCGATGAATTATTTTTTTGCTATTATAAGGTCTCAAAATTGTGCACTGGTTACAAACAATCTACAATCTACAACATGTCAAGCAAATCATCTCCTCAGCACTACTCAACTGAAGACGAAAAACTACAAGCAATGGCAGAAGACTATTTGCGAGATGCGGCAGAGTCTTGTATGGATGTGAGCATGGATGAGAAAGAATTCAGCGCAGTAAAAGTAAAAGCAAACGTTCTTACTCCACCTGCTAGCCCGATAAGGAAGAGGTTCAAGGCATGGGAAGGAAAAGATGAAGCTACAGCTGTTGTCCTTTCAGATGATGACGATATCGAGGATGGGAATTTTAGCGATGATCTTGAAAATTCTTCGCCGGCTTCCCCTTTGGATCATGATTAAGTTGCGAAAATACTTGAACAAATATACACTATTCAGGAGTCAAAATATGAGGCAGACCAGATCAGGAGGTGCGTTGAAATGTACAGAGAGATCAAGTATTGTGAGACGGAAGAAGCGAGGACAGCACTGAGACACAGTTCAAACGATTATGCTGAACCTGAGATTCTAAACGATTTTCTGTTGAAGCACATAGGCTATATGTGGGAAACGATAAAACCGTACTTATGAACAATGAACCTGGGGACTCTGAGTATCAGGACTTTGGAGACATTAAGTGTGTTATGTTGTTTCAAGTTTTTGTAGATAACTATTCAATTGTAAATTAAACATGAAAAAATGAAATATGCTTTGTCTTGTGTTTTCGTAAATGTGTAAAACGCAGCAAATATAGACAGTAATTTATTGTTGCACCAACAGTTAAGACTTGCCATGTTACTGTTGTCAAAACATTTGAATTACATAAACTGAATGAAATCGGCTGGACACTATATAAGTGAAATATTTTTGAACCTTTTAAATAAAGTATGGCTCACAACAACGGTAAAAAAACTCAAAATGTATTTCGTATGATAAGAGACTCGGAAAACGTTTCAGAGCTTGCCATTGGTGCGGTGGCTACAGTAACATTGACTATCGCTTGCTCGTTATGAAACAATGTGCATTCGAACATTCCGCGTGTCCAAGCTGTTTTGATAAATACAACGGCTTTTGTCCTGCTTGTTGGATAAACCACCCGGCACGAAAAATGAATAGAAGAAACATTAAACGTTACTACAAAAGATTGGGTAACTCAGAAGGAAAAGATTATCTGGCCAGAATCAAGCAAAGCGCAAGAGAACAGTTTAAGCAAAACGTACTGAGATTTGCGTTTCTAAGACTTAGGATATTAACAAAAAATTAACATAAAAAACGAATGCTTTGAAATTGCTTTTTATTGAACTTCGTAATATTCACTTGTAAGTGGCAGAAGTAAAGTAATTCATGAAAAATCTTGAGTGTTTTCGTTGAATAGTTCCATACAGGCAGCTTCGTCTAAGGATTGCAGGTTGTCTGTTTGAGATTTCAAGCGCAAAACTTCGTCTTCCAATGCCGTGTTATTTTGCTTAAGCTGATTGTTTTCCGCAGTCAGCTGTGACAGATTCAATGTCAAGCGTGTAACTTCGTCCTGCAATAGTTGACTATCGTCCGTATTCGAGTTGTGCACATGAGTTTGCTTATACCGATCGTTCTCTCTGATCAACCTAAACACCTTTTGCTGTAGTGCGCCACATTTCTTGCGATACTCGGTCGTTTCCAGTTTGTTTTGCAGAAATGTTTTTTCGATATTGTCAAGTATCGAGACGATTTCTTTGAACGTAGACTCGTGCTTGTTATCACCCATACATAGTCTCGCTACGAAGCCGGTAATTTGTAAATTAAGGTTGCTTATGTCCGTCATATTTCTATTGTGAGCGAGTTCAATGTCAGTTTTATTTTCGATTTATATCATGGAATGCGATTTACTAGTGAATTATTTTTTTCATATTATAAGGCTTGAAATTTGTTACTTGTCATACACATTCTCAAACAATTATGTCCAGTCAAGCATCGACACAGCAAACAACGCCTTGTGAGAATACAAGTGAAAACGAGCAAAAAATCGAATCTTCTTCTCAGCAACCCATGGATGATATCAAGGAATATGAAAAAATGATGGAGATGGCAGAAGATTATTTGCGAGATGCTGAAGAACAAAAATCGAGCGAAATCGAATCCATGCAAGATGACAACCCAGACGGGGCAGTTTGTTATATGAGAAATTGCTGCGTTTGTGACGGTTACTGTTATGATAGTGATAATTTTGAAGACATTGAGACCGTAGACGAGGAAGTAAAAATTGACGAAATTGAACCAAGTATTTTTGTGAGCGAAAAAAAGAATTGACATTAGTTTTCAATTAGCTCAAACATTTATGATACTTCATTGAGTGCTTTCCGAATGAAAAGGTTCAAACAATTGTTTTGATGTTTTAACTTTGAATAAATGCGTTGAAATGCAATTTGATTGTTTGTTTTATCTCGATTGAAAAATAGAAGCATAGTGACATAGTAGCAAGCACTGTACATAGCATTGTAGATTGCATGGTCCATGGCTTAAAATAATGCAATGAGTGGAACGAATATAGTTCATATATAAACTTATCTTTTCTTCTCATGTCATACTTGTCAAAACCTACTGATCTAGTATATATACAAATTATGGGAATCAAGAAAATCATCAAAACGTGTTTGAAGAAGTTGCTCAGAAGGTCTGATGCAAAACAGAAAAACATGGACAGTGTGCAATTGAATACAAACATCAATATGGCAATTGAAATCCACACGTGTCCGAAACTATATCCGTGTTTGATTTGTTTCAAAAAAGGGGATGCTGAGAAAACAGAACAGAAAGCCGAAAGCCATCAGTGCCCTGAACTGTACCCCTGTTTGGTGTGTTTGGTGCAAGAAGACTCGTCGAGTGTTGACAAAACTTACAAAGTTGTTGAAAAGCTCAGTAGCAGAGACTTAGAGAGAAATGAGAATCACGAAGCACTTCGCCAGTTCTTCGCCAGGCGTGGGAGACAGTTTGTGCCAAAACGTTGTTAACAATAAATTGAGTGATGAACAGACAATGATTAGTAACAAAATAAAATGTATGAACTGTTCGTGTTTTATTGTGTTTATCTATAGTAATCTAGTTGGAATCACTTAAGCTTCAAGAACAACTATGCTTGCTCATAGTTATCAAACGAGTAATGGTCATATAGTCATATATATATGTGCAAATCGCTATGCATAACTCCTCAAAGATACACAGAATGTATCGTAAAATGCTACAAAGTACGATACTTAAGCAAAATAAAACATGAAATAATGTAAAACAATCACAGAATAATGTTACGATTTTCGGTACAAGCTATACTGAGCTGATTATTATAAGGGAAAGTGTTGTCTGTCGTATTCACTTGGATACGGTTGAACCATGTAAACAATACTCTTTGTGTGTAAAATTTGGGATATTTTCTGTGTTTGAAGGTACGACCTTGGTAGTTATAGTTTCTATAATGTGTTCGCGATTGAATCAAGCCGGGTTTATGCATATACAAGAGATATAAATGATTTTACGAGGTTTTAAACATTTCCAATTTCAGAAAATATTTCTACTTTCGATTTCGTTTTTCTGAAAATGAACAAACTTTTTTTTTCCTATTGTTTAATTTCATAAAACGATACATAATACATGATTAAGATAATTTTAAATTATTTTTAATGAGTGTATTTTCTTTATTTTCGTAAAAGTTTAAAAAATAAATAAATAATGCAATTCATGGAATGATATGACGTGATATGTATGACGTCATATTGCAGAGTTCTCGCTGTGCGCTGGTCGGCCATCTTAAAAAATAAATTGTGAAGGTCGTATTTCCAGCTTTCCTGCGGTAAGTATGACATGAATGTTTAAAAGTTTTATGAGAAATTGTGTCTAAATATATGATGTATCATATTACCAACAAGTTTTGTCGATGTGTGCATTGAATTACGTAAAAACTTATGTCAAAAGAAATTGCTCCCAGCTCGTTTTAGAATGTTTCGAACATTCTCGAAGCCGATTTTAGAAACTTTAATTCTCGGCTAGATATGTTGAAAAACATAGTAAGCGGTGTTAATTCATATCTCTTGTCTTGTTTATGTCATATTTTGAATGATTTTAACTTTGTTTAGGGACCAAACTGACAGAAATAAGAAATGGCAAATCATGCGAGATTGATAAATATCTTCTTCTATTTGTTTGTTTGAAAAATATGTTGAAAATTATTTTTTTTAAACCAGAGACGGCAGTTCAGATGCAGTCATCCTGTGTGTCAGAAAGCTGGTGATCAAAATGGTTGAAGGCAGTACCCAAGAAAGTACATTTACAAGTAAGTAAAATCACTGAAAATTAATTCCATGAAATGAACTGTCATATCATAATCTCAGTGCTTAGTCTGTTTGGAAATATTCTTGGAATAATTTTTATAAACTGATAATTTATCTAATAACAGACACTGTGTTTGATTTATTACATTGAACTGCTATTAGATAAATTTTCAGTTTGTGTTTGATATCTACCAATGCCATAAATGGGCTGTTTTAAAAAAAATGGCTAGTTTTAGTTTTTCATAAACTTCTATCACATTATGCATTATAAGATTCTAATTCAATTGTCTAAAAATGCCAACTGGTGTCATATAACTGTATGTAAAATTTGGACTAGATATATTCACAGAAAAAAAAAGTTATGTCCATAAAACATGCCAAAAATGTCAGGAGTGCAACAAAAAAGTGTGACATTTTAAGAAAAGCTTAAAATTCAAAATGTTATTTCAATGTCAAAATGTGGGTGAGAGAGTAAATTATTTATTTTTATTCAATTTGAATGTCTTGGCTAAAAAATAACATCAAACTAAATAAAATATAAAAATGTTTTAGACATGAAACAAGACTGAAAAGGAATAAGGGCAGTAATGTTATTTTCCATAAAAAATTGGTATAAATCTATGAAAATGAACTTCTTGGAACTAATGGTATTTCATAACTTACTCTTGCCATTATAAAGTTATATGTATCCATGACTTAAACAAGTAATAATTACTCATCATATATTTAAATTCTATTTTTAGCATTGTATATTCTAAGATGACCCAAATATGTCAGGAGTGAAACATTTGCACTTAAATGAATCACTGTGTTTGAAAAAAGAACATTTATGTACCCAAATGCATTTTTCCAAAAAGTGTTTGTCTTAGAGCAATCACAAGTGGCAGTCATGATCAAAGTTATTGTTTGTGTATTGAGTATATGGCATGTATGTTAATGTCAGGAGTGAAACGCAATTTCCAATTTTGGTGCTATTTTTAAACTAGCATATATTATTAAGCAACACTGTTCAGCTTTGCATTTTTCTAATTTCTTGGTGATGATTGGTGGATAATACTACAATCTAGTTCATACATGGTAAGTGTTTTAATGCTATTAAATAAAATTGTTATAATAATAATAGTTTATTAGTCGAAAATATATCTGATAAAAATATATGACTAAAATGATAAACATATTTTTCTGTATGATTTTTTTTATGTTTCCATGCTTATGTTTTATCAAATGTTACTGCAGGTTACTGTAAATAACAAATTACAGCATATATCTTTTCTTCTTAGCATGATTTCTTGCATGGGTAAAAATGTTTCACTCCTGACATTAAAATGATAAAATTGCATACATTCAATTTTAGAGTAAATATAAAGCAGCCAAGATGAGCATGCTTATTGTTAGCCTTCTAACCATCAGAAAATCATTAAGAAAAAATAAAAAAAAATCAATATAGGACACAAACCAATATAATAACATCCACAGAAAGAGTTTGAAAACATAGACAGAAGTTGAAAAAGGATGATGAACTACTTGAAATGGCGAAACTGAAAAAAGAAGCAAGTCGAAAATACAAATAGACAGTAAAGAAAGAAAGAGAACCAAACACAGTTGTAGATGAAAGAATGAAAGCTTAACAGAGAATGGGAAAAGAAAAGTAGGAATTGCAAAGCTGCCAGAGCTGGAAGAAAACTGAAGAGTAGAAGCTCCTGGACAATATCAAGAAGAACAAGAAAGCAGAAAAATGTAAACATTTGCAAATCTGCCGAAAGACCATGCAGGCATCTACTAGAAAGTCCTAGAGCTTATGCAAACACTATGGATCATATAGTAAAGAATGCTTCACCACGAAGACTGTCACATATGAACATATTAACAAAGAAGGATACAGACAATGTTGAAGAAGTACTTGGGATTAACAAAATTGGCCAACCAAGAAAAGACAAAGAAAGTTGGCATTTTTTGGCACAAATAACACTGTAAACGGCAAAGTGAAGTGGGACATGAACAGGTACATGCTTTAATAATAAATATCACAGAAATGCTTTTATAAATAAATGAGTATCACAAAATTGCTTTTATAAATAAATGAATATCACATAAATGCTTTTATAAATAAATGAGTATCACATAATGCTTCTAAGTAAATTATGCCACAGGCATTCAAATAATGTTGAACAAAAGTATAATAACTTGTGAAGTTGTAGAATTACTTATAAATGATTTTTGTTTTAATTCTTATGTAACTAATGTAGTAAAAAATGCAGTAAGGTGAGTTTCAAGCATTTACAAACAATTATTTTTACTCTAACAAATAAGTTTTGATTAAAAAAAAATGACAGATATAAAATGTACATGACCAAATTAATAGATTAATTTTGATCTCCATATATCAGTTATGCATCCCAGGACTTTGTTGCAGTCAAACTGAGCTCACGTAGAAACAGGCATTATCTGTGGCCCTTATATCTGTATATATGGCTAATGTGATACTAAAAATAAGTTTTTAGAGACTGACACTTCTTACAAAAAATAAGCAAATAGGATAAGATGTTAATGTTATTATTCATGTGTACTATTTAGCTCTATTTTCCATATATATTCTTGAAATTTACAGGCAATTACATTGGATAAAACAAGTATATAGAGTTAAGGTTCCTCCAGAAGACAGGCCGGCCAGGAGTGTATACGGTATACGGTACATGGTCAAATGATGATGTTTCCTGGCAGTCAGTACATGATATTTTACAAACTCTAACTAAGCCTACGTACACTGTTGCCTGGTTGTGGAATCAAAATTGAGATCAACATACCACAGGTTGCACATGCAGAAGGACTCATTCCTAGTGTTTAAGTTGACATACACGTCAGGAGTGAAACATGTTGACATTTCATGTTTTCAGAAGTTATTATGGTTATATTCTGTTAATAGTACAGTGTTACTTTAATATGCAACAAATCAGTACTATAATGACCTGTTCTTATCAAAGTGTTTGTAAGTTAACTTAAAGTTGAAACTCTGTTGTTGTTTCTTGTATCAAATTCATCTTGTTATTCATAAAGTGATAAAAAATCAAAGTTTCAGTATTAAAACTGTTGAATAGTTATTTCATGTTAGCATTACAGTGATAAATGAAGGTATTATTACACTTGTATTCTAATTATTTCACAAGATTAAGTTGTAATCTGAATTATGATAATAATGTGAATTATGTCAGGAGTGAAACATTTATTCATCAAACTGCTATATCTTTATATCAGTTCTGTAAGGTGAAATGTTAAGTAATGTTAATGTAATACTCTGTTGTATTGACTTGCTATTCTTTAAAATATAAGGAAAGGCAGTTTTTATGTACAAATATTATACAATTTAATAAGAAAACAAACTTGCTTGTTCATAGTAGCCATTAAATTTGGGTAAATAATGGGGAAAAAATATTATTTATTTTTTTCGGTTGGCATATTGCTTGCTTAAACATTTTTTCATTCACATTAATACCTAAACTAAGAAAACTGAGCATAAAAAGACACAGAGTTTAATGATTTTGTTTCTGTAGTGACTTTGAAGATGGTACATGTTGTTTTCTTTTTTTGTTGGGTCAGCTGAATTAAAGTTCAATAAAAAAATAAGTATTTGTTATATTCTTTGCACACAACTATTTTTTGTAGACTACAATGACAGCTTATTATAATGAGGTAATCAAATGTTTACTCAGACCTGTTTAAAATTTTGACCATTTTTACATGTTTCCTGCCATTTTTTTTTAAAACAGCCCAAATGCATAATTTTGTTCCTGTTGTGAATGATAAGAAATGTTGGGAACATAATACCTTCTGCATGTGAACAGTTTTTCTGTTTCTGTTTGTATGTAGGAAGTATTTTGTTTTCAAGATTATTTCAACATTGTTGATGTGGATGAAATGTGCACTTAGCCATGCTTTTAATGGAATGAAAAAAGTAAAAAACTAACAAGCAATATGTACAGTTTTGTTGATAAAATGTTTTGTTTCAGAGTTGTGAGGAGTAACCTAGCCTATATAACCTGAAGCTCACCCAATATGCAGTGTGTTCTGCTCTGTCAATAACAAGTAAGTAATTTCACCAAATTTCATCAGAAACAAATCTCAAAGTTACAATGAACAGTAAAGTTAACTCATCTTGGTACTTTAATTTACTGAAACACTGAACCAACATGATTTGATTTTGCTCTTTGTACTTATTTCACATTATGGTAGCAAAATTACAGCTATGTGTCAGATTCATGACATTTAGCATTTGTCATACATTTCACTCTTTCAGTTGTCAAACCAAATGCTAAGTGTCAAATCCATTCATGATATTTAGCATGTGTCATACATTTCACTATATTATTTGTCAAACCGAAAGATGAATGTCAAATTATTTACACATGCTTAGCAGTTTATCATAAATTTTACTCATTTTATTTGTCAAACCAAAAGATGAACGTCAAATTATTTGAAGATGCTAAGCATTTATCATACATTTTACTCTTTTTAT
This sequence comes from Mya arenaria, assembly GCF_026914265.1. Classification (NCBI taxonomy): domain Eukaryota; kingdom Metazoa; phylum Mollusca; class Bivalvia; order Myida; family Myidae; genus Mya; species Mya arenaria. The sequence goes on along the minus strand of NC_069129.1, from coordinate 23,128,250 downwards.
GACAAATCGACTCACAAATTTAAGCAAACCAGGTGACGATGTACAAATCATTTAGGGTGACGAGCTTTTTGGTTACCTCGCCCGGCCAAACAAAAAGACTTATATATATACTAAAAGTGTTTTAGTTTGGCCGGGCGAGCGAACCAAAAAGCTCGTCACCCCAAAATACTTGTACATCGTCACTTTGTGTGCCTAATTTTGAGATTCAACTAAATCGTTCTAAATTCATTGTAAAAAAAAGTTTCATAAGGGGGGTACCCAGTGTGAAAAAACTACATCGCTTAAACGCAAATGCGCTTTGGTAGGTATATAGCTAAAACGCGAATGCGCTTTGGTGAAAATCCAAAGTCAAAAATTTTGAAAATTTTGAAAAAAATTGAAAATATGTGAAATAAATCATGATTTTAAGCACTGTTTTAGTGAACTGCTCTGTCATTTGTAAATCAAAACTGAGAGAATGGTTAATATGTTTTGAGACAAAGCATTTACAACTCACTGCAAATATTCTTTGGTGGTCAAAGACTTAATAGAAGTTAATTAGCCAGTGTTCATATTTAGTAAATGAAAATTAGTGAGTTGAAGCTTATATTGTTAAGTTTTATTGTATATCATCTGGCAGGGAAAACAAGATCATTTAAGATTCATGTTTTTGGTGGCAAACAAATTGAAAAAGTATTGTTCTTATTTTACTCACTCATTGATGTTTTCATTTTTCAACAGAAATGTTTTGTTTTTTCAGCTCTGTATGGCTGGTCTGACCTCAGTGGAAGTTGTTCGTTTAAATGGTTTCGGGACATTGAAGTAAAACAACACGAGGTAAAATACAAAGTGCTTATTTATTTTTTAACTTGTTCATCCAGTAGTATATGATAAAAAGTTTTTTAACTTGTTCATCCAGTATTATATGGTACATACAACACTAATGTAGAATATAAATCACTGAGTTGCGGCTTCTCTGAACAAACATCTGTTCACTTTATGTCCACAGTTTTTTGAGAAACAAACAGGGCATCTGTTTTCCCAGTTTGTAGATTTTCTCGTTTTGCAGAATGTCCCACCAAGAGTGAAGGGCTGCCTGTTTGCTTCAGATTCCCAGTCCTCCTCGCTGATGATTTCTGAAGTCCTTACGCAGTCACCCCAGTCTTCAACCTCAGTTTGTACAGGTGATAATGTTTTTGAACCATAGTTCATTGTCATGTCATTGGAATTGTTCAGCTGCTCCAGTTCTGACTGTAACTCTGTTTTGAGTACAGCAAGTCTAGCCTCAAGAATGGCAATTCTTTTAATTTTGCGGTTAAGTCTCTCCATTGTACAGATCATAAATTGCTGTAGGTTTCAAGTTTTGTAATGATATTAAGTATGCGTTACATATTAAATATGCACAAAAATAATGCATTCGATCTGCATTTCACAAGTGTAAAACATCACAAATGAATGGTATTTCAATCTACTTTTTTGTCAAACCATATGACATTATTTGTTCATTAGTAAAACAAATTGATGAATATCAAAGCGATTCATGATACTGAGCATTTATTAAACATTTCACTTTATTGTTTGTCAAACCAAATGCTAAGTGTCAAATCGATTCATGACACTGAGCATTTATCAAACATTTCACTCTATTATTTGTCAAACCAAAAGATGAATGTCAAATTATTTACAGATGCTAAACAGTTTATCATAAATTTTACTCATTTTATTTGTCAAACCAAAAGATGAATGTCAAATTATTTGAAGATGCTAAGCATCTTATCATACATTTTACTCTCTTTATGACAAATCGACTCACAAATTTAAGCAAACCAGGTGACGATGTACAAATAATTTAGGGTGACGAGCTTTTTGGTTACCTCGCCCGGCCAAACAAAAAGACTTATATATATACTAAAAGTGTTTTTGTTTGGCCGGGCGAGCGAACCAAAAAGCTCGTCACCCCAAAATACTTGTACATCGTCATTTTGTGTGCCTAATTTTGTGAGTCAACTAAATCGTTCTAAATTCAATGTAAAAAAAAGTTTCATAAGGGGGGTACTCAGCGTGAAAAAACTACATCGCTTAAACGCAAATGCGCTTTGGTAGGTATAAAGCTAAAACGCGAATGCGCTATGGTGAAAATCCAAAGTCAAAATTTTTGAAAAAAATGAAAAGTTGTCAAAAAAATCATAATTTTAAGCACATTGTTAGTGTACTGCTCTGTCATTTGTAAATCAAAACTGAGATAAAGGTTAATATGTTTTGAGACTAAGCATTTACAAATCACTGCAAGTCCAATGTTATAAATGAAACCAAAATTTACCAGAGTAAACATTAATGTGCTATTGTATGTAAGAATGTTTCGTCTTTTACACGTTTCATTTCATTTTTTCAGATGAGATGCCATACACAGGGGATCCGACAGAAGACAGCAGGCCGAATTCGTCGATCTATTTGAAATGTCATTGTTTATTTGAAAAAAGATACCTATCCACACTTGTTCGTTTTAAAATATTGTTTGTATTATATGTGCTCTATTGTGAGTACTGTTGTTATTTTTTTTGGCCATCCAAAGTATTGTTCACGAAAGATAACACATTTTTTTCATAAAAATGGTTACATTTTGGTCTGTCGATTTTTTTCATTCAAACCACAGTCAAACGGTTTTTCACTATATTTTTTTTATGAGAAACAGCCAGACTTGGTCACGGCTGAAACCGAGGAACATTTGTGATTGAACAAAATTTTAGCAGTAATGCTGCTTGTAATTCATAAATTTATTAAGCTTTGGTCTTGTCATATTGATTACGATATTGGTTGGAACATAACTTGGTAAAATGGTAAACATTTTGATAGTGTGCACAAGAGCAAAATTTGCACTGCATTTTAAAATGTTTCATTTTTGTGAAATGCTGTTGACAAAATGATTTGTTTGCTCGTGCCAGCATGGGTCGACGAGATTCGTTTCTCACTGTCCTTTATGCGGCGGTTTAGGATGCAAGCCTGTTGTTTTGTCAATGTCTATAAAGTTCAGCTTGAATGAAAATTGAAATCAATATTGCAAGATCAAGCAATTTTTTAAAAAAAAATGTTAGAATGTAGATGCGTTGTGAAATACAAGTGAAATGTACTAGGCTCATTGCATTCTTAGTTTGGTTTCGAAGTGCAAAACTTCATTCATCACAAACATTCCTCTTGAACGACCGAACATTGATATGTGGCAATGTTTTCGTTCAGCAAAATGATTTGGCAAAAGTAATTTAAAGGCTAGCATGAGTATGGAGGTGTCGTTAGACCAGCTTAGTATTGGTGTAAGGTGGTGTACAGTGCCAATACTAGGAACCGCTCATGTTCACCATGTCACGCTACAGGCAATGAAAAATAGGGAGTGGCAACCTCGATGTATCGCTGTGGTCCGACACTCCACACAGTCTTTACAAAGAGAGAGGAAAACACAAGCAATCGGATGCTTATTCCTAAGTGTGCCCTGTCGAGTAACTGCCTTTAGCGTTGCCTCAGTTTTTTTCAAAATTCAAAATTCAAACTTCAATCGCTTCTTTGCTCATGAGTTGCGATACATAAAAGGAAATGCTTTCTGAGATTAAAGTTAGCATTTCCTGCCTGCAAGTAAAGCGAGCAAATATGCCTCTATGTGCTTAAGAGGTGTGTTTGAAAGTGAACTCTGTAGCCTTCTCTTAGATCAAAAGAGAAATAAGTCTACGAGTTTCGAGCCTAGCTTGTGGTTTTGGGTACTTGAAGTTGATCGCATATTTCCAATCGTTCACTGATCGATCTATGCGGCTGTAGCACTCGATTCTTGCTTCAGTATAGCCATTCATGTATCTGAGATCATAAGTTCGGCGTTGTGCCTACAACGAGTCAGCAATACCCCGTTTGTTACACCCGACTAGTCCAGCACTCTACATTATAGGTGTAACAAATTGTAGAAGGTCGCCTGGAAGGCCTCTAATGGGTGCTGATTTTGCGTAGTGTATGACACTAGGAAAATAGGTTTCTGGCTCAGAGTTACCATTTTCCGATCTCGCTGATGCCGTGGGTAACCTGACCAATGCCAGTCACAAGTCTGGATGAAAAACAGGGAGTGACCACATTGCATGACAAAAATACTTTTCACATTGAATGTTTGACATTATAACAATTGTAAACATTTGCTTGTGTTTGATTTCATGAAAACAATTGTGTATAATTATGTATATTGATATGTTTGCAATGTTATGAATACTATGCATGTTTGTACTTTGTTATCTGCTTACATTTTGAATAAAACATAAACTGAAATTAGAAGCATTAGTTGTATATGAGAAATTTTCAATAGTTATGCAACGATTGAGTGAAACAAAATTTAAGCATCATGAAGACTTTCGTCTTTTTAAATGCTTCAAACTGCAAAGCTCACTTCACTTTCACGTGAAAGCAATTTTTAAATTTCATCTCATATTTTTCAAAATCATCAAACATAAGAAAAAAACTCATGTTTCCTTTGCATTATAATTTCAAGCTTTTATAATCTTCACTTCTCAGTCATTTATTCATTCTTGAGTTGAAGTCAAACATGTCAGATACAACGTTAAGCTTAATTAGCAATTTGGCAGATCGTGTAAAACACTGTGAACCTGACTTGCAGCAAATAAAGATATTCATTAGTACGCGAAGTAGCAAGCGCACTTTGGACGTGCTAAGAAAATTTCTTTCACTACTTCACAAATGTGTGAAAATATTGCAAAATACAGCGATTTCCATTAAACCTCCAAACAAGATGTGTAAACCGAAACAGAAGACCGGAGACCTATTGTCACAGGTTCAAAAGCTAAAAAATGACTTGAAAAATTTAAAAACAGACTTGAACAACATTTCACAGCGCTGTGGTAGGGAGAAAGAAGTTAACATTTTGGCTGACATGCGATTAGTATCCAAGATATTTCGAAAGACCACCACACTAGGAGACCTTCTCTGGCATCACCTCAGCATGAAAGAAGAAACGCGACAAGAGTTGCAACTACAAAACGATGAAAAAAACATTTGTCAAATTTGTGTTACGGACAAAAAGTGTATTGTGTTTACGCCTTGTGGCCATTTGACTTGTCATGCATGTTCAATCAAAACTAGTAAATGCTATTTTTGCAGAACTGTTGTTATTGGAAAATATCAAATTTATGAATAAATCGTAAACAATTATTTGTATTTTTGCTTTCTGATTATTTCATTTTCCGGTAAGGTGAACTGTGCTAATCACTCAAACACTACCAGTTCTGATTCACACAGCTATGTTGTAGACAGCCGCAATACGCTAGTTAGCTCAAATTTCTAACATTGGTTTGCAAAGTTGTTGAATGCAAGTTCGAGAAATAATGTATACGCTTTTTAGAGTACTTCAAACTATTTAAACATACAGCAGTGACTGTACTTTTCACTAACTATGGCAAAACGATATACTGACATCGTTGGGTTTGCTGGACTACAGTACAATGATTATTTCAAAACATTCTGTTGGGAATGCCAATTGTGTTGTGCTGGAGTCTTTACGTTAGAACCTTGTCAACGACATGATCTTTTGAACATTTTCCCTCCAGCTGGCTACTGCCAAAACTGTTTTAAGTATGTGAGGTACTGTAATGATTGTAAGGCTGATGAAACGCCACCAAAAGTGCGAATGAGAAACTATTGTTTGTCATGTTTCTTCCACCGATTTGAAAATCTTGCAATCTTGGCCGGCTAACCCTGACGTGGTTGAAGAAAGTTTTCGATTGATTGTGACAATTATCTTGTTTCACAAAATAAAAAATAAAAACTTGAAATAAATTACTTTGTTTTTGTATCTGATACCAAGACGCTCATTTTTTTCTCTGATGATTTTCAATTTTCATTTTCAATTTTCATTTTCTCTGATGATTTTCAATTTTCATTTTCAATTTTCATTTTCAATTTTCAATTTTCATTCTCATTCTCAATTTTCATTCTCAATTTTCATTCTCAATTTTCATTCTCAATTTTCACATTCGTCATTTTCATTTTCACCCTCGTGGGACTAAACCCACTCACCGCCGATATCGGGTTGTATATGTATATACACATTCCTCGTACATCAGTGCGTATGTTCACATTCCTCGTACATCAGTGTCATGTGCACATTCCTCGTACATCAGTGTGTATATACACATTCCTCGTACATTAATGTACATGTACGAATTCCTCGTACATCTTTATACTGTTTTCGAACATCAGTATTAATGTACAGTTTTGTACATATTTTTCGTATAACAGTATGCATATTCAGATATTTCATATCCCTGTATGCATTTTCGTGCATCTCTAATGTCAGTATCCATGTACATACATCGTACATCAGTTTGCATAAATACACTTGTAATATGTTAGTAAGCATGTACGACTATCTCGTTTGTCAGTATGCATGAACAGATCTATCGTGTATATGTATGCAGGTACGCATATCTCGTATGGATGTATTCAAATACGCATATCTCGTATGCCTGTATGCAAATACACATATCTCGTATGCCTTTGTGCAAATACACATACCTCGTATGCCTGTATGGAAGTACCCATATCTCGTATGCCTGTATGCAAGAACATATATCTCGTATATCAGTATGCTTGAACATATATCTCGTATGTCAGTATGCTTGAACATATATCTCGTATGTCAGTATGCTTGAACTTATATCTCGTATGTCAGTATGCTTGAACATATATCTCGTATGTCAGTATGCTTGAACATATATCTCGTATGTCAGTATGCTTGAACTTATATCTCGTATGTCAGTATGCTTGAACATATAATCTCGTATGTCAGTATACTTGAACATATATCTCGTATGTCAGTATGCTTGAACATATATCTCGTATGTCAGTATGCTTGAACATATATTTCGTATGTCAGTATGCTTGTACGTATAGCTCGTGTGTCAATAAGCATGTACGTATATCTCGAATTTCGGTATGCACGTGTTAATATCTCATTCGTGAGTATGCATATTCGTTTTTATCTCGTTTTCCAGTACGCCTGGTCGAACAATCTGAAGTCCCCTAAAACAAGCTAACCTTATAAGTTTGGTGTTGGTATACGTCGATGTAATTTAGTCCTTTTAAAGGGATTGGGAATATTAAAGGGACATTGTTTTCAAAAACAGTTTTTTGGTTAAGAGGGAAGATAATAAATCTTGTTATGCTTAAAATTTTCACGAGTTTTAGGCCCGGTCATTCTTAATTCGAGTCTGATAGTTTAAAACAAAGTAGAAAGTTCAGTAAGAAGATCCTTTATTAATATAATAACGATAGAAAATATAACATTTTTATTTGATATAGATATTTTAAAATATTTAAAAATCTTTTAAAAGATCACTCGTTACACATACACACTAAATCACATATTCATTAACATATCAGAGGATTTCATATTGCATAGGGACTATATGATTATTCTGCTTAAGTATTATTGCAATTAATAATTGCGAAAATAAACACAGTAAAACATACCAATAATAAGTCTACTAACATCACGCAACTGCTTTATACACAGTTTTGTATCACTTCGTAACATGTCGACGCAGCTGTCAATACAATGATACCAAATATCGGTACCGGTATATATATACTCTTATACATTCTGCTCCCAACTAATCATGTCTAAGAATCATGGCAACGTCTTCGCGTTAATGAATGGAATTAAAACATGTGTGAAGATTGGCTCCGTCGCTTTTAATGCCAACAATCTCTCACTTCACTTACACAAACGTCAAATGAAAACATATAACAACATCATCAAGTTTATATTAACATAATAGGTCAATGATATGTATAACATTCAATCAAGTACAATCGAACCCCATTGGCTCGAAATCGCTTTGCTCGATTTCCCCGTTGGCTCGAACTGGATGTTAAGGATCGAGAAAACAAATTTACCGAATGAAATCACTCCCGCGCCCGGCTCGAATTTCCCGAGACTCGAAGCAATTCGCCGGTCCATTGAACTTCGAGCGAACCGGATTCGACTGTATGCGTACACTGTTAATAACAAAACACATAAAACGTGGAGAAATCTGGTAACTGTTGTCAAGTCAGCTAATACGACTTCTGCTGTTCCTTGAGCCAAGAGTCTTTGGTAAGAACGCCGTCGTCACCATCCATGGTGATATCGATCTGCGCTGTTTCCGCCAGTTGTTCGCTTCCTGGTTGGTTATTATGGTACATCGGGTTAACGAACCCATCGTCTTTGGCACCACCACTGCCAGGCGAATTGGGGAGGCGATCAAATCTGAAAAGTATATGTAATTAACAATAATCTTATCACGTTATTAGAGGGAAAGGACCATGTGTTTTAGGGTCAGCTATCGAAAGAAATAATTTAGTTAAGTTTTGTTTAGTTTAGAGTTATTTATTTAAAGCTGCAATCTCACAGATTTACCCTTTTGCCAACTTTTAAATGTTTTGTCTTGGAATGAGCAATTTTTTGCGTAAATATCTGCAAACCAATAGTAAAAGATTGCTGATTAAAGATGAGATCGCAGATTTTCATATTTCCGTTCGAAAATTAATGTTTTATGGCTTAAACCTAACGGTTTAAGAAAACTGCAAAAACATCAATTTTTGAACTTAAATATAAAAATATGCGATCTCATTTTTTGTCAGCAATTTTATATAACTGGTTTCAATGGATTTTCGCAAAAATTGGCTCGTTCCAAGACAAAATATTAAAAAGTTGTCAAAACGTTCTATCTGTGAGAGTGCAGCTTTAACAACGATTGCGAAACAAGTTACAACACCATTATATTTATCACTCTCTTTGACACGATTTTACGCTAGACGGTGGTCTTGTGTTGTGGGGGAAACCGGAGTACCCGAAAAAAAACACACTTGTCCGGCTTGGTAATTGACGAAACAAACTCACATGCGAGAAACAAGAAATAATTTCGTGTGAAATGCTAAAAAAATGTTTGTTTAATGATAAACATTATCAATGTTCAATATGATTTTTTTTGTAAATCATCATTGAAAATTGTAACAAAGTATGCTCTATTTCTCCGAAAAGCGTTAAAAACGCAATTGAAATTTGAATGGTTTGAGGCTTATATTTACAGAACTATGTTTAATTGCCTTTTTGCCAGCTGGTGGTTGTTAATAAAAGTAAGTAAAATAACTCTAATTGAACAGTTTTAAAAAGTAATATGTTAACGAAACCCTTCTTCCTTGTGATGTTTGCTTATTTCGCGATGACTTCCGTACTTTTAATTGACCAGTCGCCGATTGTCAATCAAGCAATCAGTTTACCTGACCAGTCGCCAATTGTCAATCAAGCAATCAGTTTACCTGACCAGTCGCCAATTGTCAACCAAACAATTAGTTGACCTGACCAGTCGCCGATTGTCAACCAAACAATTAGTTGACCTGACCAGTCGCCAATTGTCAACCAAACAATTAGTTGACCTGACCAGTCGCCGATTGTCAACCAAACAATTAGTTGACCTGACCAGTCGCCGATTGTCAACCAAACAATTAGTTGACCTGACCAGTCGCGGATTGTCAATCAAGCAATCAGTTTACCTGACCAGTCGCCAATTGTCAACCAAACAATCAGTTGACCTGACCAGTCGCCGATTGTCAATTAAAAAAATCAGTACACAAATAACAGGATGATATTTTATAAATAAATAAAAGCAAAAGAATTGCATTCTCCAATGGGTTAACTGAAAACCATCGAAAAGTGGTCTCAAAAAGTTCAAGTATTTGCTTTGGCGACTGGTCAATTGGCTCGAAACAATGAAATTAAAATATTTCAATATTGCAATTCGTATGCACCTAGTTCCATGTTCAAAGTTTCGGTTAGTGAATTGATATATGAGCCGTATTCCGTTCATATAGTCGAATCTTGTTATGTCGAATCCTGATATCTCGATGTTCTTATTATATCGAACTTTTTTAAGAATGGGCTGGGTTTAGTTAGATATGTTTGGTGTTTCGCTTATATCGAATGTTCGATATCTCGAAGTCGTTTCCGTGGTCCTTACGACTTCGACATAGCACATTTTGACTGTATTTTAAAACGTTTGCTGAAAATGCAGGAATGGAAAAACATACTTGACAGGCTGCATCTGGCTAGCATCCACGGTTGAGTATGTGTGGTCGTCTACGCCATAACCTCGCCGATCGGGGGTGGGCGTGGCGCTTGGTGTTGCCCGGTAACCCGGATTCTCTATGGCCACGTCACCTTTGTTATGGAATGATGCCGTGGAGTATGGGACTTCCGAAGACTTCCTCCTAAAGCAAACAGGATTAGGGATCAGAAAAAAAGTACAAAAGGGGACTTTTTGATTCAGCTATGGACCATGAGTTTTAGACACTAAAAAGTCATAGAACTTGGTTTTCGGCTATGAACGTTTTTTAAAAAATCTTGCATTTCGACTTATCGATAATCATATCTTATGGTTATACGGCTAGACCCCAAGCAGAGCTTTTGAAAGAGTGCCTTCTTACGGTTGTACACGGACCGTGCACGAGAATTTTGAGTAATCCCACCAGCCGATGCATTGTATTTAGAAAGGCCATGATAATAATCTAATGTTTATCTTTCGTTTATTTATTTATTTATTTATTTATTTATTTATTTATTTATTAATACATTTATTTGCTCACTTATATATGCAATACATTTATCGTCGCATAAGTCAAATACAGTTACTCTTTTACAGAAAATCTCGTACTGTATCTATTACAAATACCATATATTTACAATGTAGTAAAATTAAATGAAAACAACGTGCTGGATTGAACAAACGTCTCTTTCGTTCAGATAAAGTGATTGCTATGAAATCATGGAGATATCTAGGACAAATACTTGTGTTCTTGGCACACGCGTATTGCCTCACAGACTCTAAATGAGAGACGAGAGACGCCCAGCGTGACAAAACCAACGAAGGCCGCCTGCACATACATTCACACTATCCTTATTAATACAAAGAGCTTCCAAATAGTCAGTTAAAGTGACACTCTTATTCAAAATCAATACATGCACATGTATAACGAACATCATTTTAACTGATATATATTTAACTACTTACTAAATAACGCATTTATGGAAAATATTAATTTCTGATAAAAAGATTGTAACCGTGTATTCAATAGCAGAAAACGCAAAAATATTAAATGATTGGTGAATGCTAAAAGATTTACTGTGGTCTACTGTAGTCTCATAAGGTAGAAATACCGTGTTTTATGCTCATTTTTCAAATTAACCTCGGTATCCTTCATAAGAACCATTGTTCTCAACATTTATTCATCCTTTTAGGAATATTAAAACAATATTATTAATTGTGGTAAATCTTATCTGGGAGTAAGAGTGCATCTTTAACCAAGAGATCACTTGGGATGAATGGGTTATCAGTCTAAATGTAAAGTCACAATTTCTAACAAACTTTAAAATATTAATGATTTGTAGAAATGTTTCGTTTTTTTTATTATTAGATTAAAAGTATCGTCCAACAAAATTTTATATCTTGGACAATGCCATACGTTCGGGAAAACCCCAAAGCATAGGACCAGCTACAAGGGTAAAATTTAACGGAATGATCGTTTCTTCGATGAAACTGACAGAATTCTCGACATTCGGAATACCTCGGCCATTTTCCATCGAAAATATCCTCGGATGTATGTGGGCGGTTTACAATGTCAGAAATCTTAATATTTAACTACGCTGCAAGAAGATCGCGTAGTAATTTCAATTAGGCAGTTAAAATTAATAACTTGACACTTGGAAATCTGAATCATTCATGCAATAATTCAAATCACTGGCAATCAAGAGTTTCACTTTAATGGCAAAATCAGCAAAAATACATGTTATTGGTCAATTAATTAAAACTTTTAAACGTTAAAATGCTTAAATTAATTTATACTTTTATTTAAAAGTAAACGAACCTCTTCTACTAATGTACAGGCATACATCCGAGGTTGATTTCGATAAAAAAAATGGCCGAGGAGTTCCGAATAAGTTTTCAAATATGGAATCACCTAGCGTTTAGTACATGTGCCTTGTAGTGCCGCAAACGTCTAAGACGATGACAAGATGTGGCGCAAAGGCATGCTCAATCCACATATACAGTCAAAAATCGCTATGTCGAAGTCGTTGAGACCTCGGGAAATATTTCGAGATAACGAACATTCGATATAACAGAAATACAAAACATATCTAACTAAACGCAACACATTTTTTAAGAAAATTCGACATAACCAGAACAGAGTTCGACATAGCGAGTTCGACCGTAGTTTACGTTTGACTAAAGGATAAGCTAACTCTAAAGCACCAGTCAATTGTAACCACGGCCCCCCAAGGTCCGGGGGTATACCGGGGATAGCCGGGGAAATGGGCCGTGTTTTTACCTTCCCAATGGCCCGCAGTGCCGGGTGAATGCGATGGTTATATGTACCTTACTTAGGGTCCCTGGGGTGCGGGGGCATTTGGCGGTTATTTTACCATTAGTTCGTTCCCGCAGGGCGTGGGTTTTACCCGGGCTTGGCTGGACCGAGAGTCAAAGTCCCGGCTATTCCCCAGACCTGGAGGGGCCGTGGTTACAATTGACTGGTGTATAACCCTTTTAAAAATACTTTACACAGTTGAAAACACGCTAGGTATAAATATATAGAAAATTCTACAAACGTTTTCGTTACATTTTTTTACCCGTGATAAACAAAGTGTGAACTACGTGTACATGTATGTGCCCTGCATACCTAACACATTACTTACTTTCGAAAGAAGACAAAGGCTATAACCAACACTAGTGCCACAATTATGACGACAAGGATCACAATCCCCGCTGTTGCCCCGGCCTGGGAAATTGCTCCGCCACTTCCGGTCTGGGCATCCGTAACCGCCACGTTAGATGCCTCTGTAAGACAAAATTCAAATATATACAACTAACGTTCTGCCTGTACATACTTTATGCTAATTTCGTCGTCAGTTTTGTTGCATGTAAGATTACGTTGTAAAATGTATTTATTTCAGTTTCAAAATCATGTTACAAAATACTCCTTCATGTATAGTATTTTTTTTTCTTTAAACATGTACACTTTTTTATTTGAACTGCAGGATCGGAATTACTTGAAATCATACATATTGAAAGAATCTAACACTGGTTTGAAGTGTTATTTAGTAAAATTATTCGATGTAACAAATTATTTGAAAATATATACGTTTTCAGTGACACCACGTTTCATACTGTTTGCAGGTTAGCAAATACGGCATTGATATTACGACTTAAGGAAACACAACCAGGTTCCACAAAACAAATCATGAATGTAGGCTGATGTTATTGAAACTTTGTACAAACAATCGTCAATGACCGTGGTCCCAACGCCTTCGACAGAGTAACATTTGACTTTATGTGAATTTTGGATACCTGGGAGCCGTTTCATAAAGAAATATAACCACAACTTTTACGATATCGTAACTTGGAAGGTAAGGTTTTTGAATCATTTTAAAAGGGTTTTATTAGGAGAAAAAATACCGAAAACAACACTGGACACTAGCTTTGTTTGGGCTTGGGAGATTACAATATATACGTCCGAATTAAGGTAGAACCAAAAATATTAGCATAATATTCATTTTACGGATAATGGGTCCATCTAATCTACGCTCGTATCGTACTACCGCTTTTTGAAGGAGTATTCCTGACTAGTCATACTTTTTCAAAACTACTGGTTGGAGAGCAGAAGCCGGCGGAAAGCAGTAGCCGTCAATCGCTTTTTATTCGTGTTTTTTTTTTTAAATCTTCTTACAATGGTAAAAAAGAACCGTATCCAAGCAACACCATTTGCATCAAATCCAACACAAAGCGTACGTTTAAACATTTTATTTACAAAAAGTATTGGAAATGTCAAAAAGTTCGCCAACTTTCTCGTGGGGGAGAGAACGTGAATGTTACTGCGCATGCGCAATTGAATAAATTTGCATATCTAATTATAGCACTAGCATTTAGCGACAGTCAAGTGTTGGTTATGAACGATTATTCGTCGATGAATCACAGCAAAATGTATTTTTTAAAAAGCCCATTGAAATGATATGTTCATATTGCCCGTCAATCGCTTTCAAACAATATTGAGACATATTCAAAATTTTATGTACGTATCCATGGTGTGGTTTTAGACGCGTTGTTAAAGCGAGACTACTCCAGCGCTTGGTTACCAGTATTACTTCCCTGTTCAATAGAGGCGCGTCCAGGGGAAATTATACTTAATAAGCCGATAAATATCGGTTTTATAGTCAAGGAGCGGTACTGAAATAAAACTGCCGGGTACTGCTTCTCATAATCCGTAAATTGGCACTAATTGATTACCCCCTTTGTGGCCCCAATTAGGCACGCGCTTCGTGACGACACAAATTTTAATATTGTAAAGTTAGTAGACCTTGACCCCTAGTTTAATAAAATGTAAGTATTATTTCCGTTACATTTCGACCTACCGAGAAAATCTTCAAAAACATGCAAAAACTGCCGGCTACTACTCTCCAACATTTTTTTTAACATTTATTTGATTGTATGATTAAAAGATTCAATTAAATTGGTAACCCAGACATGATATTTAACTAAAAATATTAATACAACCCGTTAGTCGTACGCCAGTTCATAAGATGACCTCAAGCCTTCAAGGTAATTTATTTTATACTCGAGCGTATAAATAATCAACAAGCTATGCCCTTGCATATGGTACCGACATCATATGGGGTCACTAGGCATACCCATTTGACATAACTACGGATGACGAGATGAAATATCAAGCTTATTTACACGGGGGACCAATGGTATAAAACTGGGCTGGTATTCAATATTGGTCTTAATTGGATCCAAAAACGATGTAGCTAATCGGATTGCGTGCCATAAATAACGGACCTATACAGTGAATGGATTCAATCATGTATGACCATAAGATTTACTGTAGTTGCATATTGAATACCAACCCTGGATAACGTATTCCCAGGATATCGTATGGTATAAAACTTGGCTGGTATTCAATATTGGTCTTAATTGGATCCAAAAACGATGTAGCTAATCGGATTGCGTGCCATAAATAACGGACCTATACAGTGAATGGAGTCAATCAAGTTTGACCATAAGTTGCATATTGAATACCAACCATTGACAACTTATCCGCAGGTTATTTTTTCGTTAGTGTGCACATTTAAGTAATTTAAACGGTCAACAGACATCATTGGATAATTATTGACCGATCAATAAACAATAGACTAACTTTAACCAAACCAAAGAGTTAACTGGTGGTGCACAATCACACATCTTTTACTTTGCCTCTCTTTCATTTCTTCTTCGTTTTTCTCATACTATATTATTTTTTTCTACTTCAATACAGTTAATTAATTTAGAATAAAGTTTTTTTTCTTAAGTAAAGGTTGTTGCATTTAAAGTCTCTCATTCAGTTACCTAAATTTTAAACATTATTTAATATGAGCTTGTGTATTAATATAAATATAACTTCATCACTAATATCTGCCTCAAATGCTAATTGTAATTTATCATACCAGGGAAAGGAACTCTATTAGTTTATTTCTACCGTTCCATCCTGAAATTTGATTATGTATTTGTATTGAAATGTTGATAAATTTTGCTCAATAAAATATGTTTAAACCAACCGGTTTTATACAATTGGTTGCTGAATCTCTAAGATGGACACGTGTTACAATAAATTTCTCGTGCCACTCACCTAAGCAGACGTTTGTTTGGTTCCACGTGCCATCTGCGCGGCAAGTTAACATGGTAACGTTTGAGTGTTTTTCAAAGGAACTGCTGCACGAGTATCCGCATTTGCTGTTGAGCTTGAAGTCACAGTCCTTTTGAATGGTAACGGATCCAAATGACATGTCGCATTTAACTTCTGAAATGTAAAAACACGCAAAAAATGAATATTAGTTTTCCCATTGCAGTAAAAAGGGATATTTACTCTTTAAAATGCAAAATGATTTATAAAATTTGGTCGACATTACTGTTCAATGTTTTTAACATTTAATTCCATCTTTTGTGTGTCATGTTTGTAACATTTTAAAATGGAAAACAAGTCCAATTGTTAATAACTTTTCTAACCTTGGGCCGATTTTTCTGATATTTGTTAAAGTTAACATCGTTGTTAACGGCATCGACGTTAACTTTTGAAGGTTAACTATTTTATGGTGAGATCATATAAAAACAAACAAAGCTGAATAAGTTGTCCAAAGATCACATGTATGTCCATGTTTTTATTAAGAGCAATAATGATTCAGTTGATAAAACAGTTAACTTAAACAAAGTGCTGATTAATCGGCCCAATATGTAAATTATTATATAACTAGTAAAGTGATAGAAAAAACACTGAAAATTGTGTAAAGTCACATTGTTATTATAAAAACATTCAAACTTTATCAAAGGCCACGTTTAGTTTTACCTTGACAAGCATTCTGTGGGTGCCATGTAAGGTCTTTTCTACAGATCACCTCATCTAAGCTGGGTAATGCCTTGTATCCGCTGTTACAGGTGTATTTGCAAGGCGTCCCGACCGAGCGGGTGTTACAATTAGTGGTGTTTCCGTATCGTAGTGCATTTTCTGGGCACGTTTTCACTGAAATTTACACCAATGATTGTTTAAGGATTGACAAATACATGCAGGGCCAAAAAAAACGGGTAGTGAAGGTAGGCTTTTTATTTTTTGCATTTATTTTTTATTAGGCTTTATAAAAGAACATTTGTCATCATTGGAGAATTATGTTAAAGTAATATTATGGCTTTAAAGGTTTTAAACAACATATTAAAACACACACATAAAAGAATAACATTTATTTTTTTATTTTTTAACAACTGACTATTAAAACGGCGTGGTCAGCGCCTGTTTCGTAGTTAGGGTCGGGTAATCCAAACCAAATGTATTTTTAGGCCCAGTCGGGACCAGAGTATTTAATACAATTCTTAACCATATCCTCATTAATTTTATTCCATTCAGTTCATTTATCAATATTTCAGGTCCATTTATTCAGATAATTCTTAAAGGGTTTTGGAATATTCTGTCAAATCCAGATATATTCGTAACGAAAGTAGCTTTATTAATGGTCAACATTTTCTTTTGTCCAATGAGAAGGCATTGTATTTCACAAGTGTTCCAATGCACTCATTTAAGTAAATCACCAAACCAGTTGATTCATACTGATAAATTATAGATAAAAATCAGGTTAGGCGAAATATATCATCGGCCCGGTTAGTGGGTAGTTCACACAATAAAATGTGGAACACTAAACAGTTAAAGGTTGTTAGTATGTATTTACACAAAACAAATGGTTATGCAACTATGTCGCATCAAACCATATATTTCTGTAAAAACATACTAACAAACATTGACCGTTGGTACTATCTTGCAATATATCAATGATTTATCACAGTCCTCCGTTTAAAGGCGTTTCAACAAATTTACTATACTGAAAAGGGACATTTCAAGTCAGGATACTTTATTTGAAGAACATTATTTCACACGAACAAACATCATCGTTTACCCCCAAATACACTTCTGCGCCATGCTTCGTTGTGTATGAAGTGTAACGGAAGAAAGTATACGTAACTCCGACGTTGTTCCAACGTTAGCATTCCGACGTTGTTCCAAAGTCGGAGTCTGACGTCTAAAAAAACTTTCATTTTCAAATAATATATAGAGGATATTTGTTTATTTCAGTGTAAGATCGTATTTTATTTCACGAGTGTCATAGAAAAACATATTTTCACGAGTGGCGAAGCCACGAGTGAAAATGTAGTTTTTTTTATGATCACGAGTGAAATTAAATACGATCTTACACTGAAATAAACAAATTTTCTGTTTCTTTTATGCTTATTTTCGGAGTTTTATTTGTTTTTTTTATTTATTTCTGAATTACCCCCTTTTTTGAAAAGGGTGGGCTTTACGCCGCTACCCGTGGGGCGCCCCTCATGCATAATTATAGCTGTCAACTTTTCTACTTTCGGTTTGCTGAGAAATAGTTCTCTGCTATTCATTCTTATTGCTTAATATTCGCTCGTTTTTTATTGCAAAGCTTTATGAATAGTAAACATGAAGTATTATTAGTGCACTAATGTTCCAAAAAATAATGAAAACACTTTTTATTTTAACCAAATTACTACGCCGCTATTTATAGAATGAAAATTTGGAAGGTCAAATGTGTTAGCAAAACAAATGTGGATACTCATTGGATTTTAACCATTCTTCTTAGTTTAAGACTGCATATACGCGTGTTTTTAAAGTAAGTTAATATTCAGTCATCTTACTGTCAGAGACCAGTCTGTTTCGCTTTAAAATGTTTGTTTTCCGGAAGAGTAAATGCCACGCTAGTTTGTTGACACATTTTGAGATGTGGGTGGGGTAAAAAATATCGGATCTATCTGTAAATTGTTGTGTGAATTCTCCAGGAAGCTCATTTTACGTACCACGACGGTTAACAGTTCAAAATAAATTTGAACGATGCTATAAAATTTTATTTATGTTCGAACAGTGGTTTTTGTCTGTAATTTGTTTGGAATGAAAGCAAATGTTCGAACATTCAGCTTCAAAGATCAGTAAAATGTTTGATAAACGGGATAACCGGTAATAAACGGTAATAAACGGTAAGTTGTTAATTTCCAATTATATATTTATTTAAATTTATAAAATATTTCTTTATTTTTTAAAACATTTTTTTGACATAATTTACTGAAGTCCAGTGTTCTGTTTTGACCAAGGCAAGTACATGTAACAACAAAGGATTTAAAAGTAGTTCTGAAAATTGATATTTTCACTCCTTATTTTGCAGTGAAAATATCAAATTGATATTTTCACTGTTGTTATTTCACTGTTAAACCCCATATTTCATCGTAAAGCATGAAAGAAACGACGTTTAACCAACGTCAATTTCTGACGATGTTACAACGTCTATCTAACGTCAATTGTTTGCTGGGTACTTTGGTCGCCGACGACGATCAGCGAATGATATATTCATTTACATTGCATTCATCAGCGTCGAATAAAAAATAAAGGAATGGGTCGATAGAGGGTAAAATACTTACATATGCAAGGCTGGTCACTTTTAACTACCCACTGTCCGTTCACTCCACACGTGAGTGACGGTAGTTTACTGTTGAGGGTGTACCCGTCCGCGCATGTGTACTTGCACAATTTTCCGGCGCTGACGTCACAGTTAGCGGCTATTTGCGCTAATCCATTCATAAGCGTCATCGGACATTGTGGCACTACATTAAAAATGGAAGAAATTACTTGTAGACAAATGGCACTTGTTATGGATAAGATTGTTCTGCAAGTTTCCGCATGCCACGCCAAGGAGTAACATTATGCGTTATCAGTGTGTGTATACCACGTGATAAATTACGTCATAAATGTAACGTCGGAAGGCAATATTTAGCTTCAAATGAAGTCTTTAAACAAAGATAACTTGACTACTTGTTCACCATTTTAAATGAAACAAATGCAGTCTACGCCGCTTACAACGCCTCGCCTTCGGTCTTGTTCTAGAGTTTGATTGAGAGTTTAGTTTCTTAAAACACTTCGACAAACCTTTTCACAATACGGCCGTCTGATGGAGCGCTGTCAAAACATTATTTGGAAACAGGTTTGTCCAAGTTTTTGAGTTTTGAGCAAACGTATCACCTAATCAAACTCCGTAATGAAACGAAGGCGGGGCTCTCAAAGCGGCAAAGACTGCCCTTTGTTTCATTTAAACTGGTGAAGAAAAAGAAAAGTTATCTTTGTTTTAAGCTATCATTCGAAGCAAAATGTTGCCTTCTGACGTAGCATTTATGATGTAATTTATCACGTGGTTTACATACACTGGTTATTATATCCTTGATATGTAATGCTATGCTTGGGATGAACAGCGCCTAAATAGCGAATGTTTCTATATCATAACAAGGCCAATTTACAGTATCATGCATCATTTTCCTCGTCTAGTTTTTTCCTAGAATGATATTATTAACTCACGTTTACAGAAATTGTTGACATCAATATTCCATTTTCCTGTATTTAGACAAACAGCATGGTCAAACGCAGCTTTGTAGCCATTTGTACATGTGTATTCACATCGGTAGCCAGGGTAACGGTTGCACGTGTTTAATTGGGCATTCGGAACGACTGCTGGACAACGGATTTCTGCAAAAAATAAAGGGAATCATGTAATTTCAAAGATATACAAAATATGATACGTTTTGGAGGGCAGATTCCTGGATTTTAAATTCTACATATAGAGCATGTAAACGCAGTTTTGGTTAAGTTAAACAGTTTATGGATAGCAGTAAAATGTACAAATTGTCTACGCCCTTGTTTTATTTTTAATCATATTAAAGGCATAATAAATGATCATGACTAATACCCAGACTATATTGATGTTCGTTTAAGGAATGAATTGCGGGGTTGATGTCATTATCGGGGTATGAACGCAACTGGGCTGGTCAAAGTGTGTGAAGCCCTAAACTGTGGACTATGCTGTATAATTAACATTAATACACTGTCGTGTCAATAATAACTTTGACATAACACCTTTGGGTGTGCATCGTCTTCCATGGAATCCCAAAGTATGTTGAGGTTGAGGCCTAGGGTACCCCAATAAGATGTGCTATTTTAGTCATGGGCGGTCCACGATTTGATATTTCCTAGAGATCACAACTTAGTCTTGAACGGTCTTCCCCTTGAAGCATAGAATATGCTGCATAAATGAATAAGTAGATTTGAGGGTTCTTACGCTATAATATTTTGTCTAAATTTAGTCTTGAATTGTGCACTTTGGTGTAATATTTACTTATTTATATGGACATGAAACGTTAATTTTATGGCGTCACATTGGGAATGGGACGTCTTCCATGTTAGCCTAAAATATGTTAACACCTAAACAAATGCGCGGTTAAAATAATTCTAAAACTGTGCATTTTGTAATACATACACACGACAGAGCCTTGGAAACTATCCCGGAATACGGTGAAGATGTTTGCCGTTACATAATGTCGTATCCCAGAGAGCAATGCTGATTTGTGATAAATGCATATTTATATACTTGATGTATGCTTATTAATGACAGGCTTTGATAAATTACCGCTTCAAATGGCCACATTCAGGAAAGGATACTAACACATTCATAACTTTACAAAATGTGACCATATTTTTAAATATAATTTATTCAAGACATATATTGTATATATGTAGCATACGTTTATAGACCTTAACATAAAGATAATGCTACTTATCTTGATCTTAAAGTAAACATATTGGATACTCGACAACACAGCTTAACGAAAAGCCCTCTTCTCCCTGTTAAGTAATCACTGTTTTCTCTCCTGCACCCCTTATACCATCCAAAATGTTACCCCTGTGTACCCTCCGTTAATAAGGATGTTCGGTAGCAGTCAATCGTTTGGTCATCATTCGATTGTTCGTCGTAAGATGCGAATCGGGGATCCCAAATTTTTATCTATAAGGCATTGAAGGTAAATTTCGGCAAAATCTGTCCCTAAAAAATATAAAGCTATTGTTTTTGTTAAACAGGTACTATGTAACGACTGTTTCTTATATAGAACTTATTTAAATTCGAAACTGTGCTAGAAACACCCTCAATTTCAAATCTTAAGCTAAGCTTTAAAGCTGCACTCTCACAGATTGAACGCTTTGACAACTTTTTTTTTTTTTGTCTTGATTACGAGATTTCTTTTGAGTAAGTATCTGCAAACCAATGATAAAAGACTGCTGACAAAAGATCAGATCGCAGCTTTATATATTTCCGTCCCAAAATTGATGTTTTATGCATTTTTCTTTAACCGTAAGTAACGGTTTAAGCCATAAACATTAAATTTGGAATGGAACTATGAAGATCTGCGATCTGACTTTTTGTAAGCAGTCTTTAATCACTGGTTAGCAGATATTCACGCAATATTTTCCAATTCCAAGGCAAAAATAAAACAAATGGAAAACGGTAATTCTGTGAGATTGCAGCTTTAAACCTGATGTCTGCAACCCGGTGTTAATCAATCTCCAACGCAGTGTTCTCCATTAACAAGCAGAATAGGTCCCTGCATATGCCTGGAATGCAAATTCCTACCACTCTTGCAATATTCATGGTAATTGAACATAAACTCGTGAATGCCTCGAACATGAGCCATCACAGCATATTGAGGCATAAGGCAATGCTCACGTGTTAATGTACTCAAACCAGACTTTTCCGAATACAATGGTATATTCGAGATTGAAGAGATTCCAAATGCCGACCACCTTAGCATAGTGGCAATAGCCATGATAATTTTAAGCAAACGTGTCAATGCCTAGAACATGAGCCATGAAAGCGTATTATTATTATCTATAGTTCACATTATAGGCCCTGAACCTAGTTTATCACTACACTTTCTGTTAGGGACCCCTTAGTCGAAAATTCGATTTTCGAGCTCTATTTTCGGCTACTCAGTACAACAGCTCCAGCGATATAAATGCATCATAAAGTAAGGCTCGTGGCCTAGTTCATCCATGTACACTTATCGTTATGTCCATATTCAGACACTGTTATGGTGTTAGGTAAAATTTTTGGGTCAGTTTGTCCCTATCCCGCATAGCCTGCCTAAAATTCTAGGGTATTCACATGTGCCATCACCTAGGGCCAGGTCTCGGCTACACAGTGACATAGGTCCCTATGGTCCCCTTACTCGTTTCTGCGAGAACGAGTCTTACATGTATGGTAGGGGTCAGTAGGGCTTATATTGCCCATATACGCACAATGTTGGGCTAAGGACGGGGCCAGACTAAAATCCTCGTAGTATTAACAGTTTCCCTTGGATACAGTGACATTGGTCCCGTTGCTCGTTTTTAAGGCATCCGCACCATAACAGTGTCTGAATATGGGCCAAATTGGCATTGGGGATCGAGTTCATGTCCCTATCCCGCATAGCCTGCCTAAAATCCTAGGGTATTAACATGTGCCATCACCTAGGGCCAGGTCTCGGCTACACAGTGACATAGGTCCTTATGGTCCCCTTGCTCGTTTCTGCGAGAACGAGTCTTACATGTTTCCTCGAGAATATTGCATGTCCTCTTATTGTATTGATTTTGAATATATATACGCGGTGATATGGTGATACGGTGCTACGGTGCTAACTTCACGCACATACAATATCTGCAGTACCCATACCCCGTGAAGATATCCCTGAGCTCAAGACGCTCACAAGGCTCTACGTTCCAATTCCTTGAAAAACATTGTTGACATTCTCAGTTGAACATTATGAATTTTAAGATTTGATTTTTTTTTTCATGAAAACTGGTGTGAACGCTAGTTTCAAAGTACAACTGTTGAAGGTTTTGAAATCTGAGTGTTTGAGTTTCATGAAGCCTAGATTTTTTCAGGGATGAAGCCTATGGTTCGTTTATGAAATCTTGAGATCCCTTCTAGAAAACTTATAGATTTTCAAAATTTTCGATACAAATTTTTGTTCAGACCATGAAATTGCAATTCAGAGTTGCATTATTTTTGTACATATGGCTTATGAGTGTCAGTTTGATCTTGAACTAAGGCGAAGCTGAATGCTTTCATACCAAACAAATAACAGAGGAAAACAACTGTTCGAGCATAAATATATTTTTATATCATCGTTCTTATGTATTTAGAACTGTTTGTTGTTGTAATACTTAATACGAGCTTCCCGGAAAATTCACCCAACAATTTACTGATTATTTTTTACCCCACCCACGCCTCAAAATTTGTCAACAAACAAGCGTGGTCCTCATCATTACCTGGAAATCGAGCTGTCTTCAAGCAAAACAGACTGGTCTCTGACAGACAGATGACTGAAAATCCATGTGTAATGAAACACACTCTAACACTAAGAAAAATGTTTTATATCCAATGATTATCCGCAATTCTTTTGCTAACACATTCAACCTTTTAAATTTTCATTCAATAAATGGCGGAGTAGTAATTTGGTTATGTATTCATGCTCCGCTTAAAATAAAGGTGTTTTCATTAAACATTTTGGAACATATGTGCACTCGTAAAACTTCATTGATTACTGGTCATAAAACCTTAGCACTAAAAACGAGCGAATAATTAACTATAAAAAAGAATATAAGAGAACTTTTTCTCAACATACCGGAAATAGAAAATTGACAGCTACGTATTTTATTTCACTCGTGATCAAAGAAAACCTATTTTTTCACTTGTGGCTTTCCCACTCGTTAAAATATGTATTTCTATTACACTTGTGAAATAAAATGCACTAAATTAAACAAATATCCTCTTTTTAATCTGGTAAATTTTGGTTTCAATAATGACAATGGATTTATACAACAAGAGGCCCAAGAGGGACTATGCTCTACTGGCATGGCTCTCGTGGTCATTTTCAGTCCAGAGCATGTCCGTATGAGTAATGGGCAACAAATATATAGTTCACTTTTTGTGTTTGGGTTAGCTGAAAACGCTGTCCGTTCAACATCTGAGGACAGAAGTGTTGTAAGCAGATTAGTTGCATGAACTATTTTAATATGGGCCAAGTTAAGGTAATCTGATGGTAAACAAATATGCTTTCAAAACTGTACTCATGGTCAAAATTTCATTGCTGTAGCTTTAATAATTAAAAAGTAAGTTAAAAGGTTTTCCTAGACGGTCATCATATGATACTCCACAACAAATCTCAAAGGTATGGGCCTCGTGGTTTGAAACAAGAATATTTTGAAAATATTTTTTACATAAGTCTCTAGGAAACTTGTGACCCCCAGGGCAGTGCCAATTTTGACCCAAGGGGCATTATTTGAACAACCATGGTAGTGGACTTCTAAATTAAGCCTTGTTCAAAATAGCAAGGATCTGCATAGCTGTTCAGCCAAAAAGGTTTTTAACATTTCCCAATTTAAATATACCAAACCTGTGAACCCAGGGGCGTGGCCAATAATGACCCCAGGGGAATAATTTGAACAAACATTCACAAGCAATTGTGACTTGACATTTAAAATTAGCGAAAAATAGACTTCGCTCATGTAGACTTGGCTAAACATAGACTTTGCTAAAAATAGCATTTTTTTTACTTTTAAGACCCATAATCTAGGCATGCATGGGCGGATCTGGCTAGTTTTCAATAGGAATCGAGTTTTAATAAATATCTAAATACTGTACAAGTTTCATCGAGATAAAATCAGAAATGAAGACTGTATCGCGTTCACAAGCAATTGTTTACTGACGCACTGATTTTTTTATACTTTCAAGGCCCATAATCTAGACATGCATGGGCGGATCTGGCTGGTTTTCAAAAAAACACGAGCACTAATAGATATCTAAATACTGTACAAGTTTCATCGAGATACAATCAAAACTGAAGACTGTACCGCGTTCACAAGCAATTTTTACCGACGCACATACTAGTACACATTACCATCACATAAGCTCTTCTGGCCTTTGGCCAGTAGAACTGAAAATGATAAATGCCTAATTTCAAAACAGATTAAGCATTCTTTTAGTTTTGATTTACAAATGATAGAGCCCTACATTAATAAAGTGCTTAAAATCATGGTTCGTTTTGACAACTTTTCAAAAATTCCAAAGTTTTGACTTTGCATTTTCACTATAGTGAATTCGCGTTTTAGCTATGTATCTACCTAAGCGCATTTGCGTTTAAGCGATGTAGTTTTTTCACACTTAGTACCCCCTTGTAGTATAATTTTTATTGATTTTAGAACGATTAAACTGAATCACAAAATTAAGCACAACAAGTGACGATGTACATATATTTTAGGGTGACGAACTTTTTTGACAACTCGCCTTGAGTTTTTTTAAGAAGGATACACAAAAATATGCCTGATACTGAATTGAAATCAATAAATACAACAAATATTCATATTGGTTTATTATCATTTATTTCCACTAGAAAAGCATTTGATTTAAACAAGATCCATAGGTTCATTGTCCTTGTCCAACATATCAACTCTCATCGATTCGATTTGTTGGGGGGAGGTATTGCTGAAGTCTATTTTTTCACAATGTTATCCATCTCACAGTTTTTCCACTTTTCTTTTCTTTCCAGCATTGGACTTGGAATCGTTCAAATCCATCTGCGGTGTGAACAATTCATAAACATTTATGAACATTTCCTTGTCCAACACTCATGGATTCGGTTTGTTGCGGGGGATTCGGTTTGTTGCGGGTTGGTATGTTTCCATTACAAGTGTTGGTATGTGTCCAATACCAGTGTTGGTATGTGTCCAATATGGTGTTGGTATGTTTCCATTACAAGTGTAGGTGTGTGTCCAATACAAGTGTAGGTGTGTGTCCAATACAAGTGTTGGTATGTTTCCATTACAAGTGTTGGTATGTGTCCAATACCAGTGTTGGTATGTGTCCAATACAAGTGTAGGTGTGTGTCCAATACAAGTGTAGGTGTGTGTCCAATACAAGTGTTGGTATGTGTCCAATACAAGTGTAGGTATGTATCCAATAAAAGTGTAGGTGTGTGTCCAATACAAGTGTAGGTATGTGTCCAATACAAGTGTAGGTATGTTTCCAATAAAAGTGTAGGTATGTGTCCAATACAAGTGTAGGTATGTGTCCAATACAAGTGTAGGTATGTGTCCAATACAAGTGTAGGTATGTGTCCAATACAAGTGTAGGTATGTGTCCAATACAAGTGTAGGTATGTGTCCAATACAAGTGTAGGTATGTGTCCAATACAAGTGTAGATATGTATCCAATAAAAGTGTAGGTATGTGTCCAATACAAGTGTAGGTATGTGTCCAATACAAGTGTAGGTATGTATCCAATGCAAGTGTAGGTATGTGTCCAATACAAGTGTAGGTATGTGTCCAATACAAGTGTAGGTATGTGTCCAATACAAGTGTAGGTATGTATCCAATAAAAGTGTAGGTGTGTGTCCAATACAAGTGTAGGTGTGTGTCCAATACAAGTGTAGGTGTGTTTCCAATACAAGTTCCTCGTACATCATTGTGTATTTACACATTCCTCGTACATCAGTGTGTATTTACAAATTCCTCGTTCATCAGAGTGTATGTAAACTTTCCTGGTACATAAGTGTGTATGTGCACATTCCTCGTACAACAGTGTGGATGTGCACATTCCTCGTACATCAGTGTGTATGTACACATTCCTCGTACATCAGTGTGTATGTGCACATTCCTGGTACATCAGTGTGTATGTGCACATTCCTGGTACATCAGTGTGTATGTGCACATTCCTGGTACATCAGTGTGCATGTGCACATTCCTGGTACATCAGTGTGTATGTGCACATTCCTGGTACATCAGTGTGTATGTGCACATTCCTGGTACATCAGTGTGTATGTGCACATTCCTGGTACATCAGTGTGTATGTGCACATTCCTGGTACATCAGTGTGCATGTGCACATTTTTGGTACATCAGTGTGCATGTGCACATTCCTCGTACATCAGTGTGTATGTGCACATTCCTGGTACAACAGTGTGGATGTGCACATTCCTGGTACATCAGTGTGTATGTGCACATTCCTGGTACATCAGTGTGTATGTGCACATTCCTGGTACATCAGTGTGTATGTGCACATTCCTGGTACATCAGTGTGTATGTGCTCATTCCTCGTACATCCGTGTGTATGTGCACATTCCTCGTACATCAGTGTGGATGTGCACATTCCTGGTACATCAGTGTGCATGTGCACATTCCTCGGTCATCAGTGTGTTTGTGCACATTCCTGGTACATCAGTGTGTATGTGCACATTCCTCGTACATCAGTGTGTATGTGCACATTCCTCGTACATCAGTGTATATGTGCACATTCCTGGTACATCAGTGTGTATGTTCACATTCCTGGTACATCAGTGTGTATGTGCACATTCCTCGTACATCAGTGTGTATGTGCACATTCCTCGTACATCAGTGTGTATGTGCACATTCCTGGTACATCAGTGTGTATGTGCACATTCCTGGTACATCAGTGTGTATGTGCACATTCCTGGTACATCAGTGTGTATGTGCACATTCCTGGTACAACAGTGTGGATGTGCACATTCCTGGTACATCAGTGTGCATGTGCACATTCCTCGTACATCAATGTGTATGTGCACATTCCTGGTACATCCGTGTGTATGTGCACATTCCTCGTACATCAGTGTGGATGTGCACATTCCTGGTACATCAGTGTGCATGTGCACATTCCTGGTACAACAGTGTGGATGTGCACATTCCTCGTACATCCGTGTGTATGTGCACATTCCTCGTACATCAGTGTGTATATACACATTCCTCGTACATCAGTGTGTATGTGCACATTCCTCGTACATCAGTATGTATATACACATTCCTCGTACATCAGTGCGTATGTTCACATTCCTCGTACATCAGTGTCATGTGCACATTCCTCGTACATCAGTGTGTATATACACATTCCTCGTACATTAATGTACATGTACGAATTCCTCGTACATCTTTATACTGTTTTCGAACATCAGTATTAATGTACAGTTTTGTACATATTTTTCGTATTAAAGTATGCATATTCAGATATTTCATATCCCTGTATGCATTTTCGCGCACCTCTAATGTCAGTATCCATGTACATACATCGTACATCAGTTTGCATAAATACACTTGTAATATGTTAGTAAGCATGTACGACTATCTCGTTTGTCAGTATGCATGAACAGATCTATCGTGTATATGTATGCAGGTACGCATATCTCGTATGGATGTATTCAAATACGCATATCTCGTATGCCTGTTTGCAAATACACATATCTCGTATGCCTTTGTGCAAATACACATACCTCGTATGCCTGTATGGAAGTACCCATATCTCGTATGCCTGTATGCAAGAACATATATCTCGTATATCAGTATGCTTGAACATATATCTCGTATGTCAGTATGCTTGAACATATATCTCGTATGTCAGTATGCTTGCACTTATATCTCGTATGTCAGTATGCTTGAGCATATATCTCGTATGTTAGTATGCTTGAACATATATCTCGTATGTCAGTATGCTTGAACTTATATCTCGTATGTCAGTATGCTTGAACATATAATCTCGTATGTCAGTATACTTGAACATATATCTCGTATGTCAGTATGCTTGAACATATATCTCGTATGTCAGTATGCTTGAACATATATTTTGTATGTCAGTATGCTTGTACGTATAGCTCGTGTGTCAATAAGCATGTACGTATATCTCGAATTTCGGTATGCACGTGTTAATATCTCATTCGTGAGTATGCATATTCGTTTTTATCTCGTTTTCCAGTACGCCTGGTCGAACAATCTGAAGTCCCCTAAAACAAGCTAACCTTATAAGTTTGGTGTTGGTATACGTCGATGTAATTTAGTCCTTTTAAAGGGATTGGGAATATTAAAGGGACATTGTTTTCAAAAACAGTTTTTTGGTTAAGAGGGAAGATAATAAATCTTGTTATGCTTAAAATTTTCACGAGTTTTAGGCCCGGTCATTCTTAGTTCGAGTCTGATAGTTTAAAACAAAGTAGAAAGTTCAGTAAGAAGATCCTTTATTAATATAATAACGATAGAAAATATAACATTTTTATTTGATATAGATATTTTAAAATATTTAAAAATCTTTTAAAAGATCAGTCGTTACACATACACACTAAATCACATATTCATTAACATATCAGAGGATTTCATATTGCATAGGGACTATATGATTATTCTGCTTAAGTATAATTGCAATTAATAATTGCGAAAATAAACACAGTAAAACATACCAATAATAAGTCTACTAACATCACGCAACTGCTTTATACACAGTTTTGTATCACTTCGTAACATGTCGACGCAGCTGTCAATACAATGATACCAAATATCGGTACCGGTATATATATACTTTTATACATTCTGCTCTCAACTAATCATGTCTAAGAATCATGGCAACGTCTTCGCGTTAATGAATGGAATTAAAACATGTGTGAAGATTGGCTCCGTCGCTTTTAATGCCAACAATCTCTCACTTCACTTACACAAACGTCAAATGAAAACATATAACAACATCATCAAGTTTATATTAACATAATAGGTCAATGATATGTATAACATTCAATCAAGTACAATCGAACCCCATTGGCTCGAATTCGCTTTGCTCGATTTCCCCGTTGGCTCGAACTGGATGTAAAGGATCGAGAAAACAAATTTACCGAATAAAAACATTCCCGCGGCTGGCTCGAACTTCTCGAGACTCGAAGCAATTCGCCGGTCCATTGAACTTCGAGCGAACGGGATTCGACTGCATGCGTACACTGTTAATAACAAAACACATAAAACGTGGAGAAATCTGGTAACTGTTGTAAAGTCAGCTAATGCAACTTCTGCTGTTCCTTGAACCAAGAGTCTTTGGTAAGAACGCTGTCGTCACCATCCATGGTGATATCGATCTGCGCTGTTTCCGCCAGTTGTTCGCTTCCTGGTTGGTTATTATGGTACATCGGGTTAACGAAGCCATCGTCTTTGGCACCACCACTGCCAGGTGAATTGGGGAGGCGATCAAATCTGAAAAGTAAATATAATTAACAATAATCTTATCACGTTATTAGACGGGCAGGACCATGTGTTTTAGGGTCAGCTATCGAAAGAAATAATTTAGTTTTGTTTAGTTTAGAGTTATTTATTCAAAGCTGCACTCTCACAGATTTACCCTTTTGACGACTTTTAAATGTTTTGTCTTGGAATGAGCAATTTTTACGTAAATATCTGCAAACCAATAGTAAAAGATTGCTGATTAAAGATGAGATCGCAGATTTTCATATTTCCGTTCGAAAATTAATGTTTTATGGCTTAAACCTAACGGTTTAAGAAAAAAATCAAAAATATCAATTTTTGAACTTAAATATAAAATCTTTTGCGATCTCATTTTTTGTCAGCAATCTTATATAACTGGTTTCCATGGATTTTCGCAAAAATTGGCTCGTTCCAAGACAAAACATAAAAAAGTTGTCAAAACGTTCAATCTGTGAGAGTGCAGCTTTAACAACGATTGCGAAACAAGTTACAACACCATTATATTTATCACTCTCTTTGACACGATTTTACGCGAGACGGTGGTCTTGTGTTGTGGGGGAAACCGGAGTACCCGAGAAAAAACACTTGTCCGGCTTGGTGACCACGAAACAAACTCACATGCGAGAAACAAGAAATAATTTCGTGTGAAATGCTAAAGAAAATGTTTGTTTAATGATAAACATTATCAAAAGTTCAATATGATTTTTTTTTTGGTTAGTCATCATTGAAAATTGCAACAAAGTATGCTCTATTTCTCCGAAAAGCGTTAAAAACGCATTTGAAATTTGAATTATTTTAAGATTATATTCACAGAACAGAGACTGTTTGCCAGTTGGTGGTTGTTTATAAAAGTAAGTAAAACAAACTCTAATTGAACAATTATATTTAAAAGAATCCCTTCTCCCTCCTTTGTTGTCATGTTTGGTTACTTCGAGATAAAAGTTGCAGTAATTGCATGGCGACTGGTCAATTGGCTCGACACAGTTGAATTAAAATATTTCAGTATTGTACTTCGTATTTCACCTAGTTCCATGTTTTATTTTTCGGTTAACGAATTAATTTGTGTGCCGTATTCGGCTTATACCGTCGAAACTCGCTATGTCGATCTCTGTTATCTCGATTTTCTGGTTTTGTCGAAAAATAACGGAACGTGTTGGACATAGTAAAACATATATTCCGGTTATATCGATATTTCGTTATCTCGAAGTCTTTTGTGAGGTCCCAACGACTTTAACATAGCGAATTTTAACTGTATTTTTAAAAAACGTTTGCTGAAAAAGCAAGAATTGAAATACATACTTGACTGGCTGCATCTGGCTAGCATCCACGGTTGAGTATGTGTGGTCGTCTACGCCGTTACCTCGCCGATCGGGGGTGGGCGTGGCGCTTGGTGTTGCCCGGTAACCCGGATTCTCTATGGCCACGTCACCTTTGTTATGGAATGATGCCGTGGAGTATGGGACTTCCGAAGACTTCCTCCTAAAGCAAACAGGATTAGGGGTCAGAAAAAAGTACAAAAGGGGACTTTTTGATTCAGCAATGGACCATGAATTTTAGACACTAAAAATCATAGAACTTGGTTTTCGGCTATGAACTTCTTTTTAAAAAAATCTTGCATTTCGACTTATCGATAATCATATCTTATGGTTATACGACTAGACCCTAAGCAGAGCTTTTGAAAGAGTGTCTTCTTACGGTTGTATACGGACCGTGCACGAGAATTTTGAGTAATCCCACTAGCCGATACATTGTATTTAGAAAGGCCATGATAATAATCTAATGTTTATCTTTCGGAAAAATATTTCTATTTATCTATTTTTAAATCTATATTTATTTATTTATTTATTCATTTATTTATTTATTTATTTATTTATTTATTTATTTATTTATTTATTTATTTATTTATTTATTTATTTATTAATACATTTATTTGCTCACTTATATATGCAATACATTTATCGTCGCATAAGTCAAATACAGTTACTCTTTTACAGAAAATCTCGTACTGTATCTATTACAAATACCATATATTTACAATGTAGTAAAATTAAATGAAAACAACGTGCTGGATTGAACAAACGCCTCTTTCGTTCAGATAAAGTGATTGCTATGAAATCATGGAGATATCTAGGACAAATACTTGTGTTCTTGGCACACGTGTATTGCCTCACAGACTCTAAATGAGAGACGAGAGACGCCCAGCGTGACAAAACCAACGAAGGCCGACTGCACATACATTCACACTATCCTTATTAATACAAAGAGCTTCCAAATAGTCAGTTAAAGTGACACTCTTATTCAAAATCAATACATACACATGTATAACAAACATCAATTTTAACTGATATATATTTAACTACTTACTAAATAATGCATTTATGAAAAATATTAATTTCTGATAACAAGATTGTAACCGTGTATTCAAAAGCAGAAAACGCAAAAATATTAAATGATTGGTGAATGCTAAAAGATTTACTGTGGTCTACTGTAGTCTCATAAGGTAGAAATACAGTGTTTTATGCTCATTTTTCAAATTAAACTCGGTATCCTTCATAAGAACCATTGTTTTCAACATTTATTCATCCTTTTAGGAATATTTAAACAATATTATTAATTGTAGTAAATCTTATCTGGGAGTAAGAGTGCATCTTTAACCAAACGATGACTTGGGATGAATTGGTTATCAGTCTAAATGTAAAGTCACAATTTCTAACAAACTTTAAAATATTAATGATTTGTAGAAATGTTTCGTTTTTTTATTATTAGATTAAAAGTATCGTCCAACAAAATTTTATTTCTTGTACAATGCCATACGTTCGGAAAAAACCCAAAGCATAGGACCAGCTACAAGGGTAAAATTTAACGGAATGATCGTTTCTTCGATGAAACTGACAGAATTCTCGACATTCGGAATACCTCGGCCATTTTCCATCGAAAATATCCTCGGATGTATAAAAGCGGTTTACAATGTCAGAAATCTTAATATTTAACTACGCTGCAAGAAGATCGCGTAGTAATTTCAATTAGGCAGTTAAAATTAATAACTTGACTCTTGGAAATCTGAATCATTCATGCAATAATTCACATCACTGGCAATCAAGAATTTCACTTTAATGGCAAAATCAGCAAAAATACATGTTATTGGTCAATTAATTAAAACTTTTAAACGTTAAAATGCTTAAATTAATTTATACTTTTATTTAAAAGTAAACGAACCCCTTCTACTAATGTACAGGCATACATCCGAGGTTGATTTCGATAAAAAATGGCCGAGGAGTTCCGAATAAGTTTTCAAATATGGAATCACCTAGCGTTTATTACATGTGCCTAGTAGTGCCTCAAACGTCTAAGACGATGACAAGATGTGGCGCAAAGGCATGCTCAATCCACATATACAGTCAAAAATCGCTATGTCGAAGTCGTTGAGACCTCGGGAAATATTTCGAGATAACGAACATTCGATATAACCGAAATACAAAACATATCTAACTAAACGCAACACATTTTTAAAGAAAATTCGACATAACCATAACAGAGTTCGACATAGCGAGTTCGACTGTAGTTTACGTTTGACTAAAGGATAAGCTAACTCTAAAGCACCATTCAATTGTAACAACGGCCCCTAAGGTCCGGGGGTACACCGGTGATAGCCGGGGAAATGGGCCGTGTTTTTACCTTCCCAATGGCCCGCAGTGCCGGGTGAATGCGATGGTTTTATGTGCCTTACTTAGGGTCCCTGGGGTGCGGGGGCATTTGGCGGTTATTTTACCATTAGTTCGTTCCCGCAGGGCGTGGGTTTTACCCGGGCTTGGCTGGACCGAGAGTCAAAGTCCCGGCTATTCCCCAGACCTGGAGGGGCCGTGGTTACAATTGACTGGTGTATAACCCTTTTAAAAATACTTTACACAGTTGAAAACACGCTAGGTATAAATATATAGAAAATTCTACAAACGTTTTCGTTACATTTTTTTACCCGTGATAAACAAAGTGTGAACTATATGCTACGTGTACATGTATGTGCCCTGCATACCTAACACATTACTTACTTTCGAAAGAAGACAAAGGCTATAACCAACACTAGTGCCACAATTATGACGACAAGGATCACAATCCCCGCTGTTGCCCCGGCCTGGGAAATTGCTCCGCCACTTCCGGTCTGGGCATCCGTAACCGCCACGTTAGATGCCTCTGTAAGACAAAATTCAAATATAAACAACTAACGTCCTGCCTGTACATACTTTATGCTAATTTCGTCGTCAGTTTTGTTGCATGTAAGATTACGTTGTAAAATGTATTTATTTCAGTTTCAAAATCATGTTACAAAATACTCCTTCATGTATAGTAATTTTTTTTTCTTTAAACATGTACACTTTTTTATTTGAACTGCAGGATCGGAATTACTTGAAATCATACATATTGAAAGAATCTAACACTGGTTTGAAGTGTTATTTAGTAAAATTATTCGATGTAACATGTTTTCAAATTATTTGAAAATATATACGTTTTCAGTGACACCACGTTTCATACTGTTTGCAGGTTAGCAAATACGGCATTGATATTACGACTTAAGGAAACACAACCAGGTTCCACAAAACAAATCATGAATGTAGGCTGATGTTATTGAAACTTTGTACAAACAATCGTCAATGACCGTGGTCCCAACGCCTTCGACAGAGTAACATTTGACTTTATGTGAATTTTGGATACCTGGGAGCCGTTTCATAAAGAAATATAACCACAACTTTTACGATATCGTAACTTGGAAGGTAAGGTAACCCCAAGTTTTTGAATCATTTTAAAAGGGTTTTATTAGGAGAAAAAAATACCGAAAACAACACTGGACACTAGCTTTGTTTGGGCTTGGGAG
Organism: Mya arenaria; assembly: GCF_026914265.1. Taxonomy (NCBI): domain Eukaryota; kingdom Metazoa; phylum Mollusca; class Bivalvia; order Myida; family Myidae; genus Mya; species Mya arenaria. The sequence goes on along the minus strand of NC_069129.1, from coordinate 23,092,862 downwards.
ATTACAATATATACGTCCGAATTAAGGTAGAACCAAAAATATTAGCATAATATTCATTTTACGGATAATGGGTCCATCTAATCTACGCTCGTATCGTACTACCGCTTTTTGAAGGAGTATTCCTGACTAGTCATACTTTTTCGAAACTACTGGTTGGAGAGCAGAAGCCGGCGGAAAGCAGTAGCCGGCAATCGCTTTTTATTCGTGTTTTTTTTTAAATCTTCTTACAATGGTAAAAAAGAACCGTATCCAAGCAACACCATTTGCATCGAAATCCAACACAAAGCGTACGTTTAAACATTTTATTTACAAAATGTATTGGAAATGTCAAAAAGTTCGCCAACTTTCTCGTGGGGGAGAGAACTTGAATGTTACTGCGCATGCGCAATTGAATAATTTTGCATATCTAATTATAGCACTAGCATTTAGCGACAGTCAAGTGTTGGTTATGAACGATTATTCGTCGATGAATCACAGCAAAATGTATTTTTTTAAAAAGCCCATTGAAATGATATTTTCATATTGCCCGTCAATCGCTTTCAAACAATATTGAGACATATTCAAAATTTTATGTATCCATGGTGTGGTTTTAGACGCGTTGTTAAAGCGAGACTACTCCAGCGCTTGGTTACCAGTATTACTTCCCTGTTCAATAGAGGCGCGTCCTGGGGAAATTATACTTAATAAGCCGATAAATAACGGTTTTATAGTCAAGGAGCGGTACTGAAATAAAACTGTCGGGTACTGCTTCTCATAATCCGTAAATTGGCACTAATTGATTACCCCCTTTGTGGCCCCAATTAGGCACGCGCTTCGTGACAACACAAATTTTAATATTGTAAAGTTAGTAGACCTTGACCCCTAGTTTAATAAAATGTAAGTATTATTTCCGTTACATTTCGATCTACCGAGAAAATCTTCAAAAACATGCAAAAACTGCCGGCTACTACTCTCCAACCAGTAGGAGCTTATTTGAGCATTTTTTTCAACATTTATTTGATTTTATGATTAAAAGATTCAATTAAATTGGTAACCCAGACATAATATTTAACTAAAAATATTAATACAACCCGTTAGTCGTACGCCAGTTCATAAGATGACCTCAAACCTTCAAGGTAATTTATTTCATACTCGAGCGTATAAATAATCAACAAGCTATGCCCTTGCATATGGTACCGACATCATATGGGGTCACTAGGCATACCCATTTGACATAACTACGGATGACGAGATGAAATATCAAGCTTATTTACACGAGGGACCAATGGTATAAAACTGGGCTGGTATTCAATATTGGTCTTAATTGGATCTAAGAACGATGTAGCTAATCGGATTGCGTGATATAAATGACGGACCTACACAGTGAATGGAGTCAATCATGTATGACCATAAGTTGCATATTGAATACAAACCCTGGATAACGTATCCCCAGGTTATCGTATGGTATAAAACTGGGCTGGTATTCAATATTGGTCTTAATTGGATCCAAAAACGATGTAGCTAATCGGATTGCGTGCCATAAATAACGGACCTATACAGTGAATGGAGTCAATCAAGTTTGACCATAAGTTGCATATTGAATACAAACCCTGGATAACGTATCCCCAGGTTATCGTATGGTATAAAACTGGGCTGGTATTCAATATTGGTCTTAATTGGATCCAAAAACGATGTAGCTAATCGGATTGCGTGATATAAATGACGGACCTATACAGTGAATGGAGTCAATCAAGTTTGACCATAAGTTGCATATTGAATACCAACCATTGACAACTTATCCGCAGGTTATTTTTTCGTTAGTGTGCACATTTAAGTAATTTAAACGGTCAACAGACATCATTGGATAATTATTGACCGATCAATAAACAATAGACTAACTTTAACCAAACCAAAGAGTTAACTGGTTGTGCACAATCACACATCTTTTACTTTGCCTCTCTTTCATTTCTTCTTCGTTCTTTCCCATACTATATTATTTGTTTCTACTTCAATACACTTATTTAATTTGGAATAAAGTTGTTTTTTTTCTTTAGTAAAAGTTGTTGCATTTAAAGTCTCTCATTCAATTACCTAAATTTTAAACATTATTTAATATGAGCTTGTGTATTAATATAAATATAACTTCATCACTAATATCTGCCTCAAATGCTAATTGTAATTTATCATACCAGGGAAAGGAACTCTATTAGTTTATTTCTACCGTTCCATCCTGAAATTTGATTATGTATTTGTATTGAAATGTTGATAAATTTTGCTCAATAAAATATATTTAAACCAACCGGTTTTATACAATTGGTTGCTGAATCTCTAAGATGGACACGTGTTACAATAAATTTCTCGTGCCACTCACCTAAGCAGACGTTTGTTTGGTTCCACGTGCCATCTGCGCGGCAAGTTAACATGGTAACGTTTGAGTGTTTTTCAAAGGAACTGCTGCACGAGTATCCGCATTTGCTGTTGATCTTGAAGTCACAGTCCTTTTGAATGGTAACGGATCCAAATGACATGTCGCATTTAACTTCTGAAATGTAAAAACACGCAAAAAATGAATATTAGTTTTCCCATTGCAGTAAAAAGGGATATTTACTCTTTAAAATGCAAAATGATTTATAAAATTTGGTCGACATTACTGTTCAATGTTTTTAACATTTAATTCCATCTTTTGTGTGTCATGTTTGTAACATTTTAAAATGGAAAACAAGTCCAATTGTTAATAACTTTTCTAACCTTGGGCCGATTTTTCTGATATTTGTTAAAGTTAACATCGTTGTTAACGGCATCGACGTTAACTTTTGAAGGTTAACTATTTTATGGCGAGATCATATAAAAACAAACAAAGCTGAATAAGTTGTCCAAAGATCACATGTATGTCCATGTTTTTATTAAGAGCAATAATGATTCAGTTGATAAAACAGTTAACTTAAACAAAGTGCTGATTAATCGGCCCAATATGTAAATTATTATATAACTGGTAAAGTGATAGAAAAAACACTGAAAATTGTGTAAAGTCACATTGTTATTCTAAAAACATTCAAACTTTATCAAAGGTCACGTTTAGTTTTACCTTGACAAGCATTCTGTGGGTGCCATGTAAGGTCTTTTCTACAGATCACCTCATCTAAGTTGGGTAATGCCTTGTATCCGCTGTTACAGGTGTATTTGCAAGGCGTCCCGACCGAGCGGGTGTTACAATTAGTGGTGTTTCCGTATCGTAGTGCATTTTCTGGGCACGTTTTCACTGAAATTTACACCAATGATTGTTAAAGGATTGACAAATACATGCAGGGCCAAAAAAAAAATGGTTTGGTTAGGGTTACATCCTTTTCAAAAACGGGTAGTGAAGGTAGGCTTTTTATTTTTTGCATTTATTTTTTATTAGGCTTTATAAAAGAACATTTGTCATCATTGGAGAATTATGTTAAAGTAATATTATGGCTTTAAAGGTTTTAAACAACATATTAAAACACACACATAAAAGAACAACATTTTTTTTTATTTTTTAACAACTGACTATTAAAACGGCGTGGTCAGCGCCTGTTTCGTAGTTAGGGTCGGGTAATCCAAACCAAATGTATTTTTAGGCCCAGTCGGGACCAGAGTATTTAATACAATTCTTAACCATATCCTCATTTATTTTATTCCATTCAGTTCATTTATCAATATTCCAGGTCCATTTATTCAGATAATTCTTAAAGGGTTTGGGAATATTCTGTCAAATCCAGATATGTTCGTAACGAAAGTAGCTTTATTAGTGGTCAACATTTTCTTTTGTCCAATGAGAAGACATTATTTCACAAGTGTTCCAATGCACTCATTTAGGTAAATCACCAAACCAATTGATTCATACTGATAAATTATAGATAAAAATCAGGTTAGGCGAAATATATCATCGGCCCGGTTAGTGGGTAGTTCACACAATAAAATGTGGAACACTAAACAGTTAAAGGTTGTTAGTATGTATTTGCACAAAACAAATGGTTATGCAACTATGTCGCATCAAACCGTATATTTCTGTAAAAACATACTAACAAACATTGACCGTTGGTACTATCTTGCAATATATCAATGATTTATCACAGTCCTCCGTTTAAAGGCGTTTCAACAAATTTACTATACTGAAAAGGGACATTTCAAGTTAGGATACTTTATTTGAAGAACATTATTTCACACGAACAAACACCATCGTATACCCCCGAATACACTTCTGCGCCATGCTTCGTTGTGTATGAAGTGTAACGGAAGAAAGTATACGTAACTCCGACGTTGTTCCAACGTTAGCATTCCGACGTTGTTCCAAAGTCGGAGTCTGACGTCTAAAAAAACTTTCATTTTCAAATAATATATAGAGGATATTTGTTTATTTCAGTGTAAGATCGTATTTTATTTCACGAGTGTCATAGAAAAACATATTTTCACGAGTGGCGAAGCCACGAGTGAAAATGTAGTTTTTTTATGATCACGAGTGAAATTAAATACGATCTTACACTGGAATAAACAAATTTTCTGTTTCTTTTATGCTTATTTTCGGAGTTTTATTTGTTTTTTTTATTTATTTCTGAATTATCCCCTTTTTTGAAAAGGGTGGGCTTTACGCCGCTACCCGTGGGGCGCCCCTCATGCATAATTATAGCTGTCAACTTTTCTACTTTCGGTTTGCTGAGAAATAGTTCTCTGCTATTCATTCTTATTGCTTAATATTCGCTCGTTTTTTATTGCAAAGCTTTATGAATAGTAAACATGAAGTATTATTAGTGCACTAATGTTCCAAAAAATAATGAAAACACTTTTTATTTTAACCAAATTACTACGCCGCTATTTATAGAATGAAAATTTGGAAGGTCAAATGTGTTAGCAAAACAAATGTGGATACTCATTGGATTTTAACCATTCTTCTTAGTTTAAGACTGCATATACGCGTGTTTTTAAAGTAAGTTAATATTCAGTCATCTTACTGTCAGAGACCAGTCTGTTTCGCTTTAAAATGTTTGTTTTCCGGAAGAGTAAATGCCACGCTAGTTTGTTGACACATTTTGAGATGTGGGTGGGGTAAAAAATATCGGATCTATCTGTAAATTGTTGTGTGAATTCTCCAGGAAGCTCATTTTACGTACCACAACGGTTAACAGTTCAAAATAAATTTGAACGATGCTATAAAATTTTATTTATGTTCAAACAGTTGTTTTTGTCTGTAATTTGTTTGGAATGAAAGCAAATGTTCGAACATTCAGCTTCAAAGATCAGTAAAATGTTTGATAAACGGGATAACCGGTAATAAACGGTAATAAACGGTAAGTTGTTAATTTCCAATTATATATTTATTTAAATTTATAAAATATTTCTTTATTTTTTAAAACATTTTTTTGACATAATTTACTGAAGTCCAGTGTTCTGTTTTGACCAAGGCAAGTACATGTAACAACAAAGGATTTAAAAGTAGTTCTGAAAATTGATATTTTCACTCCTTATTTTGCAGTGAAAATATCAAATTGATATTTTCACTGTTGTTATTTCACTGTTAAACCCCATATTTCATCGTAAAGCATGAAAGAAACGACGTTTAACCAACGTCAATTTCTGACGATGTTACAACGTCTATCTAACGTCAATTGTTTGCTGGGTACTTTGGTCGCCGACGACGATCAGCGAATGATATATTCATTTACATTGCATTCATCAGCGTCGAATAAAAAATAAAGGAATGGGTCGATAGAGGGTAAAATACTTACATATGCAAGGCTGGTCACTTTTAACTACCCACTGTCCGTTCACTCCACACGTGAGTGACGGTAGTTTACTGTTGAGGGTGTACCCGTCCGCGCATGTGTACTTGCACAATTTTCCGGCGCTGACGTCACAGTTAGCGGCTATTTGCGCTAATCCATTCATAAGCGTCATCGGACATTGTGGCACTACATTAAAAATGGAAGAAATTACTTGTAGACAAATGGCACTTGTTATGGATAAGATTGTTCTGCAAGTTTCCGCATGCCACGCCAAGGAGTAACATTATGCGTTATCAGTGTGTGTATACCACGTGATAAATTACGTCATAAATGTAACGTCGGAAGGCAATATTTAGCTTCAAATGAAGTCTTTAAACAAAGATAACTTGACTACTTGTTCACCATTTTAAATGAAACAAATGCAGTCTACGCCGCTTACAACGCCTCGCCTTCGGTCTTGTTCTAGAGTTTGATTGAGAGTTTAGTTTCTTAAAACACTTCGACAAACCTTTTCACAATACGGCCGTCTGATGGAGCGCTGTCAAAACATTATTTGGAAACAGGTTTGTCCAAGTTTTTGAGTTTTGAGCAAACGTATCACCTAATCAAACTCCGTAATGAAACGAAGGCGGGGCTCTCAAAGCGGCAAAGACTGCCCTTTGTTTCATTTAAACTGGTGAAGAAAAAGAAAAGTTATCTTTGTTTTAAGCTATCATTCGAAGCAAAATGTTGCCTTCTGACGTAGCATTTATGATGTAATTTATCACGTGGTTTACATACACTGGTTATTATATCCTTGATATGTAATGCTATGCTTGGGATGAACAGCGCCTAAATAGCGAATGTTTCTATATCATAACAAGGCCAATTTACAGTATCATGCATCATTTTCCTCGTCTAGTTTTTTCCTAGAATGATATTATTAACTCACGTTTACAGAAATTGTTGACATCAATATTCCATTTTCCTGTATTTAGACAAACAGCATGGTCAAACGCAGCTTTGTAGCCATTTGTACATGTGTATTCACATCGGTAGCCAGGGTAACGGTTGCACGTGTTTAATTGGGCATTCGGAACGACTGCTGGACAACGGATTTCTGCAAAAAATAAAGGGAATCATGTAATTTCAAAGATATACAAAATATGATACGTTTTGGAGGGCAGATTCCTGGATTTTAAATTCTACATATAGAGCATGTAAACGCAGTTTTGGTTAAGTTAAACAGTTTATGGATAGCAGTAAAATGTACAAATTGTCTACGCCCTTGTTTTATTTTTAATCATATTAAAGGCATAATAAATGATCATGACTAATACCCAGACTATATTGATGTTCGTTTAAGGAATGAATTGCGGGGTTGATGTCATTATCGGGGTATGAACGCAACTGGGCTGGTCAAAGTGTGTGAAGCCCTAAACTGTGGACTATGCTGTATAATTAACATTAATACACTGTCGTGTCAATAATAACTTTGACATAACACCTTTGGGTGTGCATCGTCTTCCATGGAATCCCAAAGTATGTTGAGGTTGAGGCCTAGGGTACCCCAATAAGATGTGCTATTTTAGTCATGGGCGGTCCACGATTTGATATTTCCTAGAGATCACAACTTAGTCTTGAACGGTCTTCCCCTTGAAGCATAGAATATGCTGCATAAATGAATAAGTAGATTTGAGGGTTCTTACGCTATAATATTTTGTCTAAATTTAGTCTTGAATTGTGCACTTTGGTGTAATATTTACTTATTTATATGGACATGAAACGTTAATTTTATGGCGTCACATTGGGAATGGGACGTCTTCCATGTTAGCCTAAAATATGTTAACACCTAAACAAATGCGCGGTTAAAATAATTCTAAAACTGTGCATTTTGTAATACATACACACGACAGAGCCTTGGAAACTATCCCGGAATACGGTGAAGATGTTTGCCGTTACATAATGTCGTATCCCAGAGAGCAATGCTGATTTGTGATAAATGCATATTTATATACTTGATGTATGCTTATTAATGACAGGCTTTGATAAATTACCGCTTCAAATGGCCACATTCAGGAAAGGATACTAACACATTCATAACTTTACAAAATGTGACCATATTTTTAAATATAATTTATTCAAGACATATATTGTATATATGTAGCATACGTTTATAGACCTTAACATAAAGATAATGCTACTTATCTTGATCTTAAAGTAAACATATTGGATACTCGACAACACAGCTTAACGAAAAGCCCTCTTCTCCCTGTTAAGTAATCACTGTTTTCTCTCCTGCACCCCTTATACCATCCAAAATGTTACCCCTGTGTACCCTCCGTTAATAAGGATGTTCGGTAGCAGTCAATCGTTTGGTCATCATTCGATTGTTCGTCGTAAGATGCGAATCGGGGATCCCAAATTTTTATCTATAAGGCATTGAAGGTAAATTTCGGCAAAATCTGTCCCTAAAAAATATAAAGCTATTGTTTTTGTTAAACAGGTACTATGTAACGACTGTTTCTTATATAGAACTTATTTAAATTCGAAACTGTGCTAGAAACACCCTCAATTTCAAATCTTAAGCTAAGCTTTAAAGCTGCACTCTCACAGATTGAACGCTTTGACAACTTTTTTTTTTTTTGTCTTGATTACGAGATTTCTTTTGAGTAAGTATCTGCAAACCAATGATAAAAGACTGCTGACAAAAGATCAGATCGCAGCTTTATATATTTCCGTCCCAAAATTGATGTTTTATGCATTTTTCTTTAACCGTAAGTAACGGTTTAAGCCATAAACATTAAATTTGGAATGGAACTATGAAGATCTGCGATCTGACTTTTTGTAAGCAGTCTTTAATCACTGGTTAGCAGATATTCACGCAATATTTTCCAATTCCAAGGCAAAAATAAAACAAATGGAAAACGGTAATTCTGTGAGATTGCAGCTTTAAACCTGATGTCTGCAACCCGGTGTTAATCAATCTCCAACGCAGTGTTCTCCATTAACAAGCAGAATAGGTCCCTGCATATGCCTGGAATGCAAATTCCTACCACTCTTGCAATATTCATGGTAATTGAACATAAACTCGTGAATGCCTCGAACATGAGCCATCACAGCATATTGAGGCATAAGGCAATGCTCACGTGTTAATGTACTCAAACCAGACTTTTCCGAATACAATGGTATATTCGAGATTGAAGAGATTCCAAATGCCGACCACCTTAGCATAGTGGCAATAGCCATGATAATTTTAAGCAAACGTGTCAATGCCTAGAACATGAGCCATGAAAGCGTATTATTATTATCTATAGTTCACATTATAGGCCCTGAACCTAGTTTATCACTACACTTTCTGTTAGGGACCCCTTAGTCGAAAATTCGATTTTCGAGCTCTATTTTCGGCTACTCAGTACAACAGCTCCAGCGATATAAATGCATCATAAAGTAAGGCTCGTGGCCTAGTTCATCCATGTACACTTATCGTTATGTCCATATTCAGACACTGTTATGGTGTTAGGTAAAATTTTTGGGTCAGTTTGTCCCTATCCCGCATAGCCTGCCTAAAATTCTAGGGTATTCACATGTGCCATCACCTAGGGCCAGGTCTCGGCTACACAGTGACATAGGTCCCTATGGTCCCCCTTACTCGTTTCTGCGAGAACGAGTCTTACATGTATGGTAGGGGTCAGTAGGGCTTATATTGCCCATATACGCACAATGTTGGGCTAAGGACGGGGCCAGACTAAAATCCTCGTAGTATTAACAGTTTCCCTTGGATACAGTGACATTGGTCCCGTTGCTCGTTTTTAAGGCATCCGCACCATAACAGTGTCTGAATATGGGCCAAATTGGCATTGGGGATCGAGTTCATGTCCCTATCCCGCATAGCCTGCCTAAAATCCTAGGGTATTAACATGTGCCATCACCTAGGGCCAGGTCTCGGCTACACAGTGACATAGGTCCTTATGGTCCCCTTGCTCGTTTCTGCGAGAACGAGTCTTACATGTTTCCTCGAGAATATTGCATGTCCTCTTATTGTATTGATTTTGAATATATATACGCGGTGATATGGTGATACGGTGCTACGGTGCTAACTTCACGCACATACAATATCTGCAGTACCCATACCCCGTGAAGATATCCCTGAGCTCAAGACGCTCACAAGGCTCTACGTTCCAATTCCTTGAAAAACATTGTTGACATTCTCAGTTGAACATTATGAATTTTAAGATTTGATTTTTTTTTTCATGAAAACTGGTGTGAACGCTAGTTTCAAAGTACAACTGTTGAAGGTTTTGAAATCTGAGTGTTTGAGTTTCATGAAGCCTAGATTTTTTCAGGGATGAAGCCTATGGTTCGTTTATGAAATCTTGAGATCCCTTCTAGAAAACTTATAGATTTTCAAAATTTTCGATACAAATTTTGTTCAGACCATGAAATTGCAATTCAGAGTTGCATTATTTTTGTACATATGGCTTATGAGTGTCAGTTTGATCTTGAACTAAGGCGAAGCTGAATGCTTTCATACCAAACAAATAACAGAGGAAAACAACTGTTCGAGCATAAATATATTTTTATATCATCGTTCTTATGTATTTAGAACTGTTTGTTGTTGTAATACTTAATACGAGCTTCCCGGAAAATTCACCCCAACAATTTACTGATTATTTTTTACCCCACCCACGCCTCAAAATTTGTCAACAAACAAGCGTGGTCCTCATCATTACCTGGAAATCGAGCTGTCTTCAAGCAAAACAGACTGGTCTCTGACAGACAGATGACTGAAAATCCATGTGTAATGAAACACACTCTAACACTAAGAAAAATGTTTTATATCCAATGATTATCCGCAATTCTTTTGCTAACACATTCAACCTTTTAAATTTTCATTCAATAAATGGCGGAGTAGTAATTTGGTTATGTATTCATGCTCCGCTTAAAATAAAGGTGTTTTCATTAAACATTTTGGAACATATGTGCACTCGTAAAACTTCATTGATTACTGGTCATAAAACCTTAGCACTAAAAACGAGCGAATAATTAACTATAAAAAAGAATATAAGAGAACTTTTTCTCAACATACCGGAAATAGAAAATTGACAGCTACGTATTTTATTTCACTCGTGATCAAAGAAAACCTATTTTTTCACTTGTGGCTTTCCCACTCGTTAAAATATGTATTTCTATTACACTTGTGAAATAAAATGCACTAAATTAAACAAATATCCTCTTTTAATCTGGTAAATTTTGGTTTCAATAATGACAATGGATTTATACAACAAGAGGCCCAAGAGGGACTATGCTCTACTGGCATGGCTCTCGTGGTCATTTTCAGTCCAGAGCATGTCCGTATGAGTAATGGGCAACAAATATATAGTTCACTTTTTGTGTTTGGGTTAGCTGAAAACGCTGTCCGTTCAACATCTGAGGACAGAAGTGTTGTAAGCAGATTAGTTGCATGAACTATTTTAATATGGGCCAAGTTAAGGTAATCTGATGGTAAACAAATATGCTTTCAAAACTGTACTCATGGTCAAAATTTCATTGCTGTAGCTTTAATAATTAAAAAGTAAGTTAAAAGGTTTTCCTAGACGGTCATCATATGATACTCCACAACAAATCTCAAAGGTATGGGCCTCGTGGTTTGAAACAAGAATATTTTGAAAATATTTTTTACATAAGTCTCTAGGAAACTTGTGACCCCCAGGGCTAGTGCCAATTTTGACCCAAGGGGCATTATTTGAACAACCATGGTAGTGGACTTCTAAATTAAGCCTTGTTCAAAATAGCAAGGATCTGCATAGCTGTTCAGCCAAAAAGGTTTTTAACATTTCCCAATTTAAATATACCAAACCTGTGAACCCAGGGGCGTGGCCAATAATGACCCCAGGGGAATAATTTGAACAAACATTCACAAGCAATTGTGACTTGACATTTAAAATTAGCGAAAAATAGACTTCGCTCATGTAGACTTGGCTAAACATAGACTTTGCTAAAAATAGCATTTTTTTACTTTTAAGACCCATAATCTAGGCATGCATGGGCGGATCTGGCTAGTTTTCAATAGGAATCGAGTTTTAATAAATATCTAAATACTGTACAAGTTTCATCGAGATAAAATCAGAAATGAAGACTGTATCGCGTTCACAAGCAATTGTTTACTGACGCACTGATTTTTTTATACTTTCAAGGCCCATAATCTAGACATGCATGGGCGGATCTGGCTGGTTTTCAAAAAAACACGAGCACTAATAGATATCTAAATACTGTACAAGTTTCATCGAGATACAATCAAAACTGAAGACTGTACCGCGTTCACAAGCAATTTTTACCGACGCACATACTAGTACACATTACCATCACATAAGCTCTTCTGGCCTTTGGCCAGTAGAACTGAAAATGATAAATGCCTAATTTCAAAACAGATTAAGCATTCTTTTAGTTTTGATTTACAAATGATAGAGCCCTACATTAATAAAGTGCTTAAAATCATGGTTCGTTTTGACAACTTTTCAAAAATTCCAAAGTTTTGACTTTGCATTTTCACTATAGTGAATTCGCGTTTTAGCTATGTATCTACCTAAGCGCATTTGCGTTTAAGCGATGTAGTTTTTTCACACTTAGTACCCCCTTGTAGTATAATTTTTATTGATTTTAGAACGATTAAACTGAATCACAAAATTAAGCACAACAAGTGACGATGTACATATATTTTAGGGTGACGAACTTTTTTGACAACTCGCCTTGAGTTTTTTTTAAGAAGGATACACAAAAATATGCCTGATACTGAATTGAAATCAATAAATACAACAAATATTCATATTGGTTTATTATCATTTATTTCCACTAGAAAAGCATTTGATTTAAACAAGATCCATAGGTTCATTGTCCTTGTCCAACATATCAACTCTCATCGATTCGATTTGTTGGGGGGAGGTATTGCTGAAGTCTATTTTTTCACAATGTTATCCATCTCACAGTTTTTCCACTTTTCTTTTCTTTCCAGCATTGGACTTGGAATCGTTCAAATCCATCTGCGGTGTGAACAATTCATAAACATTTATGAACATTTCCTTGTCCAACACTCATGGATTCGGTTTGTTGCGGGGGATTCGGTTTGTTGCGGGTTGGTATGTTTCCATTACAAGTGTTGGTATGTGTCCAATACCAGTGTTGGTATGTGTCCAATATGGTGTTGGTATGTTTCCATTACAAGTGTAGGTGTGTGTCCAATACAAGTGTAGGTGTGTGTCCAATACAAGTGTTTGGTATGTTTCCATTACAAGTGTTGGTATGTGTCCAATACCAGTGTTGGTATGTGTCCAATACAAGTGTAGGTGTGTGTCCAATACAAGTGTAGGTGTGTGTCCAATACAAGTGTTGGTATGTGTCCAATACAAGTGTAGGTATGTATCCAATAAAAGTGTAGGTGTGTGTCCAATACAAGTGTAGGTATGTGTCCAATACAAGTGTAGGTATGTTTCCAATAAAAGTGTAGGTATGTGTCCAATACAAGTGTAGGTATGTGTCCAATACAAGTGTAGGTATGTGTCCAATACAAGTGTAGGTATGTGTCCAATACAAGTGTAGGTATGTGTCCAATACAAGTGTAGGTATGTGTCCAATACAAGTGTAGGTATGTGTCCAATACAAGTGTAGATATGTATCCAATAAAAGTGTAGGTATGTGTCCAATACAAGTGTAGGTATGTGTCCAATACAAGTGTAGGTATGTATCCAATGCAAGTGTAGGTATGTGTCCAATACAAGTGTAGGTATGTGTCCAATACAAGTGTAGGTATGTGTCCAATACAAGTGTAGGTATGTATCCAATAAAAGTGTAGGTGTGTGTCCAATACAAGTGTAGGTGTGTGTCCAATACAAGTGTAGGTGTGTTTCCAATACAAGTTCCTCGTACATCATTGTGTATTTACACATTCCTCGTACATCAGTGTGTATTTACAAATTCCTCGTTCATCAGAGTGTATGTAAACTTTCCTGGTACATAAGTGTGTATGTGCACATTCCTCGTACAACAGTGTGGATGTGCACATTCCTCGTACATCAGTGTGTATGTACACATTCCTCGTACATCAGTGTGTATGTGCACATTCCTGGTACATCAGTGTGTATGTGCACATTCCTGGTACATCAGTGTGTATGTGCACATTCCTGGTACATCAGTGTGCATGTGCACATTCCTGGTACATCAGTGTGTATGTGCACATTCCTGGTACATCAGTGTGTATGTGCACATTCCTGGTACATCAGTGTGTATGTGCACATTCCTGGTACATCAGTGTGTATGTGCACATTCCTGGTACATCAGTGTGCATGTGCACATTTTTGGTACATCAGTGTGCATGTGCACATTCCTCGTACATCAGTGTGTATGTGCACATTCCTGGTACAACAGTGTGGATGTGCACATTCCTGGTACATCAGTGTGTATGTGCACATTCCTGGTACATCAGTGTGTATGTGCACATTCCTGGTACATCAGTGTGTATGTGCACATTCCTGGTACATCAGTGTGTATGTGCTCATTCCTCGTACATCCGTGTGTATGTGCACATTCCTCGTACATCAGTGTGGATGTGCACATTCCTGGTACATCAGTGTGCATGTGCACATTCCTCGGTCATCAGTGTGTTTGTGCACATTCCTGGTACATCAGTGTGTATGTGCACATTCCTCGTACATCAGTGTGTATGTGCACATTCCTCGTACATCAGTGTATATGTGCACATTCCTGGTACATCAGTGTGTATGTTCACATTCCTGGTACATCAGTGTGTATGTGCACATTCCTCGTACATCAGTGTGTATGTGCACATTCCTCGTACATCAGTGTGTATGTGCACATTCCTGGTACATCAGTGTGTATGTGCACATTCCTGGTACATCAGTGTGTATGTGCACATTCCTGGTACATCAGTGTGTATGTGCACATTCCTGGTACAACAGTGTGGATGTGCACATTCCTGGTACATCAGTGTGCATGTGCACATTCCTCGTACATCAATGTGTATGTGCACATTCCTGGTACATCCGTGTGTATGTGCACATTCCTCGTACATCAGTGTGGATGTGCACATTCCTGGTACATCAGTGTGCATGTGCACATTCCTGGTACAACAGTGTGGATGTGCACATTCCTCGTACATCCGTGTGTATGTGCACATTCCTCGTACATCAGTGTGTATATACACATTCCTCGTACATCAGTGTGTATGTGCACATTCCTCGTACATCAGTATGTATATACACATTCCTCGTACATCAGTGCGTATGTTCACATTCCTCGTACATCAGTGTCATGTGCACATTCCTCGTACATCAGTGTGTATATACACATTCCTCGTACATTAATGTACATGTACGAATTCCTCGTACATCTTTATACTGTTTTCGAACATCAGTATTAATGTACAGTTTTGTACATATTTTTCGTATTAAAGTATGCATATTCAGATATTTCATATCCCTGTATGCATTTTCGCGCACCTCTAATGTCAGTATCCATGTACATACATCGTACATCAGTTTGCATAAATACACTTGTAATATGTTAGTAAGCATGTACGACTATCTCGTTTGTCAGTATGCATGAACAGATCTATCGTGTATATGTATGCAGGTACGCATATCTCGTATGGATGTATTCAAATACGCATATCTCGTATGCCTGTTTGCAAATACACATATCTCGTATGCCTTTGTGCAAATACACATACCTCGTATGCCTGTATGGAAGTACCCATATCTCGTATGCCTGTATGCAAGAACATATATCTCGTATATCAGTATGCTTGAACATATATCTCGTATGTCAGTATGCTTGAACATATATCTCGTATGTCAGTATGCTTGCACTTATATCTCGTATGTCAGTATGCTTGAGCATATATCTCGTATGTTAGTATGCTTGAACATATATCTCGTATGTCAGTATGCTTGAACTTATATCTCGTATGTCAGTATGCTTGAACATATAATCTCGTATGTCAGTATACTTGAACATATATCTCGTATGTCAGTATGCTTGAACATATATCTCGTATGTCAGTATGCTTGAACATATATTTTGTATGTCAGTATGCTTGTACGTATAGCTCGTGTGTCAATAAGCATGTACGTATATCTCGAATTTCGGTATGCACGTGTTAATATCTCATTCGTGAGTATGCATATTCGTTTTTATCTCGTTTTCCAGTACGCCTGGTCGAACAATCTGAAGTCCCCTAAAACAAGCTAACCTTATAAGTTTGGTGTTGGTATACGTCGATGTAATTTAGTCCTTTTAAAGGGATTGGGAATATTAAAGGGACATTGTTTTCAAAAACAGTTTTTTGGTTAAGAGGGAAGATAATAAATCTTGTTATGCTTAAAATTTTCACGAGTTTTAGGCCCGGTCATTCTTAGTTCGAGTCTGATAGTTTAAAACAAAGTAGAAAGTTCAGTAAGAAGATCCTTTATTAATATAATAACGATAGAAAATATAACATTTTTATTTGATATAGATATTTTAAAATATTTAAAAATCTTTTAAAAGATCAGTCGTTACACATACACACTAAATCACATATTCATTAACATATCAGAGGATTTCATATTGCATAGGGACTATATGATTATTCTGCTTAAGTATAATTGCAATTAATAATTGCGAAAATAAACACAGTAAAACATACCAATAATAAGTCTACTAACATCACGCAACTGCTTTATACACAGTTTTGTATCACTTCGTAACATGTCGACGCAGCTGTCAATACAATGATACCAAATATCGGTACCGGTATATATATACTTTTATACATTCTGCTCTCAACTAATCATGTCTAAGAATCATGGCAACGTCTTCGCGTTAATGAATGGAATTAAAACATGTGTGAAGATTGGCTCCGTCGCTTTTAATGCCAACAATCTCTCACTTCACTTACACAAACGTCAAATGAAAAACATATAACAACATCATCAAGTTTATATTAACATAATAGGTCAATGATATGTATAACATTCAATCAAGTACAATCGAACCCCATTGGCTCGAATTCGCTTTGCTCGATTTCCCCGTTGGCTCGAACTGGATGTAAAGGATCGAGAAAACAAATTTACCGAATAAAAACATTCCCGCGGCTGGCTCGAACTTCTCGAGACTCGAAGCAATTCGCCGGTCCATTGAACTTCGAGCGAACGGGATTCGACTGCATGCGTACACTGTTAATAACAAAACACATAAAACGTGGAGAAATCTGGTAACTGTTGTAAAGTCAGCTAATGCAACTTCTGCTGTTCCTTGAACCAAGAGTCTTTGGTAAGAACGCTGTCGTCACCATCCATGGTGATATCGATCTGCGCTGTTTCCGCCAGTTGTTCGCTTCCTGGTTGGTTATTATGGTACATCGGGTTAACGAAGCCATCGTCTTTGGCACCACCACTGCCAGGTGAATTGGGGAGGCGATCAAATCTGAAAAGTAAATATAATTAACAATAATCTTATCACGTTATTAGACGGGCAGGACCATGTGTTTTAGGGTCAGCTATCGAAAGAAATAATTTAGTTTTTGTTTAGTTTAGAGTTATTTATTCAAAGCTGCACTCTCACAGATTTACCCTTTTGACGACTTTTAAATGTTTTGTCTTGGAATGAGCAATTTTTACGTAAATATCTGCAAACCAATAGTAAAAGATTGCTGATTAAAGATGAGATCGCAGATTTTCATATTTCCGTTCGAAAATTAATGTTTTTATGGCTTAAACCTAACGGTTTAAGAAAAAAATCAAAAATATCAATTTTTGAACTTAAATATAAAATCTTTTGCGATCTCATTTTTTGTCAGCAATCTTATATAACTGGTTTCCATGGATTTTCGCAAAAATTGGCTCGTTCCAAGACAAAACATAAAAAAGTTGTCAAAACGTTCAATCTGTGAGAGTGCAGCTTTAACAACGATTGCGAAACAAGTTACAACACCATTATATTTATCACTCTCTTTGACACGATTTTACGCGAGACGGTGGTCTTGTGTTGTGGGGGAAACCGGAGTACCCGAGAAAAAACACTTGTCCGGCTTGGTGACCACGAAACAAACTCACATGCGAGAAACAAGAAATAATTTCGTGTGAAATGCTAAAGAAAATGTTTGTTTAATGATAAACATTATCAAAAGTTCAATATGATTTTTTTTTTGGTTAGTCATCATTGAAAATTGCAACAAAGTATGCTCTATTTCTCCGAAAAGCGTTAAAAACGCATTTGAAATTTGAATTATTTTAAGATTATATTCACAGAACAGAGACTGTTTGCCAGTTGGTGGTTGTTTATAAAAGTAAGTAAAACAAACTCTAATTGAACAATTATATTTAAAAGAATCCCTTCTCCCTCCTTTGTTGTCATGTTTGGTTACTTCGAGATAAAAGTTGCAGTAATTGCATGGCGACTGGTCAATTGGCTCGACACAGTTGAATTAAAATATTTCAGTATTGTACTTCGTATTTCACCTAGTTCCATGTTTTTATTTTTCGGTTAACGAATTAATTTGTGTGCCGTATTCGGCTTATACCGTCGAAACTCGCTATGTCGATCTCTGTTATCTCGATTTTCTGGTTTTGTCGAAAAATAACGGAACGTGTTGGACATAGTAAAACATATATTCCGGTTATATCGATATTTCGTTATCTCGAAGTCTTTTGTGAGGTCCCAACGACTTTAACATAGCGAATTTTAACTGTATTTTTAAAAAACGTTTGCTGAAAAAGCAAGAATTGAAATACATACTTGACTGGCTGCATCTGGCTAGCATCCACGGTTGAGTATGTGTGGTCGTCTACGCCGTTACCTCGCCGATCGGGGGTGGGCGTGGCGCTTGGTGTTGCCCGGTAACCCGGATTCTCTATGGCCACGTCACCTTTGTTATGGAATGATGCCGTGGAGTATGGGACTTCCGAAGACTTCCTCCTAAAGCAAACAGGATTAGGGGTCAGAAAAAAGTACAAAAGGGGACTTTTTGATTCAGCAATGGACCATGAATTTTAGACACTAAAAATCATAGAACTTGGTTTTCGGCTATGAACTTCTTTTTAAAAAATCTTGCATTTCGACTTATCGATAATCATATCTTATGGTTATACGACTAGACCCTAAGCAGAGCTTTTGAAAGAGTGTCTTCTTACGGTTGTATACGGACCGTGCACGAGAATTTTGAGTAATCCCACTAGCCGATACATTGTATTTAGAAAGGCCATGATAATAATCTAATGTTTATCTTTCGGAAAAATATTTCTATTTATCTATTTTTAAATCTATATTTATTTATTTATTTATTCATTTATTTATTTATTTATTTATTTATTTATTTATTTATTTATTTATTTATTTATTTATTTATTTATTTATTAATACATTTATTTGCTCACTTATATATGCAATACATTTATCGTCGCATAAGTCAAATACAGTTACTCTTTTACAGAAAATCTCGTACTGTATCTATTACAAATACCATATATTTACAATGTAGTAAAATTAAATGAAAACAACGTGCTGGATTGAACAAACGCCTCTTTCGTTCAGATAAAGTGATTGCTATGAAATCATGGAGATATCTAGGACAAATACTTGTGTTCTTGGCACACGTGTATTGCCTCACAGACTCTAAATGAGAGACGAGAGACGCCCAGCGTGACAAAACCAACGAAGGCCGACTGCACATACATTCACACTATCCTTATTAATACAAAGAGCTTCCAAATAGTCAGTTAAAGTGACACTCTTATTCAAAATCAATACATACACATGTATAACAAACATCAATTTTAACTGATATATATTTAACTACTTACTAAATAATGCATTTATGAAAAATATTAATTTCTGATAACAAGATTGTAACCGTGTATTCAAAAGCAGAAAACGCAAAAATATTAAATGATTGGTGAATGCTAAAAGATTTACTGTGGTCTACTGTAGTCTCATAAGGTAGAAATACAGTGTTTTATGCTCATTTTTCAAATTAAACTCGGTATCCTTCATAAGAACCATTGTTTTCAACATTTATTCATCCTTTTAGGAATATTTAAACAATATTATTAATTGTAGTAAATCTTATCTGGGAGTAAGAGTGCATCTTTAACCAAACGATGACTTGGGATGAATTGGTTATCAGTCTAAATGTAAAGTCACAATTTCTAACAACTTTAAAATATTAATGATTTGTAGAAATGTTTCGTTTTTTTATTATTAGATTAAAAGTATCGTCCAACAAAATTTTATTTCTTGTACAATGCCATACGTTCGGAAAAAAACCCAAAGCATAGGACCAGCTACAAGGGTAAAATTTAACGGAATGATCGTTTCTTCGATGAAACTGACAGAATTCTCGACATTCGGAATACCTCGGCCATTTTCCATCGAAAATATCCTCGGATGTATAAAAGCGGTTTACAATGTCAGAAATCTTAATATTTAACTACGCTGCAAGAAGATCGCGTAGTAATTTCAATTAGGCAGTTAAAATTAATAACTTGACTCTTGGAAATCTGAATCATTCATGCAATAATTCACATCACTGGCAATCAAGAATTTCACTTTAATGGCAAAATCAGCAAAAATACATGTTATTGGTCAATTAATTAAAACTTTTAAACGTTAAAATGCTTAAATTAATTTATACTTTTATTAAAAGTAAACGAACCCCTTCTACTAATGTACAGGCATACATCCGAGGTTGATTTCGATAAAAAATGGCCGAGGAGTTCCGAATAAGTTTTTCAAATATGGAATCACCTAGCGTTTATTACATGTGCCTAGTAGTGCCTCAAACGTCTAAGACGATGACAAGATGTGGCGCAAAGGCATGCTCAATCCACATATACAGTCAAAAATCGCTATGTCGAAGTCGTTGAGACCTCGGGAAATATTTCGAGATAACGAACATTCGATATAACCGAAATACAAAACATATCTAACTAAACGCAACACATTTTTAAAGAAAATTCGACATAACCATAACAGAGTTCGACATAGCGAGTTCGACTGTAGTTTACGTTTGACTAAAGGATAAGCTAACTCTAAAGCACCATTCAATTGTAACAACGGCCCCTAAGGTCCGGGGGTACACCGGTGATAGCCGGGGAAATGGGCCGTGTTTTTACCTTCCCAATGGCCCGCAGTGCCGGGTGAATGCGATGGTTTTATGTGCCTTACTTAGGGTCCCTGGGGTGCGGGGGCATTTGGCGGTTATTTTACCATTAGTTCGTTCCCGCAGGGCGTGGGTTTTACCCGGGCTTGGCTGGACCGAGAGTCAAAGTCCCGGCTATTCCCCAGACCTGGAGGGGCCGTGGTTACAATTGACTGGTGTATAACCCTTTTAAAAATACTTTACACAGTTGAAAACACGCTAGGTATAAATATATAGAAAATTCTACAAACGTTTTCGTTACATTTTTTTACCCGTGATAAACAAAGTGTGAACTATATGCTACGTGTACATGTATGTGCCCTGCATACCTAACACATTACTTACTTTCGAAAGAAGACAAAGGCTATAACCAACACTAGTGCCACAATTATGACGACAAGGATCACAATCCCCGCTGTTGCCCCGGCCTGGGAAATTGCTCCGCCACTTCCGGTCTGGGCATCCGTAACCGCCACGTTAGATGCCTCTGTAAGACAAAATTCAAATATAAACAACTAACGTCCTGCCTGTACATACTTTATGCTAATTTCGTCGTCAGTTTTGTTGCATGTAAGATTACGTTGTAAAATGTATTTATTTCAGTTTCAAAATCATGTTACAAAATACTCCTTCATGTATAGTATTTTTTTTTTCTTTAAACATGTACACTTTTTTTATTTGAACTGCAGGATCGGAATTACTTGAAATCATACATATTGAAAGAATCTAACACTGGTTTGAAGTGTTATTTAGTAAAATTATTCGATGTAACATGTTTTCAAATTATTTGAAAATATATACGTTTTCAGTGACACCACGTTTCATACTGTTTGCAGGTTAGCAAATACGGCATTGATATTACGACTTAAGGAAACACAACCAGGTTCCACAAAACAAATCATGAATGTAGGCTGATGTTATTGAAACTTTGTACAAACAATCGTCAATGACCGTGGTCCCAACGCCTTCGACAGAGTAACATTTGACTTTATGTGAATTTTGGATACCTGGGAGCCGTTTCATAAAGAAATATAACCACAACTTTTACGATATCGTAACTTGGAAGGTAAGGTAACCCCAAGTTTTTGAATCATTTTAAAAGGGTTTTATTAGGAGAAAAAAATACCGAAAACAACACTGGACACTAGCTTTGTTTGGGCTTGGGAGATTACAATATATACGTCCGAATTAAGGTAGAACCAAAAATATTAGCATAATATTCATTTTACGGATAATGGGTCCATCTAATCTACGCTCGTATCGTACTACCGCTTTTGAAGGAGTATTCCTGACTAGTCATACTTTTTCGAAACTACTGGTTGGAGAGCAGAAGCCGGCGGAAAGCAGTAGCCGGCAATCGCTTTTTATTCGTGTTTTTTTTTAAATCTTCTTACAATGGTAAAAAAGAACCGTATCCAAGCAACACCATTTGCATCGAATCCAACACAAAGCGTACGTTTAAACATTTTATTTACAAAATGTATTGGAAATGTCAAAAAGTTCGCCAACTTTCTCGTGGGGGAGGAGAACTTGAATGTTACTGCGCATGCGCAATTGAATAATTTTGCATATCTAATTATAGCACTAGCATTTAGCGACAGTCAAGTGTTGGTTATGAACGATTATTCGTCGATGAATCACAGCAAAATGTATTTTTTTAAAAAGCCCATTGAAATGATATTTTCATATTGCCCGTCAATCGCTTTCAAACAATATTGAGACATATTCAAAATTTTATGTATCCATGGTGTGGTTTTAGACGCGTTGTTAAAGCGAGACTACTCCAGCGCTTGGTTACCAGTATTACTTCCCTGTTCAATAGAGGCGCGTCCTGGGGAAATTATACTTAATAAGCCGATAAATAACGGTTTTATAGTCAAGGAGCGGTACTGAAATAAAACTGTCGGGTACTGCTTCTCATAATCCGTAAATTGGCACTAATTGATTACCCCCTTTGTGGCCCCAATTAGGCACGCGCTTCGTGACAACACAAATTTTAATATTGTAAAGTTAGTAGACCTTGACCCCTAGTTTAATAAAATGTAAGTATTATTTCCGTTACATTTCGATCTACCGAGAAAATCTTCAAAAACATGCAAAAACTGCCGGCTACTACTCTCCAACCAGTAGGAGCTTATTTGAGCATTTTTTTCAACATTTATTTGATTTTATGATTAAAAGATTCAATTAAATTGGTAACCCAGACATAATATTTAACTAAAAATATTAATACAACCCGTTAGTCGTACGCCAGTTCATAAGATGACCTCAAACCTTCAAGGTAATTTATTTCATACTCGAGCGTATAAATAATCAACAAGCTATGCCCTTGCATATGGTACCGACATCATATGGGGTCACTAGGCATACCCATTTGACATAACTACGGATGACGAGATGAAATATCAAGCTTATTTACACGAGGGACCAATGGTATAAAACTGGGCTGGTATTCAATATTGGTCTTAATTGGATCTAAGAACGATGTAGCTAATCGGATTGCGTGATATAAATGACGGACCTACACAGTGAATGGAGTCAATCATGTATGACCATAAGTTGCATATTGAATACAAACCCTGGATAACGTATCCCCAGGTTATCGTATGGTATAAAACTGGGCTGGTATTCAATATTGGTCTTAATTGGATCCAAAAAACGATGTAGCTAATCGGATTGCGTGCCATAAATAACGGACCTATACAGTGAATGGAGTCAATCAAGTTTGACCATAAGTTGCATATTGAATACAAACCCTGGATAACGTATCCCCAGGTTATCGTATGGTATAAAACTGGGCTGGTATTCAATATTGGTCTTAATTGGATCCAAAAACGATGTAGCTAATCGGATTGCGTGATATAAATGACGGACCTATACAGTGAATGGAGTCAATCAAGTTTGACCATAAGTTGCATATTGAATACCAACCATTGACAACTTATCCGCAGGTTATTTTTTCGTTAGTGTGCACATTTAAGTAATTTAAACGGTCAACAGACATCATTGGATAATTATTGACCGATCAATAAACAATAGACTAACTTTAACCAAACCAAAGAGTTAACTGGTTGTGCACAATCACACATCTTTTACTTTGCCTCTCTTTCATTTCTTCTTCGTTCTTTCCCATACTATATTATTTGTTTCTACTTCAATACACTTATTTAATTTGGAATAAAGTTGTTTTTTTTCTTTAGTAAAAGTTGTTGCATTTAAAGTCTCTCATTCAATTACCTAAATTTTAAACATTATTTAATATGAGCTTGTGTATTAATATAAATATAACTTCATCACTAATATCTGCCTCAAATGCTAATTGTAATTTATCATACCAGGGAAAGGAACTCTATTAGTTTATTTCTACCGTTCCATCCTGAATTTGATTATGTATTTGTATTGAAATGTTGATAAATTTTGCTCAATAAAATATATTTAAACCAACCGGTTTTATACAATTGGTTGCTGAATCTCTAAGATGGACACGTGTTACAATAAATTTCTCGTGCCACTCACCTAAGCAGACGTTTGTTTGGTTCCACGTGCCATCTGCGCGGCAAGTTAACATGGTAACGTTTGAGTGTTTTTCAAAGGAACTGCTGCACGAGTATCCGCATTTGCTGTTGATCTTGAAGTCACAGTCCTTTTGAATGGTAACGGATCCAAATGACATGTCGCATTTAACTTCTGAAATGTAAAAACACGCAAAAAATGAATATTAGTTTTCCCATTGCAGTAAAAAGGGATATTTACTCTTTAAAATGCAAAATGATTTATAAAATTTGGTCGACATTACTGTTCAATGTTTTTAACATTTAATTCCATCTTTTGTGTGTCATGTTTGTAACATTTTAAAATGGAAAACAAGTCCAATTGTTAATAACTTTTCTAACCTTGGGCCGATTTTTCTGATATTTGTTAAAGTTAACATCGTTGTTAACGGCATCGACGTTAACTTTTGAAGGTTAACTATTTTATGGCGAGATCATATAAAAACAAACAAAGCTGAATAAGTTGTCCAAAGATCACATGTATGTCCATGTTTTTATTAAGAGCAATAATGATTCAGTTGATAAAACAGTTAACTTAAACAAAGTGCTGATTAATCGGCCCAATATGTAAATTATTATATAACTGGTAAAGTGATAGAAAAAACACTGAAAATTGTGTAAAGTCACATTGTTATTCTAAAAACATTCAAACTTTATCAAAGGTCACGTTTAGTTTTACCTTGACAAGCATTCTGTGGGTGCCATGTAAGGTCTTTTCTACAGATCACCTCATCTAAGTTGGGTAATGCCTTGTATCCGCTGTTACAGGTGTATTTGCAAGGCGTCCCGACCGAGCGGGTGTTACAATTAGTGGTGTTTCCGTATCGTAGTGCATTTTCTGGGCACGTTTTCACTGAAATTTACACCAATGATTGTTAAAGGATTGACAAATACATGCAGGGCCAAAAAAAAAATGGTTTGGTTAGGGTTACATCCTTTTCAAAAACGGGTAGTGAAGGTAGGCTTTTTATTTTTTGCATTTATTTTTTATTAGGCTTTATAAAAGAACATTTGTCATCATTGGAGAATTATGTTAAAGTAATATTATGGCTTTAAAGGTTTTAAACAACATATTAAAACACACACATAAAAGAACAACATTTTTTTTATTTTTTAACAACTGACTATTAAAACGGCGTGGTCAGCGCCTGTTTCGTAGTTAGGGTCGGGTAATCCAAACCAAATGTATTTTTAGGCCCAGTCGGGACCAGAGTATTTAATACAATTCTTAACCATATCCTCATTTATTTTATTCCATTCAGTTCATTTATCAATATTCCAGGTCCATTTATTCAGATAATTCTTAAAGGGTTTGGGAATATTCTGTCAAATCCAGATATGTTCGTAACGAAAGTAGCTTTATTAGTGGTCAACATTTTCTTTTGTCCAATGAGAAGACATTATTTCACAAGTGTTCCAATGCACTCATTTAGGTAAATCACCAAACCAATTGATTCATACTGATAAATTATAGATAAAAATCAGGTTAGGCGAAATATATCATCGGCCCGGTTAGTGGGTAGTTCACACAATAAAATGTGGAACACTAAACAGTTAAAGGTTGTTAGTATGTATTTGCACAAAACAAATGGTTATGCAACTATGTCGCATCAAACCGTATATTTCTGTAAAAACATACTAACAAACATTGACCGTTGGTACTATCTTGCAATATATCAATGATTTATCACAGTCCTCCGTTTAAAGGCGTTTCAACAAATTTACTATACTGAAAAGGGACATTTCAAGTTAGGATACTTTATTTGAAGAACATTATTTCACACGAACAAACACCATCGTATACCCCCGAATACACTTCTGCGCCATGCTTCGTTGTGTATGAAGTGTAACGGAAGAAAGTATACGTAACTCCGACGTTGTTCCAACGTTAGCATTCCGACGTTGTTCCAAAGTCGGAGTCTGACGTCTAAAAAAAACTTTCATTTTCAAATAATATATAGAGGATATTTGTTTATTTCAGTGTAAGATCGTATTTTATTTCACGAGTGTCATAGAAAAACATATTTTCACGAGTGGCGAAGCCACGAGTGAAAATGTAGTTTTTTTATGATCACGAGTGAAATTAAATACGATCTTACACTGGAATAAACAAATTTTCTGTTTCTTTTATGCTTATTTTCGGAGTTTTATTTGTTTTTTTTATTTATTTCTGAATTATCCCCTTTTTTGAAAAGGGTGGGCTTTACGCCGCTACCCGTGGGGCGCCCCTCATGCATAATTATAGCTGTCAACTTTTCTACTTTCGGTTTGCTGAGAAATAGTTCTCTGCTATTCATTCTTATTGCTTAATATTCGCTCGTTTTTTATTGCAAAGCTTTATGAATAGTAAACATGAAGTATTATTAGTGCACTAATGTTCCAAAAAATAATGAAAACACTTTTTATTTTAACCAAATTACTACGCCGCTATTTATAGAATGAAAATTTGGAAGGTCAAATGTGTTAGCAAAACAAATGTGGATACTCATTGGATTTTAACCATTCTTCTTAGTTTAAGACTGCATATACGCGTGTTTTTAAAGTAAGTTAATATTCAGTCATCTTACTGTCAGAGACCAGTCTGTTTTCGCTTTAAAATGTTTGTTTTCCGGAAGAGTAAATGCCACGCTAGTTTGTTGACACATTTTGAGATGTGGGTGGGGTAAAAAATATCGGATCTATCTGTAAATTGTTGTGTGAATTCTCCAGGAAGCTCATTTTACGTACCACAACGGTTAACAGTTCAAAATAAATTTGAACGATGCTATAAAATTTTATTTATGTTCAAACAGTTGTTTTTGTCTGTAATTTGTTTGGAATGAAAGCAAATGTTCGAACATTCAGCTTCAAAGATCAGTAAAATGTTTGATAAACGGGATAACCGGTAATAAACGGTAATAAACGGTAAGTTGTTAATTTCCAATTATATATTTATTTAAATTTATAAAATATTTCTTTATTTTTTAAAACATTTTTTTGACATAATTTACTGAAGTCCAGTGTTCTGTTTTGACCAAGGCAAGTACATGTAACAACAAAGGATTTAAAAGTAGTTCTGAAAATTGATATTTTCACTCCTTATTTTGCAGTGAAAATATCAAATTGATATTTTCACTGTTGTTATTTCACTGTTAAACCCCATATTTCATCGTAAAGCATGAAAGAAACGACGTTTAAACCAACGTCAATTTCTGACGATGTTACAACGTCTATCTAACGTCAATTGTTTGCTGGGTACTTTGGTCGCCGACGACGATCAGCGAATGATATATTCATTTACATTGCATTCATCAGCGTCGAATAAAAAATAAAGGAATGGGTCGATAGAGGGTAAAATACTTACATATGCAAGGCTGGTCACTTTTAACTACCCACTGTCCGTTCACTCCACACGTGAGTGACGGTAGTTTACTGTTGAGGGTGTACCCGTCCGCGCATGTGTACTTGCACAATTTTCCGGCGCTGACGTCACAGTTAGCGGCTATTTGCGCTAATCCATTCATAAGCGTCATCGGACATTGTGGCACTACATTAAAAATGGAAGAAATTACTTGTAGACAAATGGCACTTGTTATGGATAAGATTGTTCTGCAAGTTTCCGCATGCCACGCCAAGGAGTAACATTATGCGTTATCAGTGTGTGTATACCACGTGATAAATTACGTCATAAATGTAACGTCGGAAGGCAATATTTAGCTTCAAATGAAGTCTTTAAACAAAGATAACTTGACTACTTGTTCACCATTTTAAATGAAACAAATGCAGTCTACGCCGCTTACAACGCCTCGCCTTCGGTCTTGTTCTAGAGTTTGATTGAGAGTTTAGTTTCTTAAAACACTTCGACAAACCTTTTCACAATACGGCCGTCTGATGGAGCGCTGTCAAAACATTATTTGGAAACAGGTTTGTCCAAGTTTTTGAGTTTTGAGCAAACGTATCACCTAATCAAACTCCGTAATGAAACGAAGGCGGGGCTCTCAAAGCGGCAAAGACTGCCCTTTGTTTCATTTAAACTGGTGAAGAAAAAGAAAAGTTATCTTTGTTTTAAGCTATCATTCGAAGCAAAATGTTGCCTTCTGACGTAGCATTTATGATGTAATTTATCACGTGGTTTACATACACTGGTTATTATATCCTTGATATGTAATGCTATGCTTGGGATGAACAGCGCCTAAATAGCGAATGTTTCTATATCATAACAAGGCCAATTTACAGTATCATGCATCATTTTCCTCGTCTAGTTTTTTCCTAGAATGATATTATTAACTCACGTTTACAGAAATTGTTGACATCAATATTCCATTTTCCTGTATTTAGACAAACAGCATGGTCAAACGCAGCTTTGTAGCCATTTGTACATGTGTATTCACATCGGTAGCCAGGGTAACGGTTGCACGTGTTTAATTGGGCATTCGGAACGACTGCTGGACAACGGATTTCTGCAAAAAATAAAGGGAATCATGTAATTTCAAAGATATACAAAATATGATACGTTTTGGAGGGCAGATTCCTGGATTTTAAATTCTACATATAGAGCATGTAAACGCAGTTTTGGTTAAGTTAAACAGTTTATGGATAGCAGTAAAATGTACAAATTGTCTACGCCCTTGTTTTATTTTTAATCATATTAAAGGCATAATAAATGATCATGACTAATACCCAGACTATATTGATGTTCGTTTAAGGAATGAATTGCGGGTTGATGTCATTATCGGGGTATGAACGCAACTGGGCTGGTCAAAGTGTGTGAAGCCCTAAACTGTGGACTATGCTGTATAATTAACATTAATACACTGTCGTGTCAATAATAACTTTGACATAACACCTTTGGGTGTGCATCGTCTTCCATGGAATCCCAAAGTATGTTGAGGTTGAGGCCTAGGGTACCCCAATAAGATGTGCTATTTTAGTCATGGGCGGTCCACGATTTGATATTTCCTAGAGATCAC
This sequence comes from Mya arenaria, assembly GCF_026914265.1. NCBI lineage: Eukaryota > Metazoa > Mollusca > Bivalvia > Myida > Myidae > Mya > Mya arenaria. The sequence goes on along the minus strand of NC_069129.1, from coordinate 23,063,470 downwards.
AACTTAGTCTTGAACGGTCTTCCCCTTGAAGCATAGAATATGCTGCATAAATGAATAAGTAGATTTGAGGGTTCTTACGCTATAATATTTTGTCTAAATTTAGTCTTGAATTGTGCACTTTGGTGTAATATTTACTTATTTATATGGACATGAAACGTTAATTTTATGGCGTCACATTGGGAATGGGACGTCTTCCATGTTAGCCTAAAATATGTTAACACCTAAACAAATGCGCGGTTAAAATAATTCTAAAACTGTGCATTTTGTAATACATACACACGACAGAGCCTTGGAAACTATCCCGGAATACGGTGAAGATGTTTGCCGTTACATAATGTCGTATCCCAGAGAGCAATGCTGATTTGTGATAAATGCATATTTATATACTTGATGTATGCTTATTAATGACAGGCTTTGATAAATTACCGCTTCAAATGGCCACATTCAGGAAAGGATACTAACACATTCATAACTTTACAAAATGTGACCATATTTTTAAATATAATTTATTCAAGACATATATTGTATATATGTAGCATACGTTTATAGACCTTAACATAAAGATAATGCTACTTATCTTGATCTTAAAGTAAACATATTGGATACTCGACAACACAGCTTAACGAAAAGCCCTCTTCTCCCTGTTAAGTAATCACTGTTTTCTCTCCTGCACCCCTTATACCATCCAAATGTTACCCCTGTGTACCCTCCGTTAATAAGGATGTTCGGTAGCAGTCAATCGTTTGGTCATCATTCGATTGTTCGTCGTAAGATGCGAATCGGGGATCCCAAATTTTTATCTATAAGGCATTGAAGGTAAATTTCGGCAAAATCTGTCCCTAAAAAATATAAAGCTATTGTTTTTGTTAAACAGGTACTATGTAACGACTGTTTCTTATATAGAACTTATTTAAATTCGAAACTGTGCTAGAAACACCCTCAATTTCAAATCTTAAGCTAAGCTTTAAAGCTGCACTCTCACAGATTGAACGCTTTGACAACTTTTTTTTTTTTTGTCTTGATTACGAGATTTCTTTTGAGTAAGTATCTGCAAACCAATGATAAAAGACTGCTGACAAAAGATCAGATCGCAGCTTTATATATTTCCGTCCCAAAATTGATGTTTTATGCATTTTTCTTTAACCGTAAGTAACGGTTTAAGCCATAAACATTAAATTTGGAATGGAACTATGAAGATCTGCGATCTGACTTTTTGTAAGCAGTCTTTAATCACTGGTTAGCAGATATTCACGCAATATTTTCCAATTCCAAGGCAAAAATAAAACAAATGGAAAACGGTAATTCTGTGAGATTGCAGCTTTAAACCTGATGTCTGCAACCCGGTGTTAATCAATCTCCAACGCAGTGTTCTCCATTAACAAGCAGAATAGGTCCCTGCATATGCCTGGAATGCAAATTCCTACCACTCTTGCAATATTCATGGTAATTGAACATAAACTCGTGAATGCCTCGAACATGAGCCATCACAGCATATTGAGGCATAAGGCAATGCTCACGTGTTAATGTACTCAAACCAGACTTTTCCGAATACAATGGTATATTCGAGATTGAAGAGATTCCAAATGCCGACCACCTTAGCATAGTGGCAATAGCCATGATAATTTTAAGCAAACGTGTCAATGCCTAGAACATGAGCCATGAAAGCGTATTATTATTATCTATAGTTCACATTATAGGCCCTGAACCTAGTTTATCACTACACTTTCTGTTAGGGACCCCTTAGTCGAAAATTCGATTTTCGAGCTCTATTTTCGGCTACTCAGTACAACAGCTCCAGCGATATAAATGCATCATAAAGTAAGGCTCGTGGCCTAGTTCATCCATGTACACTTATCGTTATGTCCATATTCAGACACTGTTATGGTGTTAGGTAAAATTTTTGGGTCAGTTTGTCCCTATCCCGCATAGCCTGCCTAAAATTCTAGGGTATTCACATGTGCCATCACCTAGGGCCAGGTCTCGGCTACACAGTGACATAGGTCCCTATGGTCCCCTTACTCGTTTCTGCGAGAACGAGTCTTACATGTATGGTAGGGGTCAGTAGGGCTTATATTGCCCATATACGCACAATGTTGGGCTAAGGACGGGGCCAGACTAAAATCCTCGTAGTATTAACAGTTTCCCTTGGATACAGTGACATTGGTCCCGTTGCTCGTTTTTAAGGCATCCGCACCATAACAGTGTCTGAATATGGGCCAAATTGGCATTGGGGATCGAATTCATGTCCCTATCCCGCATAGCCTGCCTAAAATCCTAGGGTATTAACATGTGCCATCACCTAGGGCCAGGTCTCGGCTACACAGTGACATAGGTCCCTATGGTCCCCTTGTTCGTTTCTGCGAGTACGAGTCTTACATGTTTCCTCGAGAATATTGCATGTCCTCTTATTGTATTGATTTTGAATATATATACGCGGTGATATGGTGATACGGTGCTACGGTGCTAACTTCACGCACATACAATATCTGCAGTACCCATACCCCGTGAAGATATCCCTGAGCTCAAGACGCTCACAAGGCTCTACGTTCCAATTCCTTGAAAAACATTGTTGACATTCTCAGTTGAACATTATGAATTTTAAGATTTGATTTTTTTTTTCATGAAAACTGGTGTGAACGCTAGTTTCAAAGTACAACTGTTGAAGGTTTTGAAATCTGAGTGTTTGAGTTTCATGAAGCCTAGATTTTTTCAGGGATGAAGCCTATGGTTCGTTTATGAAATCTTGAGATCCCTTCTAGAAAACTTATAGATTTTCAAAATTTTCGATACAAATTTTTGTTCAGACCATGAAATTGCAATTCAGAGTTGCATTATTTTTGTACATATGGCTTATGAGTGTCAGTTTGATCTTGAACTAAGGCGAAGCTGAATGCTTTCATACCAAACAAATAACAGAGGAAAACAACTGTTCGAGCATAAATATATTTTTATATCATCGTTCTTATGTATTTAGAACTGTTTGTTGTTGTAATACTTAATACGAGCTTCCCGGAAAATTCACCCAACAATTTACTGATTATTTTTTACCCCACCCACGCCTCAAAATTTGTCAACAAACAAGCGTGGTCCTCATCATTACCTGGAAATCGAGCTGTCTTCAAGCAAAACAGACTGGTCTCTGACAGACAGATGACTGAAAATCCATGTGTAATGAAACACACTCTAACACTAAGAAAAATGTTTTATATCCAATGATTATCCGCAATTCTTTTGCTAACACATTCAACCTTTTAAATTTTCATTCAATAAATGGCGGAGTAGTAATTTGGTTATGTATTCATGCTCCGCTTAAAATAAAGGTGTTTTCATTAAACATTTTGGAACATATGTGCACTCGTAAAACTTCATTGATTACTGGTCATAAAACCTTAGCACTAAAAACGAGCGAATAATTAACTATAAAAAAGAATATAAGAGAACTTTTTCTCAACATACCGGAAATAGAAAATTGACAGCTACGTATTTTATTTCACTCGTGATCAAAGAAAACCTATTTTTTCACTTGTGGCTTTCCCACTCGTTAAAATATGTATTTCTATTACACTTGTGAAATAAAATGCACTAAATTAAACAAATATCCTCTTTTTAATCTGGTAAATTTTGGTTTCAATAATGACAATGGATTTATACAACAAGAGGCCCAAGAGGGACTATGCTCTACTGGCATGGCTCTCGTGGTCATTTTCAGTCCAGAGCATGTCCGTATGAGTAATGGGCAACAAATATATAGTTCACTTTTTGTGTTTGGGTTAGCTGAAAACGCTGTCCGTTCAACATCTGAGGACAGAAGTGTTGTAAGCAGATTAGTTGCATGAACTATTTTAATATGGGCCAAGTTAAGGTAATCTGATGGTAAACAAATATGCTTTCAAAACTGTACTCATGGTCAAAATTTCATTGCTGTAGCTTTAATAATTAAAAAGTAAGTTAAAAGGTTTTCCTAGACGGTCATCATATGATACTCCACAACAAATCTCAAAGGTATGGGCCTCGTGGTTTGAAACAAGAATATTTTGAAAATATTTTTTACATAAGTCTCTAGGAAACTTGTGACCCCCAGGGCAGTGCCAATTTTGACCCAAGGGGCATTATTTGAACAACCATGGTAGTGGACTTCTAAATTAAGCCTTGTTCAAAATAGCAAGGATCTGCATAGCTGTTCAGCCAAAAAGGTTTTTAACATTTCCCAATTTAAATATACCAAACCTGTGAACCCAGGGGCGTGGCCAATAATGACCCCAGGGGAATAATTTGAACAAACATTCACAAGCAATTGTGACTTGACATTTAAAATTAGCGAAAAATAGACTTCGCTCATGTAGACTTGGCTAAACATAGACTTTGCTAAAAATAGCATTTTTTTTACTTTTAAGACCCATAATCTAGGCATGCATGGGCGGATCTGGCTAGTTTTCAATAGGAATCGAGTTTTAATAAATATCTAAATACTGTACAAGTTTCATCGAGATAAAATCAGAAATGAAGACTGTATCGCGTTCACAAGCAATTGTTTACTGACGCACTGATTTTTTTATACTTTCAAGGCCCATAATCTAGACATGCATGGGCGGATCTGGCTGGTTTTCAAAAAAACACGAGCACTAATAGATATCTAAATACTGTACAAGTTTCATCGAGATACAATCAAAACTGAAGACTGTACCGCGTTCACAAGCAATTTTTACCGACGCACATACTAGTACACATTACCATCACATAAGCTCTTCTGGCCTTTGGCCAGTAGAACTGAAAATGATAAATGCCTAATTTCAAAACAGATTAAGCATTCTTTTAGTTTTGATTTACAAATGATAGAGCCCTACATTAATAAAGTGCTTAAAATCATGGTTCGTTTTGACAACTTTTCAAAAATTCCAAAGTTTTGACTTTGCATTTTCACTATAGTGAATTCGCGTTTTAGCTATGTATCTACCTAAGCGCATTTGCGTTTAAGCGATGTAGTTTTTTCACACTTAGTACCCCCTTGTAGTATAATTTTTATTGATTTTAGAACGATTAAACTGAATCACAAAATTAAGCACAACAAGTGACGATGTACATATATTTTAGGGTGACGAACTTTTTTGACAACTCGCCTTGAGTTTTTTTAAGAAGGATACACAAAAATATGCCTGATACTGAATTGAAATCAATAAATACAACAAATATTCATATTGGTTTATTATCATTTATTTCCACTAGAAAAGCATTTGATTTAAACAAGATCCATAGGTTCATTGTCCTTGTCCAACATATCAACTCTCATCGATTCGATTTGTTGGGGGGAGGTATTGCTGAAGTCTATTTTTTCACAATGTTATCCATCTCACAGTTTTTCCACTTTTCTTTTCTTTCCAGCATTGGACTTGGAATCGTTCAAATCCATCTGCGGTGTGAACAATTCATAAACATTTATGAACATTTCCTTGTCCAACACTCATGGATTCGGTTTGTTGCGGGGGATTCGGTTTGTTGCGGGTTGGTATGTTTCCATTACAAGTGTTGGTATGTGTCCAATACCAGTGTTGGTATGTGTCCAATATGGTGTTGGTATGTTTCCATTACAAGTGTAGGTGTGTGTCCAATACAAGTGTAGGTGTGTGTCCAATACAAGTGTTGGTATGTTTCCATTACAAGTGTTGGTATGTGTCCAATACAAGTGTAGGTATGTGTCCAATACAAGTGTAGGTGTGTGTCCAATACAAGTGTAGGTGTGTGTCCAATACAAGTGTTGGTATGTGTCCAATACAAGTGTAGGTATGTATCCAATAAAAGTGTAGGTGTGTGTCCAATACAAGTGTAGGTATGTGTCCAATACAAGTGTAGGTATGTTTCCAATAAAAGTGTAGGTATGTGTCCAATACAAGTGTAGGTATGTGTCCAATACAAGTGTAGGTATGTGTCCAATACAAGTGTAGGTATGTGTCCAATACAAGTGTAGGTATGTGTCCAATACAAGTGTAGGTATGTGTCCAATACAAGTGTAGGTATGTGTCCAATACAAGTGTAGATATGTATCCAATAAAAGTGTAGGTATGTGTCCAATACAAGTGTAGGTATGTGTCCAATACAAGTGTAGGTATGTATCCAATGCAAGTGTAGGTATGTGTCCAATACAAGTGTAGGTATGTGTCCAATACAAGTGTAGGTATGTGTCCAATACAAGTGTAGGTATGTATCCAATAAAAGTGTAGGTGTGTGTCCAATACAAGTGTAGGTGTGTGTCCAATACAAGTGTAGGTGTGTTTCCAATACAAGTTCCTCGTACATCATTGTGTATTTACACATTCCTCGTACATCAGTGTGTATTTACAAATTCCTCGTTCATCAGAGTGTATGTAAACTTTCCTGGTACATAAGTGTGTATGTGCACATTCCTCGTACAACAGTGTGGATGTGCACATTCCTCGTACATCAGTGTGTATGTACACATTCCTCGTACATCAGTGTGTATGTGCACATTCCTGGTACATCAGTGTGTATGTGCACATTCCTGGTACATCAGTGTGTATGTGCACATTCCTGGTACATCAGTGTGCATGTGCACATTCCTGGTACATCAGTGTGTATGTGCACATTCCTGGTACATCAGTGTGTATGTGCACATTCCTGGTACATCAGTGTGTATGTGCACATTCCTGGTACATCAGTGTGTATGTGCACATTCCTGGTACATCAGTGTGCATGTGCACATTTTTGGTACATCAGTGTGCATGTGCACATTCCTGGTACATCAGTGTGTATGTGCACATTCCTGGTACAACAGTGTGGATGTGCACATTCCTGGTACATCAGTGTGTATGTGCACATTCCTGGTACATCAGTGTGTATGTGCACATTCCTGGTACATCAGTGTGTATGTGCACATTCCTGGTACATCAGTGTGTATGTGCACATTCCTCGTACATCAGTGTGTATGTGCACATTCCTCGTACATCAGTGTGGATGTGCACATTCCTGGTACATCAGTGTGCATGTGCACATTCCTCGGTCATCAGTGTGTTTGTGCACATTCCTGGTACATCAGTGTGTATGTGCACATTCCTCGTACATCAGTGTGTATGTGCACATTCCTCGTACATCAGTGTATATGTGCACATTCCTGGTACATCAGTGTGTATGTGCACATTCCTGGTACATCAGTGTGTATGTGCACATTCCTCGTACATCAGTGTGTATGTGCACATTCCTCGTACATCAGTGTGTATGTGCACATTCCTGGTACATCAGTGTGTATGTGCACATTCCTGGTACATCAGTGTGTATGTGCACATTCCTGGTACATCAGTGTGTATGTGCACATTCCTGGTACATCAGTGTGGATGTGCACATTCCTGGTACATCAGTGTGCATGTGCACATTCCTCGTACATCAGTGTGTATGTGCACATTCCTGGTACATCAGTGTGTATGTGCACATTCCTCGTACATCAGTGTGGATGTGCACATTCCTGGTACATCAGTGTGCATGTGCACATTCCTGGTACAACAGTGTGGATGTGCACATTCCTCGTACATCCGTGTGTATGTGCACATTCCTCGTACATCAGTGTGTATATACACATTCCTCGTACATCAGTGTGTATGTGCACATTCCTCGTACATCAGTATGTATATACACATTCCTCGTACATCAGTGCGTATGTTCACATTCCTCGTACATCAGTGTCATGTGCACATTCCTCGTACATCAGTGTGTATATACACATTCCTCGTACATTAATGTACATGTACGAATTCCTCGTACATCTTTATACTGTTTTCGAACATCAGTATTAATGTACAGTTTTGTACATATTTTTCGTATTAAAGTATGCATATTCAGATATTTCATATCCCTGTATGCATTTTCGCGCACCTCTAATGTCAGTATCCATGTACATACATCGTACATCAGTTTGCATAAATACACTTGTAATATGTTAGTAAGCATGTACGACTATCTCGTTTGTCAGTATGCATGAACAGATCTATCGTGTATATGTATGCAGGTACGCATATCTCGTATGGATGTATTCAAATACGCATATCTCGTATGCCTGTTTGCAAATACACATATCTCGTATGCCTTTGTGCAAATACACATACCTCGTATGCCTGTATGGAAGTACCCATATCTCGTATGCCTGTATGCAAGAACATATATCTCGTATATCAGTATGCTTGAACATATATCTCGTATGTCAGTATGCTTGAACATATATCTCGTATGTCAGTATGCTTGCACTTATATCTCGTATGTCAGTATGCTTGAGCATATATCTCGTATGTTAGTATGCTTGAACATATATCTCGTATGTCAGTATGCTTGAACTTATATCTCGTATGTCAGTATGCTTGAACATATAATCTCGTATGTCAGTATACTTGAACATATATCTCGTATGTCAGTATGCTTGAACATATATCTCGTATGTCAGTATGCTTGAACATATATTTTGTATGTCAGTATGCTTGTACGTATAGCTCGTGTGTCAATAAGCATGTACGTATATCTCGAATTTCGGTATGCACGTGTTAATATCTCATTCGTGAGTATGCATATTCGTTTTTATCTCGTTTTCCAGTACGCCTGGTCGAACAATCTGAAGTCCCCTAAAACAAGCTAACCTTATAAGTTTGGTGTTGGTATACGTCGATGTAATTTAGTCCTTTTAAAGGGATTGGGAATATTAAAGGGACATTGTTTTCAAAAACAGTTTTTTGGTTAAGAGGGAAGATAATAAATCTTGTTATGCTTAAAATTTTCACGAGTTTTAGGCCCGGTCATTCTTAGTTCGAGTCTGATAGTTTAAAACAAAGTAGAAAGTTCAGTAAGAAGATCCTTTATTAATATAATAACGATAGAAAATATAACATTTTTATTTGATATAGATATTTTAAAATATTTAAAAATCTTTTAAAAGATCAGTCGTTACACATACACACTAAATCACATATTCATTAACATATCAGAGGATTTCATATTGCATAGGGACTATATGATTATTCTGCTTAAGTATAATTGCAATTAATAATTGCGAAAATAAACACAGTAAAACATACCAATAATAAGTCTACTAACATCACGCAACTGCTTTATACACAGTTTTGTATCACTTCGTAACATGTCGACGCAGCTGTCAATACAATGATACCAAATATCGGTACCGGTATATATATACTTTTATACATTCTGCTCTCAACTAATCATGTCTAAGAATCATGGCAACGTCTTCGCGTTAATGAATGGAATTAAAACATGTGTGAAGATTGGCTCCGTCGCTTTTAATGCCAACAATCTCTCACTTCACTTACACAAACGTCAAATGAAAACATATAACAACATCATCAAGTTTATATTAACATAATAGGTCAATGATATGTATAACATTCAATCAAGTACAATCGAACCCCATTGGCTCGAATTCGCTTTGCTCGATTTCCCCGTTGGCTCGAACTGGATGTAAAGGATCGAGAAAACAAATTTACCGAATAAAAACATTCCCGCGGCTGGCTCGAACTTCTCGAGACTCGAAGCAATTCGCCGGTCCATTGAACTTCGAGCGAACGGGATTCGACTGCATGCGTACACTGTTAATAACAAAACACATAAAACGTGGAGAAATCTGGTAACTGTTGTAAAGTCAGCTAATGCAACTTCTGCTGTTCCTTGAACCAAGAGTCTTTGGTAAGAACGCTGTCGTCACCATCCATGGTGATATCGATCTGCGCTGTTTCCGCCAGTTGTTCGCTTCCTGGTTGGTTATTATGGTACATCGGGTTAACGAAGCCATCGTCTTTGGCACCACCACTGCCAGGTGAATTGGGGAGGCGATCAAATCTGAAAAGTAAATATAATTAACAATAATCTTATCACGTTATTAGACGGGCAGGACCATGTGTTTTAGGGTCAGCTATCGAAAGAAATAATTTAGTTTTGTTTAGTTTAGAGTTATTTATTCAAAGCTGCACTCTCACAGATTTACCCTTTTGACGACTTTTAAATGTTTTGTCTTGGAATGAGCAATTTTTACGTAAATATCTGCAAACCAATAGTAAAAGATTGCTGATTAAAGATGAGATCGCAGATTTTCATATTTCCGTTCGAAAATTAATGTTTTATGGCTTAAACCTAACGGTTTAAGAAAAAAATCAAAAATATCAATTTTTGAACTTAAATATAAAATCTTTTGCGATCTCATTTTTTGTCAGCAATCTTATATAACTGGTTTCCATGGATTTTCGCAAAAATTGGCTCGTTCCAAGACAAAACATAAAAAAGTTGTCAAAACGTTCAATCTGTGAGAGTGCAGCTTTAACAACGATTGCGAAACAAGTTACAACACCATTATATTTATCACTCTCTTTGACACGATTTTACGCGAGACGGTGGTCTTGTGTTGTGGGGGAAACCGGAGTACCCGAGAAAAAACACTTGTCCGGCTTGGTGACCACGAAACAAACTCACATGCGAGAAACAAGAAATAATTTCGTGTGAAATGCTAAAGAAAATGTTTGTTTAATGATAAACATTATCAAAAGTTCAATATGATTTTTTTTTTGGTTAGTCATCATTGAAAATTGCAACAAAGTATGCTCTATTTCTCCGAAAAGCGTTAAAAACGCATTTGAAATTTGAATTATTTTAAGATTATATTCACAGAACAGAGACTGTTTGCCAGTTGGTGGTTGTTTATAAAAGTAAGTAAAACAAACTCTAATTGAACAATTATATTTAAAAGAATCCCTTCTCCCTCCTTTGTTGTCATGTTTGGTTACTTCGAGATAAAAGTTGCAGTAATTGCATGGCGACTGGTCAATTGGCTCGACACAGTTGAATTAAAATATTTCAGTATTGTACTTCGTATTTCACCTAGTTCCATGTTTTATTTTTCGGTTAACGAATTAATTTGTGTGCCGTATTCGGCTTATACCGTCGAAACTCGCTATGTCGATCTCTGTTATCTCGATTTTCTGGTTTTGTCGAAAAATAACGGAACGTGTTGGACATAGTAAAACATATATTCCGGTTATATCGATATTTCGTTATCTCGAAGTCTTTTGTGAGGTCCCAACGACTTTAACATAGCGAATTTTAACTGTATTTTTAAAAAACGTTTGCTGAAAAAGCAAGAATTGAAATACATACTTGACTGGCTGCATCTGGCTAGCATCCACGGTTGAGTATGTGTGGTCGTCTACGCCGTTACCTCGCCGATCGGGGGTGGGCGTGGCGCTTGGTGTTGCCCGGTAACCCGGATTCTCTATGGCCACGTCACCTTTGTTATGGAATGATGCCGTGGAGTATGGGACTTCCGAAGACTTCCTCCTAAAGCAAACAGGATTAGGGGTCAGAAAAAAGTACAAAAGGGGACTTTTTGATTCAGCAATGGACCATGAATTTTAGACACTAAAAATCATAGAACTTGGTTTTCGGCTATGAACTTCTTTTTAAAAAATCTTGCATTTCGACTTATCGATAATCATATCTTATGGTTATACGACTAGACCCTAAGCAGAGCTTTTGAAAGAGTGTCTTCTTACGGTTGTATACGGACCGTGCACGAGAATTTTGAGTAATCCCACTAGCCGATACATTGTATTTAGAAAGGCCATGATAATAATCTAATGTTTATCTTTCGGAAAAATATTTCTATTTATCTATTTTTAAATCTATATTTATTTATTTATTTATTCATTTATTTATTTATTTATTTATTTATTTATTTATTTATTTATTTATTTATTTATTTATTTATTTATTTATTAATACATTTATTTGCTCACTTATATATGCAATACATTTATCGTCGCATAAGTCAAATACAGTTACTCTTTTACAGAAAATCTCGTACTGTATCTATTACAAATACCATATATTTACAATGTAGTAAAATTAAATGAAAACAACGTGCTGGATTGAACAAACGCCTCTTTCGTTCAGATAAAGTGATTGCTATGAAATCATGGAGATATCTAGGACAAATACTTGTGTTCTTGGCACACGTGTATTGCCTCACAGACTCTAAATGAGAGACGAGAGACGCCCAGCGTGACAAAACCAACGAAGGCCGACTGCACATACATTCACACTATCCTTATTAATACAAAGAGCTTCCAAATAGTCAGTTAAAGTGACACTCTTATTCAAAATCAATACATACACATGTATAACAAACATCAATTTTAACTGATATATATTTAACTACTTACTAAATAATGCATTTATGAAAAATATTAATTTCTGATAACAAGATTGTAACCGTGTATTCAAAAGCAGAAAACGCAAAAATATTAAATGATTGGTGAATGCTAAAAGATTTACTGTGGTCTACTGTAGTCTCATAAGGTAGAAATACAGTGTTTTATGCTCATTTTTCAAATTAAACTCGGTATCCTTCATAAGAACCATTGTTTTCAACATTTATTCATCCTTTTAGGAATATTTAAACAATATTATTAATTGTAGTAAATCTTATCTGGGAGTAAGAGTGCATCTTTAACCAAACGATGACTTGGGATGAATTGGTTATCAGTCTAAATGTAAAGTCACAATTTCTAACAAACTTTAAAATATTAATGATTTGTAGAAATGTTTCGTTTTTTTATTATTAGATTAAAAGTATCGTCCAACAAAATTTTATTTCTTGTACAATGCCATACGTTCGGAAAAAACCCAAAGCATAGGACCAGCTACAAGGGTAAAATTTAACGGAATGATCGTTTCTTCGATGAAACTGACAGAATTCTCGACATTCGGAATACCTCGGCCATTTTCCATCGAAAATATCCTCGGATGTATAAAAGCGGTTTACAATGTCAGAAATCTTAATATTTAACTACGCTGCAAGAAGATCGCGTAGTAATTTCAATTAGGCAGTTAAAATTAATAACTTGACTCTTGGAAATCTGAATCATTCATGCAATAATTCACATCACTGGCAATCAAGAATTTCACTTTAATGGCAAAATCAGCAAAAATACATGTTATTGGTCAATTAATTAAAACTTTTAAACGTTAAAATGCTTAAATTAATTTATACTTTTATTTAAAAGTAAACGAACCCCTTCTACTAATGTACAGGCATACATCCGAGGTTGATTTCGATAAAAAATGGCCGAGGAGTTCCGAATAAGTTTTCAAATATGGAATCACCTAGCGTTTATTACATGTGCCTAGTAGTGCCTCAAACGTCTAAGACGATGACAAGATGTGGCGCAAAGGCATGCTCAATCCACATATACAGTCAAAAATCGCTATGTCGAAGTCGTTGAGACCTCGGGAAATATTTCGAGATAACGAACATTCGATATAACCGAAATACAAAACATATCTAACTAAACGCAACACATTTTTAAAGAAAATTCGACATAACCATAACAGAGTTCGACATAGCGAGTTCGACTGTAGTTTACGTTTGACTAAAGGATAAGCTAACTCTAAAGCACCATTCAATTGTAACAACGGCCCCTAAGGTCCGGGGGTACACCGGTGATAGCCGGGGAAATGGGCCGTGTTTTTACCTTCCCAATGGCCCGCAGTGCCGGGTGAATGCGATGGTTTTATGTGCCTTACTTAGGGTCCCTGGGGTGCGGGGGCATTTGGCGGTTATTTTACCATTAGTTCGTTCCCGCAGGGCGTGGGTTTTACCCGGGCTTGGCTGGACCGAGAGTCAAAGTCCCGGCTATTCCCCAGACCTGGAGGGGCCGTGGTTACAATTGACTGGTGTATAACCCTTTTAAAAATACTTTACACAGTTGAAAACACGCTAGGTATAAATATATAGAAAATTCTACAAACGTTTTCGTTACATTTTTTTACCCGTGATAAACAAAGTGTGAACTATATGCTACGTGTACATGTATGTGCCCTGCATACCTAACACATTACTTACTTTCGAAAGAAGACAAAGGCTATAACCAACACTAGTGCCACAATTATGACGACAAGGATCACAATCCCCGCTGTTGCCCCGGCCTGGGAAATTGCTCCGCCACTTCCGGTCTGGGCATCCGTAACCGCCACGTTAGATGCCTCTGTAAGACAAAATTCAAATATAAACAACTAACGTCCTGCCTGTACATACTTTATGCTAATTTCGTCGTCAGTTTTGTTGCATGTAAGATTACGTTGTAAAATGTATTTATTTCAGTTTCAAAATCATGTTACAAAATACTCCTTCATGTATAGTATTTTTTTTTTCTTTAAACATGTACACTTTTTTATTTGAACTGCAGGATCGGAATTACTTGAAATCATACATATTGAAAGAATCTAACACTGGTTTGAAGTGTTATTTAGTAAAATTATTCGATGTAACATGTTTTCAAATTATTTGAAAATATATACGTTTTCAGTGACACCACGTTTCATACTGTTTGCAGGTTAGCAAATACGGCATTGATATTACGACTTAAGGAAACACAACCAGGTTCCACAAAACAAATCATGAATGTAGGCTGATGTTATTGAAACTTTGTACAAACAATCGTCAATGACCGTGGTCCCAACGCCTTCGACAGAGTAACATTTGACTTTATGTGAATTTTGGATACCTGGGAGCCGTTTCATAAAGAAATATAACCACAACTTTTACGATATCGTAACTTGGAAGGTAAGGTAACCCCAAGTTTTTGAATCATTTTAAAAGGGTTTTATTAGGAGAAAAAAATACCGAAAACAACACTGGACACTAGCTTTGTTTGGGCTTGGGAGATTACAATATATACGTCCGAATTAAGGTAGAACCAAAAATATTAGCATAATATTCATTTTACGGATAATGGGTCCATCTAATCTACGCTCGTATCGTACTACCGCTTTTTGAAGGAGTATTCCTGACTAGTCATACTTTTTCGAAACTACTGGTTGGAGAGCAGAAGCCGGCGGAAAGCAGTAGCCGGCAATCGCTTTTTATTCGTGTTTTTTTTTAAATCTTCTTACAATGGTAAAAAAGAACCGTATCCAAGCAACACCATTTGCATCGAATCCAACACAAAGCGTACGTTTAAACATTTTATTTACAAAATGTATTGGAAATGTCAAAAAGTTCGCCAACTTTCTCGTGGGGGAGAGAACTTGAATGTTACTGCGCATGCGCAATTGAATAATTTTGCATATCTAATTATAGCACTAGCATTTAGCGACAGTCAAGTGTTGGTTATGAACGATTATTCGTCGATGAATCACAGCAAAATGTATTTTTTTAAAAAGCCCATTGAAATGATATTTTCATATTGCCCGTCAATCGCTTTCAAACAATATTGAGACATATTCAAAATTTTATGTATCCATGGTGTGGTTTTAGACGCGTTGTTAAAGCGAGACTACTCCAGCGCTTGGTTACCAGTATTACTTCCCTGTTCAATAGAGGCGCGTCCTGGGGAAATTATACTTAATAAGCCGATAAATAACGGTTTTATAGTCAAGGAGCGGTACTGAAATAAAACTGTCGGGTACTGCTTCTCATAATCCGTAAATTGGCACTAATTGATTACCCCCTTTGTGGCCCCAATTAGGCACGCGCTTCGTGACAACACAAATTTTAATATTGTAAAGTTAGTAGACCTTGACCCCTAGTTTAATAAAATGTAAGTATTATTTCCGTTACATTTCGATCTACCGAGAAAATCTTCAAAAACATGCAAAAACTGCCGGCTACTACTCTCCAACCAGTAGGAGCTTATTTGAGCATTTTTTTCAACATTTATTTGATTTTATGATTAAAAGATTCAATTAAATTGGTAACCCAGACATAATATTTAACTAAAAATATTAATACAACCCGTTAGTCGTACGCCAGTTCATAAGATGACCTCAAACCTTCAAGGTAATTTATTTCATACTCGAGCGTATAAATAATCAACAAGCTATGCCCTTGCATATGGTACCGACATCATATGGGGTCACTAGGCATACCCATTTGACATAACTACGGATGACGAGATGAAATATCAAGCTTATTTACACGAGGGACCAATGGTATAAAACTGGGCTGGTATTCAATATTGGTCTTAATTGGATCTAAGAACGATGTAGCTAATCGGATTGCGTGATATAAATGACGGACCTACACAGTGAATGGAGTCAATCATGTATGACCATAAGTTGCATATTGAATACAAACCCTGGATAACGTATCCCCAGGTTATCGTATGGTATAAAACTGGGCTGGTATTCAATATTGGTCTTAATTGGATCCAAAAACGATGTAGCTAATCGGATTGCGTGCCATAAATAACGGACCTATACAGTGAATGGAGTCAATCAAGTTTGACCATAAGTTGCATATTGAATACCAGCCCTGGATAACGTATCCCCAGGTTATCGTATGGTATAAAACTGGGCTGGTATTCAATATTGGTCTTAATTGGATCCAAAAACGATGTAGCTAATCGGATTGCGTGATATAAATGACGGACCTATACAGTGAATGGAGTCAATCAAGTTTGACCATAAGTTGCATATTGAATACCAACCATTGACAACTTATCCGCAGGTTATTTTTTCGTTAGTGTGCACATTTAAGTAATTTAAACGGTCAACAGACATCATTGGATAATTATTGACCGATCAATAAACAATAGACTAACTTTAACCAAACCAAAGAGTTAACTGGTTGTGCACAATCACACATCTTTTACTTTGCCTCTCTTTCATTTCTTCTTCGTTCTTTCCCATACTATATTATTTGTTTCTACTTCAATACACTTATTTAATTTGGAATAAAGTTGTTTTTTTTCTTTAGTAAAAGTTGTTGCATTTAAAGTCTCTCATTCAATTACCTAAATTTTAAACATTATTTAATATGAGCTTGTGTATTAATATAAATATAACTTCATCACTAATATCTGCCTCAAATGCTAATTGTAATTTATCATACCAGGGAAAGGAACTCTATTAGTTTATTTCTACCGTTCCATCCTGAAATTTGATTATGTATTTGTATTGAAATGTTGATAAATTTTGCTCAATAAAATATATTTAAACCAACCGGTTTTATACAATTGGTTGCTGAATCTCTAAGATGGACACGTGTTACAATAAATTTCTCGTGCCACTCACCTAAGCAGACGTTTGTTTGGTTCCACGTGCCATCTGCGCGGCAAGTTAACATGGTAACGTTTGAGTGTTTTTCAAAGGAACTGCTGCACGAGTATCCGCATTTGCTGTTGATCTTGAAGTCACAGTCCTTTTGAATGGTAACGGATCCAAATGACATGTCGCATTTAACTTCTGAAATGTAAAAACACGCAAAAAATGAATATTAGTTTTCCCATTGCAGTAAAAAGGGATATTTACTCTTTAAAATGCAAAATGATTTATAAAATTTGGTCGACATTACTGTTCAATGTTTTTAACATTTAATTCCATCTTTTGTGTGTCATGTTTGTAACATTTTAAAATGGAAAACAAGTCCAATTGTTAATAACTTTTCTAACCTTGGGCCGATTTTTCTGATATTTGTTAAAGTTAACATCGTTGTTAACGGCATCGACGTTAACTTTTGAAGGTTAACTATTTTATGGCGAGATCATATAAAAACAAACAAAGCTGAATAAGTTGTCCAAAGATCACATGTATGTCCATGTTTTTATTAAGAGCAATAATGATTCAGTTGATAAAACAGTTAACTTAAACAAAGTGCTGATTAATCGGCCCAATATGTAAATTATTATATAACTGGTAAAGTGATAGAAAAAACACTGAAAATTGTGTAAAGTCACATTGTTATTCTAAAAACATTCAAACTTTATCAAAGGTCACGTTTAGTTTTACCTTGACAAGCATTCTGTGGGTGCCATGTAAGGTCTTTTCTACAGATCACCTCATCTAAGTTGGGTAATGCCTTGTATCCGCTGTTACAGGTGTATTTGCAAGGCGTCCCGACCGAGCGGGTGTTACAATTAGTGGTGTTTCCGTATCGTAGTGCATTTTCTGGGCACGTTTTCACTGAAATTTACACCAATGATTGTTAAAGGATTGACAAATACATGCAGGGCCAAAAAAAAAATGGTTTGGTTAGGGTTACATCCTTTTCAAAAACGGGTAGTGAAGGTAGGCTTTTTATTTTTTGCATTTATTTTTTATTAGGCTTTATAAAAGAACATTTGTCATCATTGGAGAATTATGTTAAAGTAATATTATGGCTTTAAAGGTTTTAAACAACATATTAAAACACACACATAAAAGAACAACATTTTTTTTTATTTTTTAACAACTGACTATTAAAACGGCGTGGTCAGCGCCTGTTTCGTAGTTAGGGTCGGGTAATCCAAACCAAATGTATTTTTAGGCCCAGTCGGGACCAGAGTATTTAATACAATTCTTAACCATATCCTCATTTATTTTATTCCATTCAGTTCATTTATCAATATTCCAGGTCCATTTATTCAGATAATTCTTAAAGGGTTTGGGAATATTCTGTCAAATCCAGATATGTTCGTAACGAAAGTAGCTTTATTAGTGGTCAACATTTTCTTTTGTCCAATGAGAAGACATTATTTCACAAGTGTTCCAATGCACTCATTTAGGTAAATCACCAAACCAATTGATTCATACTGATAAATTATAGATAAAAATCAGGTTAGGCGAAATATATCATCGGCCCGGTTAGTGGGTAGTTCACACAATAAAATGTGGAACACTAAACAGTTAAAGGTTGTTAGTATGTATTTGCACAAAACAAATGGTTATGCAACTATGTCGCATCAAACCGTATATTTCTGTAAAAACATACTAACAAACATTGACCGTTGGTACTATCTTGCAATATATCAATGATTTATCACAGTCCTCCGTTTAAAGGCGTTTCAACAAATTTACTATACTGAAAAGGGACATTTCAAGTTAGGATACTTTATTTGAAGAACATTATTTCACACGAACAAACACCATCGTATACCCCCGAATACACTTCTGCGCCATGCTTCGTTGTGTATGAAGTGTAACGGAAGAAAGTATACGTAACTCCGACGTTGTTCCAACGTTAGCATTCCGACGTTGTTCCAAAGTCGGAGTCTGACGTCTAAAAAAACTTTCATTTTCAAATAATATATAGAGGATATTTGTTTATTTCAGTGTAAGATCGTATTTTATTTCACGAGTGTCATAGAAAAACATATTTTCACGAGTGGCGAAGCCACGAGTGAAAATGTAGTTTTTTTATGATCACGAGTGAAATTAAATACGATCTTACACTGGAATAAACAAATTTTCTGTTTCTTTTATGCTTATTTTCGGAGTTTTATTTGTTTTTTTTATTTATTTCTGAATTATCCCCTTTTTTGAAAAGGGTGGGCTTTACGCCGCTACCCGTGGGGCGCCCCTCATGCATAATTATAGCTGTCAACTTTTCTACTTTCGGTTTGCTGAGAAATAGTTCTCTGCTATTCATTCTTATTGCTTAATATTCGCTCGTTTTTTATTGCAAAGCTTTATGAATAGTAAACATGAAGTATTATTAGTGCACTAATGTTCCAAAAAATAATGAAAACACTTTTTATTTTAACCAAATTACTACGCCGCTATTTATAGAATGAAAATTTGGAAGGTCAAATGTGTTAGCAAAACAAATGTGGATACTCATTGGATTTTAACCATTCTTCTTAGTTTAAGACTGCATATACGCGTGTTTTTAAAGTAAGTTAATATTCAGTCATCTTACTGTCAGAGACCAGTCTGTTTCGCTTTAAAATGTTTGTTTTCCGGAAGAGTAAATGCCACGCTAGTTTGTTGACACATTTTGAGATGTGGGTGGGGTAAAAAATATCGGATCTATCTGTAAATTGTTGTGTGAATTCTCCAGGAAGCTCATTTTACGTACCACAACGGTTAACAGTTCAAAATAAATTTGAACGATGCTATAAAATTTTATTTATGTTCAAACAGTTGTTTTTGTCTGTAATTTGTTTGGAATGAAAGCAAATGTTCGAACATTCAGCTTCAAAGATCAGTAAAATGTTTGATAAACGGGATAACCGGTAATAAACGGTAATAAACGGTAAGTTGTTAATTTCCAATTATATATTTATTTAAATTTATAAAATATTTCTTTATTTTTTAAAACATTTTTTTGACATAATTTACTGAAGTCCAGTGTTCTGTTTTGACCAAGGCAAGTACATGTAACAACAAAGGATTTAAAAGTAGTTCTGAAAATTGATATTTTCACTCCTTATTTTGCAGTGAAAATATCAAATTGATATTTTCACTGTTGTTATTTCACTGTTAAACCCCATATTTCATCGTAAAGCATGAAAGAAACGACGTTTAACCAACGTCAATTTCTGACGATGTTACAACGTCTATCTAACGTCAATTGTTTGCTGGGTACTTTGGTCGCCGACGACGATCAGCGAATGATATATTCATTTACATTGCATTCATCAGCGTCGAATAAAAAATAAAGGAATGGGTCGATAGAGGGTAAAATACTTACATATGCAAGGCTGGTCACTTTTAACTACCCACTGTCCGTTCACTCCACACGTGAGTGACGGTAGTTTACTGTTGAGGGTGTACCCGTCCGCGCATGTGTACTTGCACAATTTTCCGGCGCTGACGTCACAGTTAGCGGCTATTTGCGCTAATCCATTCATAAGCGTCATCGGACATTGTGGCACTACATTAAAAATGGAAGAAATTACTTGTAGACAAATGGCACTTGTTATGGATAAGATTGTTCTGCAAATTTCCGCATGCCACGCCAAGGAGTAACATTATGCGTTATCAGTGTGTGTATACCACGTGATAAATTACGTCATAAATGTAACGTCGGAAGGCAATATTTAGCTTCAAATGAAGTCTTTAAACAAAGATAACTTGACTACTTGTTCACCATTTTAAATGAAACAAATGCAGTCTACGCCGCTTACAACGCCTCGCCTTCGGTCTTGTTCTAGAGTTTGATTGAGAGTTTAGTTTCTTAAAACACTTCGACAAACCTTTTCACAATACGGCCGTCTGATGGAGCGCTGTCAAAACATTATTTGGAAACAGGTTTGTCCAAGTTTTTGAGTTTTGAGCAAACGTATCACCTAATCAAACTCCGTAATGAAACGAAGGCGGGGCTCTCAAAGCGCCGGACTGCCCTTTGTTTCATTTAAACTGGTGAAGAAAAAGAAAAGTTATCTTTGTTTTAAGCTATCATTCGAAGCAAAATGTTGCCTTCTGACATAGCATTTATGATGTAATTTATCACGTGGTTTACATACACTGGTTAGTATATCCTTGATATGTAATGCTATGCTTGGGATGAACAGCGCCTAAATAGCGAATGTTTCTATATCATAACAAGGCCAATTTACAGTATCATGCATCATTTTCCTCGTCTAGTTT
Organism: Mya arenaria; assembly: GCF_026914265.1. Lineage (NCBI taxonomy): Eukaryota > Metazoa > Mollusca > Bivalvia > Myida > Myidae > Mya > Mya arenaria. Next base: position 23,042,128 of record NC_069129.1, on the reverse strand, counting down.
TTTCCTAGAATGATATTATTAACTCACGTTTACAGAAATTGTTGACATCAATATTCCATTTTCCTGTATTTAGACAAACAGCATGGTCAAACGCAGCTTTGTAGCCATTTGTACATGTGTATTCACATCGGTTGCCAGGGTAACGGTTGCACGTGTTTAATTGGGCATTCGGAACGACTGCTGGACAACGGATTTCTGCAAAAAATAAAGGGAATCATGTAATTTCAAAGATATACAAAATATGATACGTTTTGGAGGGCAGATCCCTGGATTTTAAATTCTACATATAGAGCATGTAAACGCAGTTTTGGTTAAGTTAAACAGTTTATGGATAGCAGTAAAATGTACAAATTGTCAACGCCCTTGTTCTATTTTTAATCATATTAAAGGCATATTAAATGATCATGACTAATACCCAGACTATATTGATGTTCATTTAAGGAATGAACTGGGGGGTTGATGTCATTATCGGGGTATGAACGCAACTGGGCTGGTCGAATTGTGCGGAGTCCGAAGAACTCTACGCGTACTTTGACCAGCCCAATTGCGTTCATGAATGAACAGACCCACCAAAACGTTATCATTGATAATTCGTGGAAATCTAATAAGAAATATGTTCTTCATTTTTAGAAATCATACTTGTTTTTACCGGATGTAAACAGTACAAAATGAAGATAAACAAATAAAAAGCAACAATTAAAAGCCAAAAGGCATTGCAATAATCAAGTGAGTATGAAGTAAAAAATCATGCATGATACGTGACGTCGCCTGCGACAATGAGTCCTACAAAGGAAAAACTGCTATGATATTTTTTTTTCAAAAGAAAACGTGTCCCATAAGCCAGTGTGTGTTTACCATGTGATAAATTGCGTCATAAGTGCTACGTCGGAATGCAATATTTTGATTTGAAAAAAATACTTTAAACAAAGAGTACTTCACTATTTCTTCACCATTTTAAATGAAACATAGCGCTGTCTTCGCCGTTTATGGAACCCAACGTTCGGTATTTTACCAATGTTTGATTGAGAGTTTAGTTTCTTAAAACACTTCGACAAACCTTTTCACAATACGGCCGTCTGACGGAGCACTGTCAAAACATTATTTGGAAACAGGTTTGTTGAAGTGTTGAAACTAATGACCTCATCAAATTTTGGTAATAAAACAAATGCGGGGCTCTTTAAGCGGCATAGACTGCCTTTTGTTTCATTTAAAATGGTGTTGTAAATGAAAAGTTGTCTTTGTTTTTATTCTTCATTTTATGCAAAATGTTGCCTTCCGATTTAGCATATATGACGTAATTTATCACGTGGTATACACACATTGTTAGCGGTCAATCTGTGCTATTTCGATAGAAAAGGATAACTCTTATTCAAACAGAAATATATTGTTGAACATCTTATTTCATTATCCAATCGCCAATCCAATTATCCAATTGATTTTGATGACAATATGAATGCCTCCGCAGGACTCATTTTTTGCAGACGATGACATAATAACATTTTTGGATTGAATGAAACTGCGCATAGATACCAGAAAATGAGTAACACTGTCAATAAAATAAAAGAAAAAAAACGAAAAATGATACATCTTATATGCATATAGAAGCAAAACGTTTTAATACATAGTTTTCAAATTAAAAAAGGCCCTTAATAATGCAAAAAAATGAAGATCGTGTTTTAAGGAATAACTCACATTTGAAATTCAACTTTGCTATATTGGGGTGTTATTCATAAAATATCTTAAGACATTTCTTCACTTAAGTCAATTTCCTTTTTTTTTCAGAGTCAAATTTAAAAAAAAAAGAAAAAAGTGATTTTTACATAAAAGAATGTATCACGAATCAAATCAATGACAATTGAGTATTTCAGGTATTATGAAGTAGTTATATGATATGATAAGTGAGAAAATGACTGAAGATGTTGTATCAATACCCGTCCTGCTGTACAAGTTAGATTTTTGAGCTGTGGAAACATTTCGTTCTAACTTAAGTCAATGGTAATGATATTGTTCGACTAAATGGAATGTAACTGCAATGGAAGAGAACGTACTATGCTGACCAAAACTCAAAAAAGGTGTCATGTGTGTATGTACAGCTATTGTTAGACTGTGTGAAATGTTTCAATAATCTGGGGAGCACAACATGCTATGCCGACGAAATGCCTTATACAGTTTCATGAATGTATGTACATTTTTTTTCAAACATAGACTATCTTTGCGATTTTGTCCATAACTCTTGTTAGATCAAATGGGATGTTACTGAAAAAGGCGGTGCACACGTACCAACCTAATTATTATATACATATGAAGTTTCACGTGTCCAAGGACGATGTTTTTGAAGCTACAATCGACAAAATATTGTGACGGGACTTGACGGGACGCGACGCGACGAACGCAACTTCTATATAGCCACAAAATAGATACATCTGTCTGGGGGTATATACATTCAAACAATTATTGTTCATTCAAAAACTCAAGATAATATTTAAACCATGCATTAAATTGCAAACAAAAACATACTAGCTAAGCAACAACAACTTTGCAGCACTTTCCACAAAGAGTTGAACAAAAATAGCACATAGGATAGCTAAAGATTTTGGCAAACAGATATCAAGGTATTGCTTTTTTTCTTAGACGATTTCCAGCGGACAGTTTACTAAATGGACGATTTACTTTAATTGTAAGTACAAACTAGATTTTTTTTTAAATTCTACAATCACTAAAAAAACAATAAAGTTACACTAGAGTTTTTTTTGTTTCAGTGTAAGATAGCAATATATTTCACCGAGTGGCGGTAAAAGCTATCGTAGCCATGAGTGAAACATGAACATGAAATGAATATTGCGCTAGATGTTTGTTAAATTACGTGAACCATAGATTGATGGCATTGTTTTTTGTTTCTTTCCAAGGCTTAATTGCGAGAATGGTGAGGTTATCAGAATATAATCAAGCTTAATTAAAATATTGGATTAAACCATCATTCCATCGTCAGTTGTTTTACTCTACTTTAAGCAAGAAAGACAACCATGCTGAACAAGAACAACTTACTGGTAGCATCCACTAGAAGCATAATATCAGAACATTATAACATATTGATGGTTTTATCAACAAACAATTTCAATTGCTTGTGTTGTCATTATATCAATATAGGCTATATCGATCAAACTTTACAGTTGGTATGTAATGTCTGGTTTGCATGTTGTTCAAATATTTAGAAAAAATACTTGCTTCTTCAAGTATGTTCCTAAAAATATCACTTTATAAAATGTGTATGCTCCGTTTGAGCATTAAACATAGTTATTTATAGAATGTGTATGTTCCACTAAGAAATAAAGCATAGATATTTATAGAATGTCTACATATGCTCCAATTAAATTAAGCATTTTACATATATACATTTATATAATTTGTATGCTCCGCTAACACATAGTACAAAAATACTTACATAACATACTAGATTAATTAAGTGTCTGAGACATCAACGCCAGTTAAAATCGCAAACAGGCAAAGCAAGGTATGCACTGAATGTTGTGCTCTTTTGGTAATAGCAGTTGATTGTAAACTAATTTGGTATTGCAAACACTTTTTGACAAATGTACATGTCACTGCAGTCTTTCAGCACTTCCAGCGCTTTGATGATTTGAAATAGTCTCAAATTGAAATAATTGACGTAAAAAAGTCAAAATCCACACAGCGGTTATTTCCCTTGACGTAAAGTTGTCACTGCCGTCAAGCAAACCATGTGATGTTGATTAAAATTTACATGACGTCATTCAAAACGTTATTTCTCATTTCATTTGAAACATTTTATGATATTTTTAACTCGAAAATAATATTATTAATGCTAAAATACGTGTATAACAAAAATATATGCCTGAAATGCAGCAACTTTTTTTGGCATTGTGGCAGAGACCTTGTCTGCATGTCAAGGGAGACCTCTGCTTAGGTGATTGGTTCAAAGCACTAACAGACGAAATATGAAAATATAAACTCACCTTCACACAAAACAGCGGTCTCGTTTGCCCAGCCAGAGTTAAGACACTTCTGTTTTGAGATAGCAGTGCTAGTGGGAACGTAGTTTATGGGGCATATAATGTCGCACTCGTCGCCGAAGTGACGTAGGCATGTGTCATAGTCGAAGGTGACCTCCACACCATCGTCTTGCATTATAAATTCGTTACACTGGTAAACTGAAAGACGCCATTTTAAATTACATTTAATAGACTATCATTTAAACCATTGAGAAAAAATAGACGTGGACAAGACAAATGGTCATAAGAATAACGAATAACAGCAAGGTGTAGGCTTGACAGACTCAATAATTAAATAAAAAGAACTTACAGGGATAAGCCCGGTAATCAACTCGTCAACATTAACAGTGTGTGTATACCACGTGATAAATTACGTCATATATGCTACGTCGGAAGGCAAACATTTGTTTAAAATGAAGACTTAAATCAAAGATAACTTTTCATTTACAACACCATTTTAAATGAGACAAAGGGCAGTCAGTGCCAATGAAAGTGCCCCGCATTTGTTTTAATTCCGAAATTTGATGAGGTTAATCATTAGTTTCATCAAACACTTCAACAAACCTGTTTCCAAAATAATGTTTTGACAGTGCTCCGTCAGACGGCCGTATTGTGAAAAGGTTTGTCGAAGTGTTTTAAGAAACTAAACTCGCAATCAAATTCTGGTAAAAGACCGAACGCGGGCCTCCATAAGCGGCGTAAACTGCGCTATGTTTCATTTAAAATGGTGAAGAAATTGTTAAGTTATCTCTGTTTAAAGTCCTTTTTCAAATCAAAATATTGCCTTCCGACGTAGCATTTATGACGCAATTTATCACGTGGTATACACACACTGATTAAGCGATGTTTAAAGGCTCAGGGCTAGGGCGAAATGACACTTGAACGGAAAACGACACAAAACGTTCACACACAACATTACGGTGTTCTGTTAGGGATAAATACACTAAGACCCTAACCGAACACCGTAGATACACCGTGCAAGCTTTCTTATCAATTATTCATTGGAGTACTGCTTCGGAACGATCAATGAAAACGAGTTTAATTGAACACGAGTTCACTCAAGTCGCGTATCAGGATAACTACAGTTTTGAATCATTAAATTGCATTACTATGAAACTAGTGTCAAGTATAACTTCGTTTGACGTTAAATATGCGTATACATCTAGAAAATCCTACCGTTACTGCAAGTGCGTTCGTCGTCATTGAGGTACTCCCCCTCCTCGCACATGCACACTCTCCCCTTCGTTCCGGAAGTCGGCACACAGATAGTGCTACAGTCACCAAGACCGTTACGTGCTTTACATCCAGCGCTCGCTAAAATAAAAAATACTCATTCCTTATGTACTTCAAGATGTATGCGGCTGTCATACCTTTAATAAAAACATAGACCCAGACGTTTTCAGAAATACGAACACAAACTCCGCTATAGTTGCAAAGTTCCTTTAAAGCTGCACTCTCACAGATTGAGCGTTTTGACAACTTTTTTTATTTTTTGTCTTGGAACCTGCCAGTTTTGCGAAAATGCATGGAAACCAGATACATAAGACTGTTGACAAAAAATTGGATCCCAGATGTTTATATTTAAGTTCAAAAATTTATGTTTTATGCATTTTTCTTCAACGGTAAGTAACGGTTTAAGCCATAAAACATTAATTTGTGAACGAAATTATGAAAATCTGTAATCTGATCTTTTGTCAGCAATCTTTTATCATTAGTTTGCAGATATGTACGCAAAACAAATGCTCTTTCAAGACAAAAAATAAAATAAAAGTTCTAAAAACGGTATATTTGTGAGAGTGCAGCTTTAAAAGTCTACACCTTATTCTTTTTTCATTACATTATGGATACGAGCCGCAAAGAAACTAGAGACAAACATTGCTCTGAAAGCTTCATTAACAGTATTGTTAAATGTTTGGTCCATGATGACCCCATATCATAATAGGTGGTGGTGTTAGTAGTTTATACTCCGGGTCCCATCGTGAGCACATTGAAGGGTCCCAGAGGGACAGTTCAACCACCGCATACCTTCCCTGGGCAGAACCAGTACTAGGTGCCTTCCCCTCTGAAAGGAACTGACAAACTCTGTACATGCCAGGGGCAGTGGTACAGTGCAAATGGTCTTAGAAAGGATTTCATAACCAATCACAACAGAAGTGACCTGGTCCACACGGGAATCGAACCCGGTTTGTCCGATTCATAGTCCAACGTTCTACCGATTGAGCTAACCGGGTGGACAATATCATTATAGTATCATTTGAAAGGTTGACCACTTATACATTCGAACACTGTAGGCTCGAACTCCTAGGGACCAGCGAAAATTCCACGAGCCGTGGAAATTTCGAGCCAAGCGGGTATGCT